>NC_069499.1:727234385-727549385 GCF_027579735.1 Bombina bombina
ATATGGTACAGTGACTCAATTGACATACCTGAAATCAAAACAGAGAGATTAGGGTTAACTTGATGTAATGTTCATTCCTTCAGCAGATGTCAATAGGCAGGTTGTTTAGCTTAATATGCAACACTGTGGTGAGTATTGAGTATAATTCTTGTATAAGTTTTGCTGTCTCAAAATCCTATATCTACTATAGCTTTATTTAGTAGAGCTGTCAATCACTAAATATAAAAAAAATGTAGCACTTCAAATAAAGTTTTAAATTGGTCAAGTGGGACTCTGTCAATGATGAAAAAAACAAAGGATTACTCTTGTGTGAAGCCTGTAGAGTGTTTTCTGGATGATCTAGTAGTCTTTGTGGGATTTAGGAAATGTGTGCTGTCTAGAATAACATCTTCAAAAATGTTGTTCTGTTAAGCTCTGGATTGTTATATGGTTTTATTCTGTAACTCAGTTGTGTGCAATAGTTTACTGCTGTCTAGACATGTGCGGTTCGTTTCGGATTAATTCGGAAATTCTGTAAATTCGGTAAATTCGGAGATTCGGATCGATTCGGATTTCCGAATTAAAATACTTCCGAATCTACCGAATGAATCCGAAATAGCTGCCGTATCTCCGAATAAATCCGAATTAGCTCGTTAATATTCGGCATTTCCCCATAGGAAACAATGGGAGTTTCGGCTGAAAAAAAACTAACACCGCAGCCCCATTGTTTCCTATGGGGAAACACTAAGTCTGCACCTAACACCCTAACATGTACCCCGAGTCTCTAAACACCCCTAATCTGACACTTATTAACCCCTAATCTGCCGCCCCCCGCTATCGCTGACACCTGCATTATTTTATTAACCCCTAATCTGCCGACCGAATATCGCCGCCACCTACATTATAACTATTAACCCCTAATCTGCTGTCCCTAACACCGCCGACCCCTACATTATAGTTATTAACCCCTAATCTGCCCCCCCCAACGTCGCCGCAATCTAACTACAACTATTAACCCCTAATCTGCCGACCCGATATCGCCGCCGCCTACATTATAGCTATTAACCCCTAATCTGCTGTCCCTAACACCGCCGACCCCTACATTATAGTTATTAACCCCTAATCTGCCCCCCCAGCGTCGCCGCAATCTAACTACAAGTATTAACCCCTAATCTGCCGACCGCAAATCGCCGCCGCCTACATTATAGCTATTAACCCCTAATCTGCTGTCCCTAACACCGCCGACCCCTACATTATAGTTATTAACCCCTAATCTGCCCCCCCCCAACGTCGCCGCAATCTAACTACAAGTATTAACCCCTAATCTGCCGACCCGATATCGCCTCCGCCTACATTATAACTATTAACCCCTAATCTGCTGTCCCTAACACCGCCGACCCCTACATTATAGTTATTAACCCCTAATCTGCCTCCCCCCAACGTCGCCACAATCTAACTACAAGTATTAACCCCTAATCTGCCGACCGCAAATCGCCGCCACTATAATAAATGTATTAACCCCTAAACCGCCGCACTCCCGCCTCGCAAACACTATAATACATTTTATTAACCCCTAATCTGCCCTCCCTAACATCGCCGCCACCTACCTACAATTATTAACCCCTAATCTCCCGCCCCCCTCGTCGCCGCTACTATAATAAGGTTATTAACCCCTAAACCTAAATCTAACCCTAACACTAACACCCCCTAACTTAAATATAATTTAAATAAAACGAAATAAGTTTACTATAGTTAAATAAATGAATCCTATTTAAAACTAAAGACTTACCTGTAAAATAAACCCTAAGATAGCTGCAATATAACTAATAGTTACATTGTAGCTATTTTAGCATTTATTTTTATTTTACAGGCAACTTTGTATTTATTTTAACTAGGTACAATAGTTATTAAATAGTTAATAACTATTTAATAACTACCTAGCTAAAATAAATACAAATTTACCTGTAAAATAAATCCTAACCTAAGTTACAATTACACCTAACACTACACTATCATTAAATTAACTAAATAAATGATTCCTATTTAAAACTAAATACTTACCTGTAAAATAAACCCTAAGATAGCTGCAATATAACTAATAGTTACATTGTAGCTATTTTAGCATTTATATTTATTTTACAGGCAACTTTGTATTTATTTTAACTAGGTACAAAAGCTATTAAATAGTTATTGACTAATTAATAGCTACCTAGTTAAAATAATTACAAAATTACCTGTAAAATAAATCCTAACCTAAGTTACAATTAAACCTAACACTACACTGTCATTAAATAAATTAACTACAAGTACCTACAATTATCTACAATTAAATAAACTAAAGTACAAAACCCCCCCACTAAATTACAAAAAAAACAAACACTAAATTACAAAAAATAAAAAAATATTACAAGAATTTTAAACTAATTACACCTAATCTAAGCCCCCTAATAAAATAACAAAGCCCCCCAAAATAAAAAAAAATGCCCTACCCTATACTAAATTACAAAAGTTAACAGCTCTATTACCTTACCAGCCCTGAACAGGGCCCTTTGCGGGGCATGCCCCAAAGAAAACAGCTCTTTTGCCTGTAAAAAAAAAACACAATCCCCCCCCCACATTACAACCCACCACCCACATACCCCTACTCTAACCCAAACCCCCCTTAAATAAACCTAACACTAACCCCCTGAAGATCTCCCTACCTTGAGTCGTGTTCACCCAGCCGGGACGAAGTCTTCATCCGATGGGGCAGAAGAGGACATCCAGACCGGCAGAAGTCTTCATCCAAGCGGGGCAAGAAGAGGTCTTCCATCCATCATACAAGTACCAAAATACAAACAAACACTAAATTACCAAAAATAATAAAATATTACAATAATTTTAAACTAATTACACCTAATCTAAGCCCCCTACTAGCTATTAATATAGCTTCAATATAACTAATAGTTACATTGTAGCTATTTTAGGATTTATATGTATTTTACAGGCAACTTTGTATTTATTTTAACTAGGTACAATAGTTATTAAATAGTTAATAACTATTTAATAACTACCTAGCTAAAATAAATACAAATTTACCTGTAAAATAAATCATAACCTAAGTTACAATTACACCTAACACTACACTATCATTAAATTAACTAAATAAATGAATCCTATATAAAACTAAAGACTTACCTGTAAAATAAACCCTAATATAGCTGCAATATAACTAATAGTTACATTGTAGCTATTTTAGCATTTATATTTATTGTACAGGCAACTTTGTATTCATTTTAACTAGGTTCAATAGCTATTAAATAGATACTGACTATTTAATAGCTACCTAGTTAAAATAATTACAAAATTACCTGTAAAATAAATCCTAACCTAAGTTACAATTAAACCTAACACTACACTATCATTAAATAAATTAACTACAAGTACCTACAATTAAATACAATTAAAAAAACTAAACTAAAGTACAAACCCCCCCACTAAATTACAAAAAATAAAAAAAATATTACAAGAATTTTAAACTAATTACACCTAATCTAAGCCCCCTAATAAAATAACAAAGCCCCCCAAAATAAAAAAATGCCCTAACCTATACTAAATTACAAAAGTTAACAGCTCTATTACCTTACCAGCCCTGAACAGGGCCCTTTGCGGGGCATGCCCCAAAGAAAACAGCTCTTTTGCCTGTAAAAAAAAAACACAACCCCCCCCCCCCCCACATTACAACCCACCACCCACATACCCCTACTCTAACCCAAACCCCCCTTAAATAAACCTAACACTACCCCCCTGAAGATCTCCCTACCTTGAGTCGTGTTCACCCAGCCGGGCCGAAGTCTTCATCCGATGGGGCAGAAGAGGACATCCAGACCGGCAGAAGTCTTCATCCAAGCGGGGCAAGAAGAGGTCTTCCATCCATCAGAAAAGTACAAAAAAACAAACAAACACTAAATTAGCAAAAATAATAAAATATTACAATAATTTTAAACTAATTACACCTAATCTAAGCCCCCTACTAGCTATTAATATAGCTACAATATAACTAATAGTTACATTGTAGCTATTTTAGGATTTATATTTATTTTACAGGCAACTTTGTATTTATTTTAACTAGGTACAATAGCTATTAAATAGTTAATAACTACCTAGCTAAAATAAATACAAATTTACCTGTAAAATAAACCCTTACCTAAGTTACAATTACACCTAACACTACACTGTCATTAAATTAACTAAATAAATTAATCCTATATAAAACTAAATACTTACCTGTAAAATAAACCCTAATATAGCTACAATATAACTAATAGTTACATTGTAGCTATTTTAGCATTTATATTTATTTTACAGGCAACTTTGTATTTATTTTAACTAGGTACAATAGCTATTACATAGTTATTGACTAATTAATAGCTACCTAGTTAAAATAATTACAAAATTACCTGTAAAATAAATCCTAACCTAAGTTACTATTAAACCTAACACTACACTATCATTAAACAAATTAACTACAAGTACCTACAATTAAATACAATGAAATAAACTAAACTAAAGTACAAAAAAAACAAACACTAAATTACAAAAAATAAAAAAAATTACAAGAATTTTAAACTAATTACACCTAATCTAAGCCCCCTAATAAAATAACAAAGCCCCCCAAAATAAAAAAATGCCCTACCCTATACTAAATTACAAAAGTAATCAGCTCTATTACCTTACCAGCCCTGAACAGGGCCTTTTGCAGGGCATGCCCCAAAGAAAACAGCTCTTTTGCCTGTAAAAAAAAACACAATACCCCCCCCCACATTACAACCCACCACCCACATACCCCTACTCTAACCCAAACCCCCCTTAAATAAACCTAACACTACCCCCCTGAAGATCTCTCTACCGTGTCTTCACCCAGCGGGCCGAAGTCTTCATCCAATCGGGCAGAAGAGGACATCCAGACCGGCAGAAGTCTTCATCCAAGCGGGGCAAGAAGAGGTCTTCCATCCATCAGAAGTCTTGATCCAGGCGGCATCTTCTCTGTTCATCCATCCGGAGCGGAGCGGCAGCATCCTGAAGACATCCCACGCAGAGCATCCTCTTCTTTCTTGATCCGACGACTAGGTGACTGTACCTTTAAGTGACGTCATCCAAGATGGCGTCCCTTGAATTCCGATTGGCTGATAGGATTCTATCAGCCAATCGGAATTAAGGTAGGAAAAATCTGATTGGCTGATTCAATCAGCCAATCAGATTCAAGTTCAATCCGATTGGCTGATGGAATCAGCCAATCAGATTGACCTCGCATTCTATTGGCTGTTCCGATCAGCCAATAGAATGCGAGCTCAATCTGATTGGCTGATTGGATCAGCCAATCGGATTGAACTTGAATCTGATTGGCTGATTGAATCAGCCAATCAGATTTTTCCTACCTTAATTCCGATTGGCTGATAGAATCCTATCAGCCAATCGGAATTCAAGGGACGCCATCTTGGATGACGTCACTTAAAGGTACAGTCACCTAGTCGTCGGATCAAGAAAGAAGAGGATGCTCTGCGTGGGATGTCTTCAGGATGCTGCCGCTCCGCTCCAGATGGATGAACAGAGAAGATGCCGCCTGGATCAAGACTTCTGATGGATGGAAGACCTCTTCTTGCCCCGCTTGGATGAAGACTTCTGCCGGTCTGGATGTCCTCTTCTGCCCGATCGGATGAAGACTTTGGCCCGCTGGGTGAAGACACGGTAGAGAGATCTTCAGGGGGGTAGTGTTAGGTTTATTTAAGGGGGGTTTGGGTTAGAGTAGGGGTATGTGGGTGGTGGGTTGTAATGTGGGGGGGGGGTAATGTGTTTTTTTTTACAGGCAAAAGAGCTGTTTTCTTTGGGGCATGCCCCCGCAAAAGGCCCTTTTAAGGGCTGGTAAGGTAATAGAGCTGATTACTTTTGTAATTTAGTATAGGGTAGGGCATTTTTTTATTTTGGGGGGCTTTGTTATTTTATTAGGGGGCTTAGATTAGGTGTAATTAGTTTAAAATTCTTGTAATTTTTTTTATTTTTTGTAATTTAGTGTTTGTTTTTTTTGTACTTTAGTTTAGTTTATTTCATTGTATTTAATTGTAGGTACTTGTAGTTAATTTATTTAATGATAGTGTAGTGTTAGGTTTAATAGTAACTTAGGTTAGGATTTATTTTACTGGTAATTTTGTAATTATTTTAACTAGGTAGCTATTAAACAGTAAATATCTATTTAATAGCTATTGTACCTAGTTAAAATAAATACAAAGTTGCCTGTAAAATAAATATAAATGCTAAAATAGCTACAATGTAACTATTAGTTATATTGTAGCTATATTAGGGTTTATTTTACAGGTAAGTATTTAGTTTTATATAGGATTAATTTATTTAGTTAATTTAATGACAGTGTAGTGTTAGGTGTAATTGTAACTTAGGTTAGGGTTTATTTTACAGGTAAATTTGTATTTATTTTAGCTAGGTAGTTATTAACTATTTAATAGCTATTGTACCTAGTTAAAATAAATACAAAGTTGCCTGTAAAATAAATATAAATCCTAAAATAGCTACAATGTAACTATTAGTTATATTGTAGCTATATTAATAGCTAGTAGGGGGCTTAGATTAGGTGTAATTAGTTTAAAATTATTGTAATATTTTATTATTTTTGCTAATTTAGTGTTTGTTTGTTTTTTTGTACTTTTCTGATGGATGGAAGACCTCTTCTTGCCCCGCTTGGATGAAGACTTCTGCCGGTCTAGATGTCCTCTTCTGCCCCATCGGATGAAGACTTCGGCCCGGCTGGGTGAACACGACTCAAGGTAGGGAGATCTTCAGGGGGGTAGTGTTAGGTTTATTTAAGGGGGGTTTGGGTTAGAGTAGGGGTATGTGGGTGGTGGGTTGTAATGTGGGGGGGGGGTTGTGTTTTTTTTTTTACAGGCAAAAGAGCTGTTTTCTTTGGGGCATGCCCCGCAAAGGGCCCTGTTCAGGGCTGGTAAGGTAATAGAGCTGTTAACTTTTGTAATTTAGTATAGGGTAGGGCATTTTTTTTATTTTGGGGGGCTTTGTTATTTTATTAGGGGGCTTAGATTAGGTGTCATTAGTTTAAAATTCTTGTAATATTTTTTTATTTTTTGTAATTTAGTGTTTGGTTTTTTTTGTAATTTAGTGGGGGGGTTTTGTACTTTAGTTTATTTAATTGTAGATAATTGTAGGTACTTGTAGTTAATTTATTTAATGACAGTGTAGTGTTAGGTTTAATTGTAACTTAGGTTAGGATTTATTTTACAGGTAATTTTGTAATTATTTTAACTAGGTAGCTATTAAATAGTCAATATCTATTTAATAGCTATTGTACCTAGTTAAAATAAATACAAAGTTGCCTGTAAAATAAATATATATGCTAAAATAGCTACAATGTAACTATTAGTTATATTGCAGCTATATTAGGGTTTATTTTACAGGTAAGTATTTTGTTTTAAATATGATTCATTTATTTAGTTAATTTAATGATAGTGTAGTGTTAGGTGTAATTGTAACTTAGGTTAGGATTTATTTTACAGGTAAATTTGTATTTATTTTAGCTAGGTAGTTATTAAATAGTTATTAACTATTTAATAACTATTGTACCTAGTTAAAATAAATACAAAGTTGCCTGTAAAATAAAAATAAATGCTAAAATAGCTACAATGTAACTATTAGTTATATTGCAGCTATCTTAGGGTTTATTTTACAGGTAAGTCTTTAGTTTTAAATAGGATTCATTTATTTAACTATAGTAAACTTATTTTGTTTTATTTAAATTATATTTAAGTTAGGGGGTGTTAGTGTTAGGGTTAGATTTAGGTTTAGGGGTTAATAACTTTATTATAGTAGCGGCGACGATGGGGGCGGGAGATTAGGGGTTAATAATTGTAGGTAGGTGGCGGCGATGTTAGGGAGGGCAGATTAGGGGTTAATAAAATGTATTATAGTGTTTGCGAGGCGGGAGTGCGGCGGTTTAGGGGTTAATACATTTATTATAGTGGCGGCGATTTGCGGTCGGCAGATTAGGGGTTAATACTTGTAGTTAGATTGTGGCGACGTTGGGGGGAGGCAGATTAGGGGTTAATAACTATAATGTAGGGGTCGGCGGTGTTAGGGACAGCAGATTAGGGGTTAATAGTTATAATGTAGGCGGCGGCGATATCGGGTCGGCAGATTAGGGGTTAATACTTGTAGTTAGATTGCGGCGACGTTGGGGGAGGCAGATTAGGGGTTAATAACTATAATGTAGGGGTCGGCGGTGTTAGGGACAGCAGATTAGGGGTTAATAGCTATAATGTAGGCGGCGGTGATATCGGGTCGGCAGATTAGGGGTTAATACTTGTAGTTAGATTGCGGCGACGTTGGGGGAGGCAGATTAGGGGTTAATAACTATAATGTAGGGGTCGGCGGTGTTAGGGACAGCAGATTAGGGGTTAATAGCTATAATGTAGGCGGCGGCGATATCCGATCGGCAGATTAGGGGTTAAATAATGTTATTATAGGGTTTGCGATGTGGGGGGGCCTCGGTTTAGTGGTTCATAGGTAGTTTATGGTTGTTAGTGACTTAGTGTACTAAATGGGTGTTAGTGTACTAAAAACATACCGAATTTCGGAACGGAATAGAACCGAATTCAGCCGAATCCGAATAAATCCGAAACGAATTTATTCGGATCCGAATAAATCCGAAACGAATTTATTCAAATTTTGCTGAATCAGATTCGATCCGAAACGAAATTCGAAAAGTCCGAATCGATCCGAACCGAAAACGAACCGAATTTTTTAGCGGTGCACATGTCTACTGCTGTCAGAAAATGACAGTTATTTAAAATAATTCAAATTATAAATGGTATAAACATTGTACTTTACTTTTGTAATTAGTTTCCTGAGAAATAATTAAAGCATTCTGCCATTAAACAAAAATAATATATTTAAATACACAAACAAATTTGTGTTCAGATTATTATTAATTATTATTATTATTATTATTATTATTATTATTACACAATTGTAATGTACCATCATCTTTTGTACAGAGGATTGCAAACAAAAAAGAAAAAAAACAAAAAACAAGACATGGATATACAAACTGTGACAGAGATTTATGACATTGCTCTTAAAAGCTTACAATCTAAGAGGTATTGTTGATATAGTTACTTGAAGGATGAGCTTGGAAGTTATGTTGGTGTTGCTTGGAAGTTATACATATAATAAATGTGTGGTCATGTTATTATAATTATTATTATTATTCAATTGTAATATACCATCATATTTTGTACAAATGATACAAAAAAAAACACCAAGATATGTACAGTATATAAAACGCGATAGAGATTTATAACATACCTCTTAAAAGCTTACAATATAAGTTAAATTAATTGGGGCATTGGCAGTTTTGTGATAGCAGCTTGTGGACCCCAGTGTACTACCGCCCACTCACCATGAGGCTGGGCTGACGAGGTTGATGGCAGCAAACTTCATCCACCCGCGTTTTGTTAAATGGTGACTAATGTTGTTATCGTTGAGTTTTACTTCATTAAGAAAGTTGGTGTTGCATGGAAGTTATCCATATCAGGCTTCTGTCATGATTTCCGTTCATCGCCGCCTCACTGCGGCTCACGGAGCTCTTCTGTTGTGTTTTCGTCACGTTGACTAGCAACGTGACGTATTGTCTGACACTCCCTCTGATGTCATGGACCTCTCTCTCAGCCTTTAAATCACGGCGGGAGATCTTGTTTGGGGCCCGTTTGTAAATCCTGACTTCGGATCTGTGAGTACTCAGTTTATTCCAAATTACTCTACCTGCCTTCTGGATATTTACCTGTGCCTGAATTTCCATTTGTTTGCTAATAACCTGTTCAAAGGGACATTATCTTTATTTGTTGCAAACCTGCAAAGAAAGAGAATTTATCATTTGTTTGCTAATAATCTACTTAAAGGGGCTTATCTTTATTTGTTGCAAACCTGCAAAGGAGGAGCATTTATCATTTGTTTGCTAAATACCTACTTAAAGGGACATTATCTTTATTTATTGCAAACCTGCAAAGAAAGAGTATTTATCATTTGTTTGCCCATAATCTACTTAAAGGGACATTATCTTTTTGTTGCAAACCTGCAAAGAAGAAGCATTTGCCATCTGTTTGCTAATAACTTGTTTAAAGGGACATTAACTTTATTTGTTGCAAACCTGCAAAGAAGGAGCATTTATCATTTGTTTGCTAATAATCTACTTAAAGGGACTTATCTTTATTTGTTGCAAACCTGCAAAGAAGGAGCATTTATCATTTGTCTGCAAATAACGTATTTAAAGGGACATTAACTTTATTTGTTGCAAAGCTGCAAAGAAGGAGCATTTATCTTTTGTTTGCTGATAACCTGTTTAAAGGGACATTTTCTTTGTTTCTTGCTAACCTGCTAAAGAGGAATAGTTATCATTTGTTTGCTGAAAACCTGCTTAAAGGGACATTATTTTCAATATTCATTTGTTGCTGATAACTTGATTAAAGGGACATTATTTTACTATATCAAGAAGATATACAGAGTTACTATTTCTTTTGGGAGAACCTTGTATCCTGCTTATTTTATTTCCTGAGTGGGTCACGCCCTGGATATTCCTCAGTGTGCTAGCGTGTGTTCTACTTTTCATGCTAGCAGTTGGGTTAGATCCTGGGCTGACTATATACGGCTGACACTACAAACGGGCCATAAATGGACCCCACTGAATTATCCATGGCCGTGGCTCACCAGGGACAATTACTGGGATCTCATGCTACCCACTTGCAATCCTTGGACTCTAAGCTAGATCAAATAACTACATTATTACAGAGCTTGGTTGCTCCTATTCCTCCCAATCCTAATCCTATTGAGGCTTCTCCTCCTCCAATTCCCAACAATCAATTACAAGGACAATTGAGTCCCAGAATACCTCTTCCAGACAAATATGATGGGAATCCTGAAGTTTGTAGGGGTTTTCTGAATCAATGTCGACTTCACTTTCGTAACAGTCCTACCCTCTTTGCTACTCCCTCTTCTAAGATTACATTCCTCATTTCTTTAAAGAAAGGAAGAGCTTTGGCCTGGGTATTACCTTTGTTAGAAAAGAATGATCCTTTACTTCAGGATGTGGATGCCTTTCTTTCAGTATTCTCTAACGTGTTCGACAAACCTGGAAGGTCTTCCGCTGCTGAAGCCTCTCTTTTAGACCTACGACAGAGTGGTCAACCTGTGTCCCAATATGCCATTGAGTTCTGCACTCTTGCATCTGAAACTACTTGGAATCAAGGAGCGCTTAGAGCAGCTTTTCGTAAAGGACTTTCAGAACGTCTCAAAGACGAATTGGTGTATCAGGAACTTCCAGAATCCCTTGAAGCCTTGATAAATCTTTGTATCTGTCTCGATTCCAGATATCGGGAACGTCAACAAGAAAGAGAGAGAAATCAGAAGTCCTCAACTCGAACCCCTTTTCGTCTGGCTCCTCGTTTTTCTAACCCAGTAATGCCTACCTCTCCCTCTCCTGATCAGGCTGAACCTATGGAAGTAGGAACCATAAAATTAACAGAAACTGAGCGTTTGAGAAGACGTTCTCTTGGCCTGTGTTTATATTGTGGCCTTAAAGGGCATTTATTAAGGGATTGCCCTACCAGGCCAGTAAAAGCCAGGGTTTAACTTCTGTCCAGGGAACTGAGTTAAGCCAAAAAGAAGTTCATTCCCTCTATAATAAACTCTTTGTTCCAGTGACTCTTCAAATTGGTGGTAGCAAGATACATACCCAAGCTCTTATCGATTCTGGTGCAGGAGGAGTGTTCATTGACTCCACTTTTGTGACGACTCACACAATTCCCTTGATAAGAAAAAAGTTTTCAGTCTCTGTCTCTACCGTGAGTGGAGATCCTTTGGGTTCCGGATTCATCCAGTTTACTACTAAACCCATACTTTTTTCCGTCTGAGTACTTCATTGTGAGAAGATATGTTTTGATGTAATTTCTACTCCTCAATTTCCCATAATCTTGGGTCTCCCTTGGCTTCAATTACATAACCCTACCTTTTCTTGGACCCATGGGGAACTCACCTCTTGGGGGTCGTCATGCCATTCTAATTGTCTTCAAGAACTTACTAAGTCATCACTCACTATTGCTCTCACTTCCGACACTTCTGGTCCTTTACCTATGCCTTACCAAGATTTTGTTGATGTTTTTTCTAAGAACGAAGCTGAACGTCTTCCTCCTCACCGTCCATTTGATTGCCCCATTGATCTCCTTCCTGGGGCTCCTTATCCTCGAGGCAAGACTTACCCACTTTCAAGGCCTGAAAATGTAGCCCTAGAAGACTATATCAAAGATAATCTGGCCAGAGGATTTATTCGACCCTCCTCATCTCCTGTAGGAGCTGGATTCTTTTTTGTGGGTAAGAAGGATGGCGGCCTGCGACCTTGTATCGATTACAGAGGGCTAAATCAAATTACCATCAAGAACAGTTATCCTTTACCCCTTATTCCTGAATTTTTCACGTATCTTCAAGGTTCCACCATATTTACCAAGCTAGATCTTCGCGGTGCATACAACCTCATCCGTATGCGCAAAGGTGATGAGTGGAAGACAGCCTTTAACACTCGATTTGGGCACTATGAGTATCGGGTCATGCCTTTTGGGCTGTGTAATGCCCCTGCTGTTTTTCAACACTTTGTAAATGAGATTTTTCGGGATTTTTTTAATATTTTTGTCATCATTTACCTTGACGATATTTTGATTTTTTTCTCAAAACTACCAAGATCATATTCTTCACGTCAGGAAGGTACTTCAACGCTTAAGAACCAACCATCTTTTTGCTAAATTGGAAAAATGTTCTTTTCATCAAAAATCCATACCCTTCTTGGGATATGTAATCTCCGAATCAGGTTTTGAGATGGATCCAACTAAACTTTCTGCCATTTTGGATTGGCCTAGACCTGACTCTCTTAAAGCTCTTCAACGTTTTCTGGGTTTCACCAGTTATTATAGAAAATTCATCAAAGGATTTGCTACAATTACGTCACCCCTTACGTCTCTCACCAGGAAAGGGCAAAATTGTAAAGAATGGCCTCTTGAGGCTGTTAACGCTTTCAATTTGCTCAAAGAAGCTTTCTCTTCTGCACCTGTCCTCCGTCACCCAAATCCGGATTTTCAATTCATCCTAGAAGTGGATGCTTCTTCTGTTGCTGCTGGGGCTGTTCTTTCCCAACGTATACCTGACACAGGAAAGATTCATTCTGTTGGATTCTTCTCCAAGAAATTCACTTCTTCTGAATTAAATTATGACATAGGCAATAAGGAGTTGCTTGCAATTAAAATGGCCCTGGACGAATGGAGGCATTGGTTAGAGGGTACTTCTTTACCATTCACTATACTCACTGACCATAAGAACCTTCTATATCTTCAAACAGCCAAACGACTGAATTCCAGACAAGCACGTTGGTCTTTATTCTTCTCACGGTTTCATTAAAATCTGTCTTATATACCCGGTTCTAAGAACATCAAAGCTGATGCCCTTTCCAGACAATTTCAAGATACTTCAACTCCTGAGTCTGGTACCATTCTTCAACCTCGTAAAGTCTTAGCCCAGTTATCAACTACTTGGTTACAAGATTTACAATCAGCTCAGAAGAATCTTCTTTTGTCTTGTAAACCCCCTGATGGCCTGCTCTTTGTTCCTGAACGCCTTCGTTCCAAGATTCTATTTTGGGCTCATGACAGTCCTCTCTCGGGACATCCTGGCATCAGTAACACCACTCGGAATCTCAAGCAACATGTCTGGTGGCCTACTCTCTCTCAGGATGTTAAAGATTATATCTCAGTGTGTACACAGTGTGCCACCAATAAGACTCCTCGTCAACTTCCTTCTGGTTTGCTTCAACCGTTACCCATTCCTCATCAGCCTTGGACCCATTTATCCATGGATTTTATTACAGACCTTCCTCTTTCAGCTGGAAACAACACTATTTTGGTGGTTGTTGACAGGTTTACTAAGACAGCTCACTTCATTCCTTTACCTGGTTTACCATCTGCCAAAAGACTTTCTGAACTATTTCTTTCACACATTGTGAGATTACATGGCTTCCCTCTGGATATCGTTTCAGATAGAGGGGTACAATTTGTTTCTCGGTTTTGGAGATCACTCTGCAAACACTTTGGAATAAGTATCTCTTTGTCTACCTCACATCATCCAGAATCTAATGGCCAGACCAAAAGGGTAAACCAGTGCCTAGAGATTTATCTTAGACACTATGTGGATCATCATCATTCTAATTGGAGTGGTTATCTCCCACTAGCAGAATTGGCACATAACGCCCGATACAATTCCTCTCTTCAGACCTCTCCTTTTCATGCAGCCTATGGATTTCAACCCAGAACATTTCCTCTTCATACTTCTTCCACAGAAAATCCTGCTTCTGATCTATCTGCCCGGTGGTTAACTCGTCATTGGAGGAAAATACGTCTTCTTCTTTCCAAGGCTTCTAAACGTTATAAGTTCTTTTCTGATCTTCGACGGAAGAAAGCTCCCAAATATCGGCCTGGCGATAAGGTTTGGGTCTCTTCGCGTCATCTTCGTCTCAAGCAACCTTCCACCAAATTGGGCGCACGGTATGTGGGTCCTTTCCGGATACTGGGTCAAGTATGTTCTACTGCCTACCGAATTGCTCTGCCCAAGACTCTCAAGGCCCATCCTGTATTCCATGTGTCTCTTCTAAAACCTATGTTGTCTAATAGGTATTCTAAACCTATACTAAAGCCTCCACCTCTTTTGATTCATGGACAACCTGAATTTGAGGTCAGTCAAATTCTGGATTCCAAATTTCATGGCAAACAATTGTACTATCTCATTCATTGGAAAGGTTATCCTGTTACGGAGCGATCCTGGGAACCCGCTCGGCAGGTGAACGCCCCTGCCTTGGTTAAGGCATTTCACAAGCTTCATCCTTCTAAGCCTGGTCCTGTCCCCCGGAGGGGTCCTTTAGGGGGGGGTGTGCTGTCATGATTTCCGTTCATCGCCGCCTCACTGCGGCTCACGGAGCTCTTCTGTTGTGTTTTCGTCACGTTGCCTAGCAACGTGACGTATTGTCTGACACTCCCTCTGATGTCATGGACCTCTCTCTCAGCCTTTAAATCACGGCGGGAGATCTTGTTTGGGGCCCGTTTGTAAATCCTGACTTCGGATCTGTGAGTACTCAGTTTATTCCAAATTACTCTACCTGCCTTCTGGATATTTACCTGTGCCTGAATTTCCATTTGTTTGCTAATAACCTGTTCAAAGGGACATTATCTTTATTTGTTGCAAACCTGCAAAGAAGGAGCATTTATCATTTGTTTGCTAATAATCTACTTAAAGGGACTTATCTTTATTTGTTGCAAACCTGCAAAGGAGGAGCATTTATCATTTGTTTGCTAAATACCTACTTAAAGGGACATTATCTTTATTTGTTGCAAACCTGCAAAGAAGGAGTATTTATCATTTGTTTGCCCATAATCTACTTAAAGGGACATTATCTTTTTGTTGCAAACCTGCAAAGAAGAAGCATTTACCATCTGTTTGCTAATAACTTGTTTAAAGGGACATTAACTTTATTTGTTGCAAACCTGCAAAGAAGGAGCATTTATCATTTGTTTGCTAATAATCTACTTAAAGGGACTTATCTTTATTTGTTGCAAACCTGCAAAGAAGGAGCATTTATTATTTGTCTGCTAATAACCTATTTAAAGGGACATTAACTTTATTTGTTGCAAAGCTGCAAAGAAGGAGCATTTATCTTTTGTTTGCTGATAACCTGTTTAAAGGGACATTTTCTTTGTTTCTTGCTAACCTGCTAAAGAGGAATAGTTATCATTTGTTTGCTGAAAACCTGCTTAAAGGGACATTATTTTCAATAGTCATTTGTTGCTGATAACCTGATTAAAGGGACATTATTTTACTATATCAAGAAGATATACAGAGTTACTATTTCTTTTGGGAGAACCTTGTATCCTGCTTATTTTGTTTCCTGAGTGGGTCACGTCCTGGATATTCCTCAGTGTGCTAGCGTGTGTTCTACTTTTCACGCTAGCAGTTGGGTTAGATCCTGGGCTGACTATATACGGCTGACAGCTTCTCTTTAGAGGCAATTTTTGAGGGATTTAAATGTTAGAAAGCTGGTTAGTTTCAGACATATTGCGGAAGAAAGCTCCATACAACAAGTGTGAGAGATATCCTCTAGGTAAGAGTGGAATTTGACATCGATGATAAGCTGATAGGTAAAATTCTAAATAAAAAAAAGGAAGTAGCTAAGAATATTTTAAACAGGGTTATAGCGTTGTAGGAGTTGCACAGGAACTAGGCCAAAGTTGAATTATCCTTTGTGCTCTGATAATCAGAAGTTCATCTCTCATGCAAACAACATTGAACTTGTTTGCGGCACCCCAGAATGCATTGCACGCTGCAATTTCAGACTGCTTGCCTGGGGATAAGTTGTCTGGGGTATTTGATCATCTAAGAGGGCTGGGCAAAAAAGTGAGCCAGCCAACACTCCTATTATTATTATTATTATTATTATTATTATCATTTATTTGTATAATGCCGCCAAATTCAGTAGTGCTGGATGTTTTAATCCAGGAGTTTCCCTAAACTACAAATAGAATTGCAGTCCAAAATATTAATACATTTATATTAAACAGGTAAATACATTTATCCATATATATATATATAGAAATCAGGAGACAGCACTCACTGGTCTTGACAATACTGGATTTATTCAGTGACGTTTCGGGGAATACACCCCTTCATCATTACGGGTCTGATGAAGGGGTGTATTCCCCGAAACGTCACTGAATAAATCCAGTATTGTCAAGACCAGTGAGTGCTGTCTCCTGATTTCCATATTCTACACCATATTCTAGCACCCTGGCATTTGGAACTAAAGTGCTAGTGAGAGTGCACCTGCCAATACCTGATATATATATATATATATATATATATATATATATATACCTTGTTTACTGTTTGCATTGCCATGGTCTTGTACTTATTAAAACAAAGATATATGGTGAACAAGACCTTGTAATATGAAAACTAATGATGGTCACAGCTGAAGAAAAATTACTGATATTTTAAGACAAGAATGAGTTTTAGATTGACACCCCACTGTGGGTTAGATTACGAGTGGATTGACACCCCACTGTGGGTTAGATTACGAGTGGATTGACACCCCACTGTGGGTTAGATTACGAGTGGAACTCTAACTGTTTTGTGAGAGTGATAAGGGGTTAATTGCGGCTCTTTGTGCACATTGGAAGTAGCGCAAGTATTACAAGTTAAAATGAATGCATTCGCTCAAGTGCAACTTCAGAGCTCTGGTTAACTGTTAAGCTTGACTAAAAAGTTGCACAAAATACATTTCAATTTATATTTAAAAGTACAGTTACACTCATAATAACACTCTAATATTTTTTTTTTTTAAATTGCAATGAAATGTTATAAGGACTCAAAGATATGAAGTCTAAGGTGAAAACAAAAAGCATGCAAAAAGATTTAACATATGTATATATGTATGTGTATATATATATAGTATGTATGTATATATATATATATATATATATATATATATATATATATATATATATATATATATATATATATACAGGGAGTGCAGAATTATTAGGCAAGTTGTATTTTTGAGGATTAATTTTATTATTGAACAACAACCATGTTCTCAATGAACCCAAAAAACTCATTAATATCAAAGCTGAATAGTTTTGGAAGTAGTTTTTAATTTGTTTTTAGTTATAGCTATTTTAGGGGGATATCTGTGTGTGCAGGTGACTATTACTGTGCATAATTATTAGGCAACTTAACAAAAACAAATATATACCCATTTCAATTATTTATTTTTACCAGTGAAACCAATATAACATCTCAACATTCACAAATATACATTTCTGACATTCAAAAACAAAACAAAAACAAATCAGTGACCAATATAGCCACCTTTCTTAGCAAGGACACTCAAAAGCCTGCCATCCATGGATTCTGTCAGTGTTTTGATCTGTTCACCATCAACATTGCGTGCAGCAGCAACCACAGCCTCCCAGACACTGTTCAGAGAGGTGTACTGTTTTCCCTCCTTGTAAATCTCACATTTGATGATGGACCACAGGTTCTCAATGGGGTTCAGATCAGGTGAACAAGGAGGCCATGTCATTAGATTTTCTTCTTTTATACCCTTTCTTGCCAGCCACGCTGTGGAGTACTTGGACGCGTGTGATGGAGCATTGTCCTGCATGAAAATCATGTTTTTCTTGAAGGATGCAGACTTCTTCCTGTACCACTCCTTGAAGAAGGTGTCTTCCAGAAACTGGCAGTAGGACTGGGAGTTGAGCTTGACTCCATCCTCAACCCGAAAAGGCCCCACAAGCTCATCTTTGATGATACCAGCCCAAACCAGTACTCCACCTCCACCTTGCTGGCATCTGAGTCGGACTGGAGCTCTCTGCCCTTTACCAATCCAGCCACGGGCCCATCCATCTGGCCCATCAAGACTCACTCTCATTTCATCAGTCCATAAAACCTTAGAAAAATCAGTCTTGAGATATTTCTTGGCCCAGTCTTGACGTTTCAGCTTGTGTGTCTTGTTCAGTGGTGGTCGTCTTTCAGCCTTTCTTACCTTGGCCATGTCTCTGAGTATTGCACACCTTGTGCTTTTGGGCACTCCAGTGATGTTGCAGCTCTGAAATATGGCCAAACTGGTGGCAAGTGGCATCTTGGCAGCTGCACGCTTGACTTTTCTCAGTTCATGGGCAGTTATTTTGCGCCTTGGTTTTTCCACACGCTTCTTGCGACCCTGTTGACTATTTTGAATGAAACGCTTGATTGTTCGATGATCACGCTTCAGAAGCTTTGCAATTTTAAGAGTGCTGCATCCCTCTGCAAGATATCTCACTATTTTTGACTTTTCTGAGCCTGTCAAGTCCTTCTTTTGACCCATTTTGCCAAAGGAAAGGAAGTTGCCTAATAATTATGCACACCTGATATAGGGTGTTGATGTCATTAGACCACACCCCTTCTCATTACAGAGATACACATCACCTAATATGCTTAATTGGTAGTAGGCTTTCGAGCCTATACAGCTTGGAGTAAGACAACATGCATAAAGAGGATGATGTGGTTCCATATTGACCCTTTTATAAAATATGTCAAAAATTACTTTAGGGAGAAAGAAACAAGTTACTTGTTTCAATAAAGACAGGGATTTCAGCACTCTTTTCAAAATTAAATACACAGCTCCAAAGTTAAAGTGTATAAAGTAACAATTTATTGGCATAGGCAATTTAATATTTTGACACACTGCATCCCCCAGAGCAAAGGATGTACAGCTAAATAATATAGCGCACTGTATAGGCTAACCAATGTAAAAATACAAGAATAGTTAGCTAAAATTAGCTAGATCAATTATTTAAACAGTATAGAATGTTCCTGACCGGCCAGGGTGAACCAAGGTACCTATTAAGAGATGCAAAATAATAGTACGTTGCAACTGCACACAGAACCTTCACCCAAAGTAGTGGAGGTATGACCTGGGCAGATATTCAATACGGGATCTAAGTTATTAGTAGTGATGTCGCGAATAGTTCGCCGGCGAATAGTTCCCGGCGAACATAGCATGTTCGTGTTTGCCGCGGCGGGCGAACATATACGATGTTCGATCTGCACCCTATTTGTCATCATTGAGTAATACTTTGACCTTGTACCTCACAGTCAGAAGACACATTCCAGCCAATCAGCAGCAGACACTCCCTCCCAGACCCTCCTACCTCCTGGACAGCATCCATTTTAGATTCATTTGGAAGCTGCATTCTTAGTGAGAGGAGGGACAGTGTAGCTGCTGCTGATTTAATAGGGAAATTGATAGCTAGGCTAGTGTATTCAGTGTCCACTACAGTCCTGAAGGACTCATCTGATCTCTGCTTTAAGGACAGCACCCCAAAAAGCACTTTTTAGGGCTAGAATATCAGTCTGCTTTTTTTTTTTCCAGTGTAATCTAATTGCAGTTGCCTGCCTGCCAGCGTGTGTGTTAGGTTCACAGCATATACTGTGCCCACTTGCCCAGTGCCACCACTCATATCTGGTGTAACAGTAGTGTAGATTTAATAAAAAAACACTTTATTTGACTGTGTTAAATAATAGCAGTCAGTTTCCTTCACACGTGTGTGTTTCAGTGCCTGCCAGGGCACAGTGTCACCCCAGTGCAACTCATATCTGGTGTAACAGTAGTGTAGATTTAAAAAAACAACACTTTTTTGACTGTGTTAAATAATAGCAGTCAGTTTCCTTCACATGTGTGTGTTTCAGGGCCTGCCTACCAGGGCACAGTGTCACCCCAGTGCAACTCATATCTGGTGTAACAGTAGTGTAGATTTAAAAAAAAAAAAACACATTTTTGACTATGTTAAATAATAGCAGTCAGTTTCCTTCACACGTGTGCGTTTCAGGGCCTGCTTGCCAGGGCACAGTGTCACCCAGTGACACTGGGGTGACACTACCTGATCAATACAACATCATAACTGATGTTTTAAAGCATGTTATTCCAAACAATTTAGGAATGTTAGGTGATGTATGCCCTTTATGGCTTAAAACCAGACTCTGCATCAACTATGTCATTTTCCATGGGAGTTTTGCCATGGATCCCCCTCTGGCATGCCACAGTCCAGGTGTTAGTCCCCTTGAAACTATTTTTCCATCACTATTGTGGCCAGAAAGAGTCCCTGTTGGTTTAAAAATTCGCCAGCCAATTGAAGTCAATGGGGGTTCGCCCGGTTCGCCGGTTCGCAAACTTTTGGGGAAGTTCGCGTTCCCAAATTTTTAGGTTCACAACATCACTTGTTATCAGTAATATACTCTTATGAGAGCAAGTTGTACACATCCAAAGTACGTATGTAACATATAAGAAACATCATAGATATACCAAACAAATAGTAAGAGCATGGCAATTAGTAGCAAGAATATTGTAGAGTGACGATTCAAACAACTACACCCTGCTGCACACAGAACCCCCCAAAAAAGGTTTAGAGGTATACCCTGGGCAGGTAGTATAGAAATGTGATCTAAGTTGTATGATCAGACACTCTAAGCAAAGCAGTAGTGTTATACATTCAGGGAACAACAACATTGCACAGATGGTTAATAAGCTCAAGCATGAAGGAACTGTCATTGTTAGTAAGGAAGTCCAACGGACATATATAGCAATTCCATACAGTTTTTTGTGCAAAAGTAAAATGCCGCTTAGGCAATCTGTGTTCTCCTTAGAACTGTGCTACAGAATATATGCTCAAAATGTAGCTTAGACAGGAGTCTCCAAAAGCAGTTTATTAACTGTGAGTATAGGCACTCTAGACATAAGCACTTTGAACTTCGTGCTTAAAAGGGTCAAATACATAGAAACTTCAAGCTGTGTGTAATATCAACATACTATACCCTCCTTCCAGAGATGCTACGGCTACAGATTTCTATTGATGTAAGACGGACAAGTGCTTTTCCAAGTTCATGCTGAAGAGAAAAACCCACTGCATGTTCAAGTGGTACTGTGGTCAGTACACAAGGTCACGTGGTAGGTCATCTGATGCTGACGCACATTTCACCCCCTCGTCTATTAATAAGGCGGGGCTTTGTCAGGGCGTATACTGAAGATTGAAAGTCTCGCTTTTTATAGCGTTGTGCATACTGCGCCCCTACTGACGGGTGAAATTATATACATTTTTACAGAAATTGTTACAAGGACAATATACATTTAATATAGTTACTGTGTAGCCGATAAGAATATTGGACCTGAGTGACATGCAAATGATTTGCAAAGTGACTATTTAGTCTATTTACTTAAAAATTGATCCCTTGGGAAAGTACAGTACATACTGTACCTTACAGTTACTGATAAATGTGTTTTGATGAGATTCACCAGAGTGAGACTGGTTTCTGACAAGTATATGCTACCCCAGATCGATTTTAAAATATTCTTTTGCCAACAATTCAATTCATTAGAATCTTTTGAATTATTAAAACCACCCAGATTACTTGTGCAATTTTTCTGCTTTATCAACAGTTTTGCTTACAACTAAATAAAATATTGAACTTCATGGGGGTTTTTTTAGGCTTTTCGCAGACTTTCGTGGAAGTAAGTTTTAACTAGTCAAAAGGAAATTTTTACAACATCGATACATCACTGCATAGGTCAGTGTAAATGTAATGCATTTTAGCTAGTTATACATCCACTAAAAGGAATAGGCAGAATTGATCTGAGAAAAGGGTGTTTGATTTATTTTTTCTATATACCTGTATACTTATACTTGATTACCTGTTAGCATTGAGCTAAAGCCCATTATTCTGAATGGTTAATTATATTAAATGACCATAATAGTAAAAAATGACATGCTTTATTGTAAACTAACACTGATCCAATCAGCAATGCTAGTTGCATAATCCAGCTGTAACTAGCACTGCTGATTGGAAAAATGGCACTGCAGGTCCCAAGGGGTACTTCTACTGCAGTGCAGGAGCTATAGTCTATAAATTACATTAGCGCTGCGGAATCTGTTGGTGCTTCACAAATAACCAATAATAATAATAATGCTCTAACAAATTTAGTACCCTGATTACTCGTAGAGTTCTAAATAATAATAGTGTATTGTCCTGAAACTAAAATTGGCTCAAGTACTGTATCTTTTCAGATTCTGGCAGCATTTCTGTGATATAAAATTCATTGCAAAAGAAACTCCAAAATACATATCAATTAGTTTACCTAAAGGGCTGATCTGTCGGATCCACTTTTTTAAATTATTAGCAATACTTAAACACACATCATTTGCAATAATGCAATTGGAAAAGAGAACATTTATTGTGTATTTTCCTCATAGATGCCAATCTTTTTCTAAACTAGTGACACACAGTTGACCAAGCAGAACTCTACTTCCTGAGCTCTCTGTTTGTTGACCTTTTACGTCTACTGGGGTCTGTCACTTTCCTTTTGAGAAGTAAAACTCATTGAAGCGTAAGAATTTTATTTTTAAAATATCTTGACCCGGGCAGATGCTGTGCTCTGAAGAAAAATGTTATCCTCCTGCACTGTCAATGGTCTTTTCTAGGTTATACTTTATTGTATATCACTAGAGAAACTTAAATATATCTAAATATATAAATATGAGATCATTTGAGGGGGGGGTCTGTATTTTTAGCAATAATATAGTACCTCATATTTTTCTAATATGTAAATATTTACAGCTAGATTACGAGTCTTGCGTTAGCCTTAAAAAGCAGCGTTGCGGGGTCCCAACGCTGCTTTTTAACGCCCGCTGGTATTACGAGTCAGGCAGGTACAGGTGTACCGCTCATTTTTTCCCCGTGATTTTCGCATACCACAAATCCCCTTACGTCAATTGCGTATCCTATCTTTTAAATGGGATTTTCCTAACGCCGGTATTATGATTGCTGGAAAAAGTGAGCGGTAGACCCTCTCCTGTCCAGACTCCTACCGCATTTAAAAGTCAGTAATTAAGGCCTAGATTTAGAGTTCGGCGGTAGCCGTCAAAACCAGCGTTAGAGGCTCCTAACGCTGGTTTTGGCCGCCCGCTGGTATTTGGAGTCAGTGATTAAAGGGTCTAACGCTCACTTTTCAGCCGCGACTTTTCCATACCGCAGATCCCCCTACGCCAATTGCGTATCCTATCTTTTCAATGGGATCTTCCTAACGCCGGTATTTAGAGTCGTTTCTGCAGTGAGCGTTAGAGCTCTAACGACAAGATTCCAGCCGCCTGAAAATAGCAGGAGTTAAGAGCTTTCTGGCTAACGCCGGTTTATAAAGCTCTTAACTACTGTACCCTAAAGTACACTAACACCCATAAACTACCTATGTACCCCTAAACCGAGCTCCCCCCACATCGCCGCCACTCGATTAAAATTTTTAACCCCTAATCTGCCGACCGCCACCTACGTTATACTTATGTACCCCTAATCTGCTGCCCCTAACACCGCCGACCCCTGTATTATATCTATTAACCCCTAACTTGCCCCCCACAACGTCGCCGCAAGCTACTTAAAATAATTAACCCCTAATCTTCCGACCGCAAATCGCCGCCACCTACGTTATCCCTATGTACCCCTAATCTTCTGCCCCTAACATCGCCGACCCCTATGTTATATTTATTAACCCCTAATCTGCCCCCCACAACGTCGCCGACACCTACCTACACTTATTAACCCCTAATCTGCCGAGCGGACCTGAGCGCTACTATAATAAAGTTATTAACCCCTAATCCGCCTCACTAACCCTATCATAAATAGTATTAACCCCTAATCTGCCCTCCCTAACATCGCCGACACCTACCTTCAATTATTAACCCCTAATCTGCCGACCAGAGCTCACCGCTATTCTAATAAATGTATTAACCCCTAAAGCTAAGTCTAACCCTAACACTAACACCCCCCTAAGTTAAATATAATTTTTATCTAACGAAATAAATTAACTCTTATTAAATAAATAATTCCTATTTAAAGCTAAATACTTACCTGTAAAATACATCCTAATATAGCTACAATATAAATTATAATTATATTATAGCTATTTTAGGATTAATATTTATTTTACAGGCAACTTTGTAATTATTTTAACCAGGTACAATAGCTATTAAATAGTTAAGAACTATTTAATAGTTACCTAGTTAAAATAATAACAAATTTACCTGTAAAATAAATCCTAACCTAAGATATAATTAAACCTAACACTACCCTATCAATAAAATAATTAAATAAACTACCTACAATTACCTACAATTAACCTAACACTACACTATCAATAAATTAATTAAACACAATTGCAACAAATAAATACAATTAAATAAACTATCTAAAGTACAAAAAATAAAAAAGAACTAAGTTACAGAAAATAATAAAATATTTACAAACATAAGAAAAATATTACAACAATTTTAAACTAATTACACCTACTCTAAGCCCCCTAATAAAATAACAAAGCCCCCCAAAATAAAAAATTCCCTACCCTATTCTAAAATACAAATATTACAAGCTCTTTTACCTTACCAGCCCTGAACAGGGCCCTTTGCGGGGCATGCCCCAAGAATTTCAGCTCTTTTGCCTGTAAAAAAAAACATACAATACCCCCCCCCAACATTACAACCCACCACCCACATACCCCTAATCTAACCCAAACCCCCCTTAAATAAACCTAACACTAATCCCCTGAAGATCTTCCTACCTTGTCTTCACCATACCAGGTTCACCGATCCGTCCTGGCTCCAAGATCTTCATCCAACCCAAGCGGGGGTTGGCGATCCATAATCCGGTGCTCCAAAGTCTTCCTCCTATCCGGCAAGAAGAGGACATCCGGACCGGCAAACATCTTCTCCAAGCGGCATCTTCTATCTTCTTCCATCCGATGACGACCGGCTCCATCTTGAAGACCTCCAGCGCGGATCCATCCTCTTCTTCCGACGACTAGACGACGAATGACGGTTCCTTTAAGGGACGTCATCCAAGATGGCGTCCCTCGAATTCCGATTGGCTGATAGGATTCTATCAGCCAATCGGAATTAAGGTAGGAATTTTCTGATTGGCTGATGGAATCAGCCAATCAGAATATAGTTCAATCCGATTGGCTGATCCAATCAGCCAATCAGATTGAGCTCGCATTCTATTGGCTGATCGGAACAGCCAATAGAATGCGAGCTCAATCTGATTGGCTGATTGGATCAGCCAATCGGATTGAACTATATTCTGATTGGCTGATTCCATCAGCCAATCAGAAAATTCCTACCTTAATTCCGATTGGCTGATAGAATCCTATCAGCCAATCGGAATTCGAGGGACGCCATCTTGGATGACGTCCCTTAAAGGAACCGTCATTCGTCGTCTAGTCGTCGGAAGAAGAGGATGGATCCGCGCTGGAGGTCTTCAAGATGGAGCCGGTCGTCATCGGATGGAAGAAGATAGAAGATGCCGCTTGGAGAAGATGTTTGCCGGTCCGGATGTCCTCTTCTTGCCGGATAGGAGGAAGACTTTGGAGCACCGGATTATGGATCGCCAACCCCCGCTTGGGTTGGATGAAGATCTTGGAGCCAGGACGGATCGGTGAACCTGGTATGGTGAAGACAAGGTAGGAAGATCTTCAGGGGATTAGTGTTAGGTTTATTTAAGGGGGGTTTGGGTTAGATTAGGGGTATGTGGGTGGTGGGTTGTAATGTTGGGGGGGGGGTATTGTATGTTTTTTTTTACAGGCAAAAGAGCTGAAATTCTTGGGGCATGCCCCGCAAAGGGCCCTGTTCAGGGCTGGTAAGGTAAAAGAGCTTGTAATATTTGTATTTTAGAATAGGGTAGGGAATTTTTTATTTTGGGGGGCTTTGTTATTTTATTAGGGGGCTTAGAGTAGGTGTAATTAGTTTAAAATTGTTGTAATATTTTTCTTATGTTTGTAAATATTTTATTATTTTCTGTAACTTAGTTCTTTTTTATTTTTTGTACTTTAGATAGTTTATTTAATTGTATTTATTTGTAGCAATTGTGTTTAATTAATTTATTGATAGTGTAGTGTTAGGTTAATTGTAGGTAATTGTAGGTAGTTTATTTAATTATTTTATTGATAGGGTAGTGTTAGGTTTAATTATATCTTAGGTTAGGATTTATTTTACAGGTAAATTTGTTATTATTTTAACTAGGTAACTATTAAATAGTTCTTAACTATTTAATAGCTATTGTACCTGGTTAAAATAATTACAAAGTTGCCTGTAAAATAAATATTAATCCTAAAATAGCTATAATATAATTATAATTTATATTGTAGCTATATTAGGATTTATTTTACAGGTAAGTATTTAGCTTTAAATAGGAATCATTTATTTAATAAGAGTTAATTTATTTCGTTAGATAAAAATTATATTTAACTTAGGGGGGTGTTAGTGTTAGGGTTAGACTTAGCTTTAGGGGTTAATACATTTATTAGAATAGCGGTGAGCTCCGGTCGGCAGATTAGGGGTTAATAATTGAAGGTAGGTGTCGGCGATGTTAGGGAGGGCAGATTAGGGGTTAATACTATTTATGATAGGGTTAGTGAGGCGGATTAGGGGTTAATAACTTTATTATAGTAGCGCTCAGGTCCGCTCGGCAGATTAGGGGTTAATAAGTGTAGGCAGGTGTCGGCGACGTTGTGGGGGGCAGATTAGGGGTTAATAAATATAACATAGGGGTCGGCGATGTTAGGGCAGCAGATTAGGGGTACATAGGGATAACGTAGGTGGCGGCGGTTTACGGAGCGGCAGATTAGGGGTTAAAAGTGTAATGCAGGGGTCAGCGATAGCGGGGGCGGCAGAATAGGGGTTAATAAGTGTAAGGTTAGGGGTGTTTAGACTCGGGGTACATGTTAGAGTGTTAGGTGCAGACGTAGGAAGTGTTTCCCCATAGGAAACAATGGGGCTGCGTTAAGAGCTGAACGCTGCTTTTTTGCAGGTGTTAGGTTTTTTTTCAGCTCAAACAGCCCCATTGTTTCCTATGGGAGAATCGTGCACGAGCACGTTTTTGATGCCGGCCGCGTCCGTAAGCAACTCTGGTATCGAGAGTTGCATTTGCGGTAAATATGCTCTACGCTCCTTTTTTGGAGCCTAACGCAGCATTTGTTTGAACTCTCGATACCAGAGTTAAATTTATGGTGCGGCCAGAAAAAAACCCGCGGAGCGTTAACAGCCCTTTTACCGCCGAACTCCAAATCTAGGCCTAAGAGTTTTATGGGCTAACGCCGTAACATAAAACTCTTAACTAAAGTGCTAAAAAGTACACTAACACCCATAAACTACCTATTAAACCCTAAACCGAGGCCCCCCCACATCACAAACACTTAAATAAAATGTTTAACCCCTAATCTGCCAACCGGACATCGCCGCCACTGTAATAAACATATTAACCCCTAAACAGCAGCACTCCCGCCTCGCAAACACTAGTTAAATTTTATTAACCCCTAATCTGCCATCCCTAACATCGCCAACACCTACCTACATTTATTAACCCCTAATCTGCCCCCCCAACGTCGCTGCAACTATATTACATTTATTAACCCCTAATCTGCTGCCGCCATCGCCGCCACTATAATAAATTTATTAAACCCCTAAGTCTAACCCTAACCCTAACACCCCCCTAACTTAAATATAATTTAAATACATCTAAATAAATTTACTACAATTAAATAAATTAATCCTATTTAAAACTAAATACTTACCGATAAAATAAACCCTAAGCTAGCTACAATATAACTAGCTTAGGGTTTATATTTATTTTATAAGCAACTTTGTATTTATTTTAACTAGGTAAAATAGTTATTAAATAGTTATTAACTATTTAATAACTTCCTAGTTAAAATAAGTACAAATTTACCTGTAAAATAAATCCTAACCTTAATTTACTAAATTACCTACAATTAAATACAATTAAATAACATAAACTAAAGTACAAAAAAAACAAACACTAAATTACAGAAAATAAAAAAAGAATTACAATTTTTTAAAACTAATTACACCTAATCTAATCCCCCTAATAAAATAAAAAATCCCCCCAAAATAATAAAATTCCCTACCCTATACTAAATTACAAATAGCCCTTAAATGGGCCTTTTGCAGGCATTGACCCAAAGTAATCAGCTCTTTTACCTAGAAAAAAAAATACAATACCACCCCCCAACATTAAAACCCACCACCCACACACCCCAGCCCTGCTCTAAAACCCACCCAATCCTATCAGCCAATCGGAATTAAGGTAGGAAAATCCTATTGGCTGATCCAATCAGCCAATAGGATTGAGCTTGCATTCTATTGGCTGTTCCAATCAGCCAATAGAATGCGAGCTCAATCCTATTTGTTGATTGCATCAGACAATAGGATTTTTCCTACCTTAATTCCGATTGGCTGATAGGATTCTATCAGCCAATCAGAATTGAAGGGACGCCAATTTGAATGACGTCACTTAAAGGAACCTTCATTCTTCAGTCGCCGTCGGATGGAAGAGGATGCTCCACGTCAGATGTCTTCAAGATGGACCCGCTCCGCTCCGGATGGAAGAAGATAGAAGATGCCGCCTGGATGAAGACTTCTGCCACTTGGAGGACCTCTTCTGCCTGGATCGGATGAAGAATTCTGCCCCTCTGGAGGACCACTTGTGCCCGGCTTGGTGAAGACAGCTCAAGGTAGGGTGATCTTCAAGGGGGTAGTGTTAGGTTTTTTTAAAGGGGGTTGGGTGGGTTTTAGAGTAGGGTTGGGTGTGTGGGTGGTGGGTTTTAATGTTGGGGGGAGTATTGTATTTTTTTTTCCAGGTAAAAGAGCTGATTACTTTGGGGCAATGCCCCGCAAAAGGTCCTTTTAAGGGCTATTTGTAATTTAGTATAGGGTAGGGAATTTTATTATTTTGGGGGTATTTTTTATTTTATTAGGGGAGTTAGATTAGGTGTAATTAGTTTAAAAAAAAATTAATTCTTTTTTTATTTTCTGTAATTTAGTGTTTGTTCTTTTGTACTTTATTTTATTTAATTGTATTTAATTGTAGGTAATTTAGTAAATTAATGTAATGATAGTGTAGTGTTAGGTGTAATTGTAATTTAGGTTAGGATTTATTTTACAGGTAAATTTGTACTTATTTTAACTAGGAAGTTATTAAATAGTTAATAACTATTTAATAACTATTCTACCTAGTTAAAATAAATACAAAGTTGACTGTAAAATAAATATAAACCCTAAACTAGATACAATGTAACTATTAGTTATATTGTAGCTAGCTTAGGGTTTATTTTATTGGTAAGTATTTAGTTTTAAATAGGATTAATTTATTTAATTGTAGTAAATGTATTTAGATGTATTTAAATTATATTTAAGTTAGGGGGGTGTTAGGGTTAGACTTAGGTTTAGGGGTTAATAAATGTATTATAGTGGCGGCGACATTGGTGGTGGCAGATTAGGGGTTAATAAATATAATATAGTTGCGGCAACGTTGGGGGGGCAGATTAGGGGTTCATAAATATAATGTAGAGTTTGGTGATGCTGGGGGCATCAGATTAGGGGTTCATAAGTATAATGTAGGTGGTGGCGGTGTCCGGAGGGGCAGATTAGGGGTTAATAATATAATGTAGGTGGCGACGATGTCAGGGGCGGCAGATTAGGGGTTAATAAGTGTAAGATTAGAGGTGTTTAGACTCGGGGTTCATGTTAGGGTGTTAGGTGTAGACATAACTTTTGTTTCCCCACAGGAATCAATGGGGCCGCGTTAGGAGCTGAACGCTGCTTTTTTGTAGGTGTTTTGTAGGCTCAGCTCCATTGTTTCCTATGGGGAAATCATGCACGAGCACGTTTAGCCAGCTCACCGCTACCGTAAGCAGCGCTGGTATTACAGTGAGATGTGGAGCTAAATTTTGCTCAACGCTCACTTTTCTGAGGCTAACGCCGGCTTGAAGAAAACCCGTAATACCAGCGTTGTCTTAAGTGAGTGGTGAGAAAAAAAGGCTCGTTAGCACCGCACACCATTACCGACAAAAACTCGTAATCTAGCCGTTAGTTTCTCATTGCCTCTGGGAATCCCATTAATTACTTTGGTGCTGATATAATCCCAACAACAGTTATATTAATCCTGCTAATAATAATGAATAATGGCCCAGTGCTTCACTCCTCACTCATAACAAGGCTAAGAAAGAATTAAAAGTGCACTAAGGTATAACCTCAGATTTTATTCAGTGATGTTGAGTGCCTAGCTTATATTGCTACTGCGTAAATATGTGCTCTGGCTGCAAAATGCAATATTCTGGTTGGTAGCTAAATTAAACAGCTGATTAGTAATTGCTTATTGACAAGTTAGTAGTTAAAGGGATATGAAACCATGATCATTTAGTTGAAACACTTATGTTAAAAACAAAAATAAATATATTGTGAAGAAAAAAAAAGAAGCTGAAAATGTACTTGTTTTCTTGCAAAATGAACACGTAGAAATTCTCAGTGTTGCCACTGTCTTTAGGGTGATAAGAGAGCTGACATGTTGGCAACTTAGGTTGCATTCTGCCTATTCTGAGCATTGTCAAATCTGACTCCATGTTTATCTAGTATTCACTTAATAGTAAACCAGTTCATGTTAAGTTGTATGACACCAAGCTATATATAACTTGCTGCAGAGACCCCAGCCCCCTAGTAGGGCTGTGACAGGAAGTAATGGACACTGTACAAATTGAGTTTTTTTAAAAAGAAATAAAGTAAAATCCTAATGAATATTACATATTTCTATAATCTCTTTTAAGTTTAAACCACTGCTTGGTGCTTTTTTATTACAAAAATAAAACAGACTGTTTCAAATCCCTTTAATTATCTACAAAACCTGCCTTCTTTATTGATGTTGCTAATTCATTGTAGTTTTTATACTGTTGTCAGCGTAGCTTTACTAGAGCTGGCTGCTATCCTTCAACTTGAATCAATATCCAGTGTAAAACTTAGCATTTATTGAAAATTGCCATAAAGGAATATTAAATCAAATTTATGAGGGCAATAGAAGAACTGAATCATGGAGTTAGATGGGATCAGCTGACTAGTTTCGGCATGCACCCCGTATCTAACTTCTTGATTTAATAAAACAAACAGCTCATTTTGATTGATTGAAAGATAATAACAAAACTCCAAGCATCGCTTTAGTTTCACAATTCCCTTGTCTACTTATACAAAGTAACATGCTCATTTAAAGGTACAGGTAACATCCTATATACAAACCAATACAAAATTTAAAAATGACAGATAGTTACAATACTTTATTTTACAGTATCCTTGATGTTAAATAAATATACACAACATAGTTATTATTATTATTATTATTATTATCGGTTATTTGTAGAGCGCCAACAGATTCCGCAGCGCTATAAACAAAGGGGGAGTACAACAAAACAATTATAGCATAGAGGGCCCTGCCAAGAGTTGCACTGTTGTAGTCAGCTCTTAAGAAGGTGATCTACAAGCAGCTGGACTCTTAGGCTTACATGCTAATGGGGTTCAGGGGATTGCAGTGGAGGAGAGAAATTGGTATTAGGAAAGGTTAGCGTAGGTTGTATGCGTCCCTGAACAGTAGAGTCGTTAGGGAGCACTTGAAGCTTTTAAAACTAGAAGAGAGTCTTGTGGAGCGAGGCAGAGAGTTCCACAAGATGGGAGCCAGTCTGGAGAAGTCCTGTAAACTGGAGTGTGATGAGGTGACAAGAGAGGAGGAGAGTAGGAGGTCATGAGCAGAGCGAAGGGGACGGGAGGGAGAGTATCTGGAGACAAGGTCTGAGATGTAGGGGGGAGCAGTGCAGTTGAGGGCTTTGTATGTAAGAGTGAGAGTTTTGTGTTTGATCCTAGAGGCAAGAGGAAGCCAGTGTAAGGATTGGCAGAGAGGCGCAGCAGATGAAGAGCGACGTGTAAGGAAGATGAGTCTGGCAGAGGCATTCATTATGGATTGTAAAGGAGCTAGGCAGTAGGTGGGGAGACCAGAGAGGAAAGAGTTGCAGTAATCAAGGCGGGAAAGAATGAGAGAGTGGATTAAAATCTTAGTTGTGTCTTGTGTGAGGAAGTGTCTAATTTTAGAGATGTTTTTAAGGTGGAAGCGGCAGGCTGTAGCCAAGGACTGAATGTGAGGAGTGAAGGAAAGATCTGAGTCAAATGTGACCCTGAGACATCGGGCATGCGGGGTAGGGATAATGATGGAGTTGTCGACAGTTATAGAGATATTGGGGGTGGAGATTTTGGAAGAAGGGGGGAAAATGAGGAGCTCAGTTTTGGAGAGATTTAGCTTGAGGTAGTGAGAGGACATCCAGGAAGAGATGTGAGAAAAACAGTTAGTGACACGGGTTAGCAAGGAAGGAGATAGTTCTGGTGCAGAGAAGTAGATTTGGGTGTCATCAGCATACAAATGATATTGGAAACCGTGGGACTTAATTAGGGAACCTAGTGATGACGTATAGATTGAGAAGAGAAGGGGGCCGAGGACAGAGCCTTGCGGTACTCCGACAGAAAGTGGTGATGGGGCAGAGGAGGCCCCAGAGAAGACTACACTGAAGGTACGGTTTGACAGGTAGGAAGAGAGCCACGAAAGGGCTGTGTCACAGATGCCGAAGGATTGGAGGGTTTGGGGCAAAAGAGGGTGGTCGACAGTGTCAAAGGCTGCGGACAGATCAAGGAGGGTAAGCAGAAAGAAGTGGCCTTTTGCTTTAGCTGTAAGTAGGTCGTTGGTGACCTTAACAATAGCTGTCTCTGTGGAGTGATAGGGACGAAATCCAGATTGCAGCGGGTCAAGAAGGGAGTTTAACGTAAGGAAATGGGATAGGCGTGCATATACTAGTTTTTTGAGAAGCATTGAATCAAGAGGGAGGAGGGAAATAGGGCGATAGTTGGATGGGGAGGTAGGATCAAGGGAAGGTTTTTTGAGGATAGGTGTGACCAGTGCATGTTTCATCGATGAGGGAAATGTACCAGTGCTGAGGGAGAGATTAAAAATGTGTGTTAGTATAGGGGTAAGGGTAGCAGAGAGAGAGGGGAGCAGCTGTGAGGTAGTATAAGTGCTGAAACTTCTTCCTCAGTAACAGCGGAGAATGAACTAAGTTTCAGGTTATGAGGGTTGTGGTTTAGTGAGAGTATTTGAGGGGGGAGAGAATGGAATTATGTTGAGAGCTGATTTCATGTCTGATGGAATCAATTTTGTTAATGAAGTGACTGGCAAAGTCTTGAGCTGACAGAGAAGTTGTATTAGGAAGTGGGGGAGGGCGGAGGAGAGTATTGAAAGTGGAGAACAGATGTTTTGGGTTTGAAGAAAGATTAGAGATAAGAGTAGAGAAGTAGTGTTGCTTGTGGAGATTAAGGGCAGAATAATAGGAGTTCAAGATGAATTTGTAATGAAGAAAATCAGCTGAACTCTGTGATTTTCTCCAATGCCGTTCAGCAGTACGGGAACATCTGCGTAGGTACCGTGTCAGAGGAGTATGCCAGGGCTGGGGATGAGTGTGTGATTTCTGAGCAGTGGTAAGAGGGGCGAGATTGTCAAGGATGGATATAAGGGTGGAATTATAGTGGCAGATAGATTGTTCAGGGCAGGAAAAGGAGGAGAAGGATGAGAGGAGCAAGGGAATTAGCAAGTTGTTGCTGATCTAAAAATTATTAGATCTTAGAAATTAGATTAGAAATTATTCCCATATATCTGAAAAAAATGTTTCACTTATTTCACTTATTTTTTACTGTTTGCTTATCATGTTCTGCTGTTTATATTGAAATCTCTATGTCACACCCTATTCTAAACCATATAAGGTTAAGGAAATCTGGAAAACCTTGTTTAGGCCCATATTTTTAACAATGCCAGAAATTTATAACACCATATTCTGAATTCAAGCCAAATTCTGGTTTTAAGTCTATGGGGCCAATTTATCATGGCCTGAATTGGGCCAAATACCCCTGTTTCCACTCGAGCTTAAGACCATTGCTCCTTAACTCGTCCGCTGCCTCTGAGGCTGTGGACATCAATCCACCTGATTGAATGCGATCAGGTTGACTGACACCCCCTGCTAGCGGCTGATCTGCAGGGAGCGGCATTGCACAGGCTGTTCACCAGAACTGCTTGTGCAATGTTAAATGCCGACAGCATATGCAGTCGGCATTCTGCGATGTCTGGTGGACATGATACGCTACAGCGTATCATGTCCACCAGACATTGATAATTTGGCTCCTATGAATTCAGAACACCTCTTTTCCAAAATTGTATCTACATCTCCCCCTCTATACTTGGCTTTCACCAAATCTATAATGATCCATCTGTGTGTATCTGCCATCTTGTAGTGCGCATTTCTAAAATGTTGAATTAGTGGGTTTGAAAGAGATCCAGCTTTAATATTAGAGAGGTGTTCCCATATCCTAGTGCGTGCTTTGGAGACTTGATCTAAGGTGGGAGTATAATGACCACGACAGTAAACTCCTGTATATGAACACATTGAGTGGGCTGGATTGATATAACACTACCTCAGGATGCCGGAGTTTCATTTGTTTTGGGTAAGCAACCCACGGGGTACATTGTTTAAATAAAAGGCATTATTTTATGTTTTTTTTGTTTTGGAGACACACACGTTTGATACAGTCCGAGAGAAACTTGCACTAGTATGAATTTAATTACATGTATATCAAAGGAATTAATATATGGGGGTAGATTTATCAAAGCTTCAACTGATAATACGCTGGAATCTAGTATCAAATTTGACGCAAGATTGATTTGTCGTAGTTAAAGCGTCAAGATCGTCAAATGTTGAAATGTGTTATGTAATATACACTCCTGTGATATCAATCCGACGCAGATAGATGGTTGCGTCATTCCAGATGTTTAGAATTCACATTCGACTCTATTTGAGCCTCTTCCCAATTTATCAAACATTCAACAGGTACGCTCGCATCAATTCTGACGCAGCTTACCTATCGTTCAAACCGCCACCCTTGTGGCCGCGAATGCCATAGAAATCAATGGGACAGAAAGGTTATGTTCGATGCTGCAAGACAATGAAGCATAATAGACAATAAAAGCAAATTAGAAACTTTATCAAAATTGTATACTCTTTCTAAATCAAACAATATTATTGCTCCAAATTTGGTGCAAAGTATTGCTCCAAATTTGGTACAAAATATTGCTCCAAATTTGGTGCAAAGTATTGCTCCAAACTTGGTGCACTAGTAGATATAGAAATAACAATTAAATAAATACATAACATAATATAGCTAACTTTCTTTTTTTTTGGATAAATCTATATGCACCATGTTTAATGCATGTAATACAAGTCCCACTCTCCACTTCGCACCAAATTTGACGCAACACTTTTCACGCCAGATTTGACGCAATACTCCTAAACAACCTGCAAACTAGTGAAATTTTCCACCACCTTTGATTGGGAAATGCATAATCACATGATTTATGACATCAGCCAATCTGATTAAAATATACATTATATACTATCACTAACAAATCAAATTGCTCAATACTTGTGTCATTGATCACTCATATCAGAACTTGGCATTTGTTATATTGTGTATTATACTTTAAAAGTATGTATATGTGAAATTAGTATTACATTTAAACATTGATGATGACATTAGAACACACAGTGTAATATTTTAGACAATGATTTTAAAATTTGAATAATGTTTGATTCAATATAATCTTAAGCTGATAACTCAAAAGGATAGTTTACCTATCATTAAACTGTCATGATTCAGATACAGCAGAAATTAAAATCACCTCTTTACTGTCATGCTATTTCCTGTGTTTTTCTTCCTTCTCTGTCTTGAATTTCATTTTCATGAAGAAATGTCATCTTCTATGCCAGCCCATTTTATAACACCTGTTTAGGGGTGGTATTTAAAACTAGACTGCAATCAGGATGGGTTACACAGGTGCAGAGAGAAAACTAGCCCAGCTCTTAAAATATCCATTGATTGCAAATAAATACATATGATACCTTGATTACATGTTATATTCGCAATTATTCCTGCTCAGAATAAAAATATATTTTTTACACTATATAGATATAGTGGTATAAATAAACACAGATATATGAAAGACAACATTGTTTAGAACAAAAAATTTAGGGACATGTAAATATGTTTGCAAAAGATTTCTGACATAACACAAAGATATATGTACAAATTCTAGCATTAATAATAATTAAAAAAAAAAGAGATGCATTTCTAGAAATACAAATACACATTATTTATGTGGAAATATCATATATCAGGTTTTTTTTTTATAACAAATACATAGAAAAATACTTTCTAAGAGATATTATTGTTTGTTCAGGTATAAATCTAGCTATTTCTTGGACATTAGCAGATAATAATAATAAAATAAAAATAAAAGATTAGCTTTAAAGAAATGTGCTTGTTCATGGACAGTAATGAAATGGTATAAATAAAGTTTGAAAAAACAGAATATCCGCAACATTGATGACTCTTATTTATGACAAACTTTAATAAATAAGGCTGTTGTATGTAGATTTGCGGCAGGGATGTCTGGCGAGCGTATTGACTCCAGCGAATGCATCGAGATTGATGTAATTATAAATAGGCCCCTTGGACTCTATTTATGAAGCTGGTGAAGCAGCTTTCGAAGTCCTGGTGGGGCAGGAACACTCAACCGCAAACCACCCCAGTCTAATCCAACTGGGGGTATTGACAACCTCTGCTCTTGTGCAATTGGTTGCGAGATAAGAGGGGGAGGGGTTGCACAAGAGTTTTTGTTCAATTTTAAAGAGTCATGAAACCCAATTTTTTGTTTCTTGATTTAGATAGAGAATGCAATTTGAAACAACTTTCCAAATCACTTCCATTATCTAATTCTTTAGATATCCTTCATTGAAGAAATAGCAATGTATAAGGGTGAGACAATCACACAAGGCATCTATCTGCAACCACCAACCAGCAGCTACTAGGTCTATTTAGAGATGCTTTTTAACAAAGGATATCAAGAAAATAAAGCAAATTAGATAATAGAAGTCAATAGGAAAGTTGTTTACAATTGCATGTTCTTTCTAAATCATGAAATAAAAATTTGGCTTTCATGCCCCTTTAACTTCCACCAGTGAAAGCTGGATTGCTTGCAGCAGCTTCTTAAATGGGACCCTTATCTCATCAATGACTTATTTTAAAGATATTTGCTAGTACAATTTAAATCACATTTTAACATTATTTAAAACTATTAACTCAGAAGTGAGAAAAAATCTATCTTAAAATATACTTTTCTGGAAAACAGAAATCATTATTTTATGTTTATAGAGATGCTACAATGCAGGTTGATAGTACTTTGTATTCAGATTTCAACAACAAAAAAGGCTGTTGACATGAATGAACAATATTAAATGAAACTAAAAAGTCAACATACTTGTTAATAAATAATATAATGCAATACACAATGCAATATACAATGTCCTTAAAGGGATGTCAAAGTAAAACTAAAAGGTTTGAACCCAATGAATGTTCAAGGAATTTACATCCCCACTGCAATAAAAATCTTTACCTTATTAGCTCACTCCCACTATATGACCACACAAAACCCTGAAAACCCACAAAGCCCAAAGAAATCTTACAGAACTTTTCAAATCAGACTGCCCCATAACCCCAAGGGTTCTCTCTACATGATCTAACACTTTTCTTAAAGGGATAGTAAACCCAAAATTTTTCTTTTATCATTCAGATAGAGCATGCAATTTTAAGAATCTTTCTAATTTACTCCTATTTTCATTTTTCTTCGTTCTCTTGGTATGTTTATTTGAAAAATCAGGAATGTTAAAGTGATGGTAAACTTCAGACTATAAGAATGGTGCAATAAAACATACATTAGTTTGCAAGTAAAACCCACATAATTATTTTTTAAAGTTTATATATATTTAATAATAAAAGGTTTATAATCTTAATTGGTATCGTCTGTTCCTCCACACCCCTTAATTTCTTCTTTTGGCTGAGCTGTGATGTATAGAGCAGTCCCACTTACTCTCTACAGAGGCTTTCTATGGGCTTTAAAGGGGCTGGACTTCAAAATTGTCAAGTGACACACATGTTGATTGGATGTTCAATGGAATTGTCATAAAAGAAAAAAAAGAGTTCACTAATTTAACCTTTTTACAAATGGATTTAAAAAAAAAAGGTACACATATATTTTTTAATGGCAAAGATTACATTTATGGCATTTGATTATTTAAAGTTTACCATCATTTTAAAGAGACATTAAAGTCAAAATTAAACTTTCATGGTTCATATTCAAATATGAATATAGCAGATATCTTTAAAATAAGTAATTGATGAGATAACGGCCCCATTTAAGAAGCTGCTGCAAGCAATCCAGCTTTCACTGGTGGAAGTTAAAAGGTCATGAAACCCATTTTTTTTTCTTTCAGGATTTAGAAAGAGCATGCAATTTTATTACTCTTGACTTTTATTATCCAATTTGTCTCATTTTCTTGATATCCTTTGTTGAAAAGCATCTCTAAATAGACCCAGTAGCTGCTGATTGGTGGTTTCAGATAGATGCCTTGTGTGATTGTCTCACCCTTATGCATTGCATTTGTTATACAAATAACTGATATATGATATTTCCATTTATCAAGCTGCATATGCACCTCTGGATGCCGATCGCTGTAGGCTCGCATAAGCAAATGTAAGGAAGCTATTTGCTGGTAGATAAAATCACCCTTGGTACTTTCACCCTGGCATGATTGACAATCCTTACTCACATGCCATTGGGCTAGTGTTAGTAGTGGGTGGCATTGCACAGTCAAACGCTTGTACAATGTTAAATACGGGCAGCGTATTGCTGCAATATGCTACCTGAATTTTGCGATTCCGGGTGGACAGGTTCACGTGAGTGAACACTGCCCATCCGTGATGACGATAAATGCTGCCCTAGTGTTAATCAGCACAAAAGAAAGTAATAAGAATATGTTTCTACATGCAAAGTTACATATCAACAGTCAAACTTGTAAAGTTTATTTAAAAGTTTTAGGTGCAAACTAAACAAACCTCCTTTTCATTTTAATCCCATATGACAAGTAAGGCCACTTTTGGACCTTTAACACAAAACAATATACATTAAGAGGAGGAATATATGAGAAGAGGTCACTTTTGGACCTTCAAATAGATAATAACTATATCATAGATTTCTTGATGCTTACTGGAAAAAGGCATTATAATCAAAGAACTAAAACTAGCGACTTTGATGTCCTTATTGCTCAGTAAATCTATAATACATAGGAACGGTCAATTCAAGTCTAGGTTAAGAAACAACCTCTGTATAGCAACGAAGAACTATAGCATACTTAATGGGATATGAAACCAAACATTTTTTTTTTTTTAGTCAGACACAGCATAAAATTTAATAAAATAACAGTTGTCACTAAACTATACACACGCCAAATAAGTAGATCAATAAAAAAACAGTGCCTTATTTAGAAAGAGTCAGGGGGGCCGCATTTCAGTGTGTGAGAAGATTCATTTTATTTTGAAAACACTCTTAAGTTAAGTAACACAATTACTACAAAATAGCATGATTGACATAACATGTGGACATACCTGCTACACTAATAGTTTTAATTATTAGATTGCTCTCTAAGATGTTGCCCCAAAGACATTGAAGAAGAATTTTTGGCCCCTAGTTATCAAGCCGTCAACCTCAAATACGCTGGAATTCCGCAGCATATTTGTGGCGAGGCTGATTCACCTTAGTTATCAAGACCTAGATACCGACAAAAGTAGAATATAGTGATGTAAGCTTCGATCCGCCGGACTCAGTCCGACACAGATCGATTCTTACGTCACTACAGATGTTCCGCACACAAGTGCGGCACTATCTGACTACTTTTGCTAGTTATCAAAAAACTAGCAGGTACGCTCAGCACTTTTCCGGCCCAGCGTGCCCTGGAGGCGGCGGATCTCATAGGAATCAATGGGAGTCTGACCATAGCGAAAGTTCATGTTCGCTGCTGCCAGATATCCCATTCATTCTTATGGGAAGTGTGTACACCTAACACCCTAACATGTACCCCGAGTCTAAACACCCCTAATCTGCCCCCCCCCTACACCGCCGCAACTAAATAAATGTATTACCCCCTAAACCGCCGCTCCCGGACCCCGCCGCAAGCTATACTAAATATGTTAACCCCTAAACCGCCGCTTCCGAACCCCGCCGCAAGCTATACTAAATATGTTAACCCCTAAACCGCCGCTCCCGGTCCCCGCCGCAACTATAATATATGTATTAACCCCTAAACCACAGCTCCCAGACCCCGCCGCCACATACATTATACCTATTAACCCCTATCCTCCCCCCCATACCGTCGCCAACTATAATAAAGTTATTAACCCCTATCCTGCAGATCCCGGACCTCGCCGCAACTAAATAAATAGTTTAACCCCTAATCTGCCCCCCCACACCGTCGCCACCTATAATAAGTTTATTAACCCCTATCCTGCCCCCCCTATACCGTCACCACCTATATTAAGTTTATTAACCCCTATCCTGCCCCCCCTACACCGCCACCACTGTAATAAAATTATTAACCCCTAAACCAAAGTCTAACACTAACCCTAACACCCCCCTAACTTAAATATTAATTAAATAAATCTAAATAATATTTCTATTATTAACTAAATTAATCCTATTTAAAACTAAACACTTACCTTTAAAATAAACCTTTATATAGCTACAATATAAATAATAATTATATTGTAGCTATTTTAGGATTTATTTTTATTTTACAGGCAAATTTAAATTTATTTTAACTAGGTACAATAACTATTAAATAGTTAATAACTATTTAATAGCTACCTAGCTAAAATAAAGAGAAATTAACCTGTAAAATAAAAACTAACCTAAGTTACAATTACACATAAAACTACACTATACTTTAATAAATTATTCCTATTTAAAACTAAATACTTACCTGTAAAATAAACCCAGAGGCCTAGATTTAGAGTTGGGCTGTAGCCGTCAAAACCAGCGTTAGAGGCTCCTAACGCTGGTTTTTACCGCCCTCTGGTATTTGGAGCCAGTCATTAAAGGGTCTAACGCTCACTTTCCAGCCGCGACTTTTCCATACAGCAGATTCCCTTACGTCAATTGCGTATCCTATCTTTTCAATGGGATCTTTCTAACGCTGGTATTTAGAGTCGTGGCTGAAGTGAGCGTTAGAAATCTAACGACAAAACTCCAGCCGCAAAAAAAGTCAGTAGTTAAGAGCTTTCTGGGCTAACGCCGATTTATAAAGCTCTTAACTACTGTGCTCTAAATTACACTAACACCCATAAACTACCTATGTACCCCTAAACCGAGGTCCCCCACATCGCTGCCACTATATTTTAATTTTTTAACCCCTAATCTTCCGCTCCGTACACCGCCGCCAACTATGTTATCCCTATGTACCCCTAATCTGCTGCCCCTAACACCGCCGACCCCTATATTATATTTATTAACCCCTAATCCGCCCCCCACAACGTCGCCACCAGCTACCTACAATAATTAACCCCTAATCTGCCGACCGGAGCTCACCGCTAGTATAATAAATGTATTAACCCCTAATCCGCCTGACTCCCGCCTCAATAACCCTATAATAAATAGTATTAACCCCTAATCTGCCCTCCCTAACATCGCCGACAGCTAACTTCAAGTATTAACCCCTAATTTGCTGACCGGAGCTCACCGCTACTCTAATAAATGGATTAACCCCTAAAGCTAAGTCTAACCCTAACACTAACACCCCCCTAAGTTAAATACAATTTTTATCTAACTAAATAAATTAAGTCTTATGAAATAAATTATTCCTATTTAAATCTAAATACTTACCTGTAAAATAAATCCTAATATAGCTACAATATAAATTATAATTATATCTTAGCTATTTTAGGATTAATATTTATTTTACAGGCAACTTTGCATTTATTTTAACCAGGTACAATAGCTATTAAATAGTTAAGAACTATTTAATAGCTACCTAGTTAAAATAATTACAAAATTACCTGTAAAATAAATCCTAACCTAAGTTACAATTAAACCTAACACTACACTATAAATAAATAAATTAAATAAACTACCTACAATTATCTACAATTAAACCTAACACTACACTATCAATAAATAAATTAAATACAATTCCTACAAATAAATACAATTAAATAAACTAACTAAAGTACAAAAAATAAAAAAGAACTAAGTTACAAAAAATAATCGGAACAGCCAATAGAATGCAAGCTCAATCTGATTGGCTGATTGAATCAGCCAATCGGATTGAACTTGATTCTGATTGGCTGATTCCATCAGCCAATCAGAATTTTCCTACCTCAATTCCGATTGGCTGATAGAATCCTATCAGCCAATCGGAATTCGAGGGACGCCATCTTGGATGACGTCCCTTAAAGGAACCATCATTCGTCGGGAAGTCGTCGGAAGAAGAAGATGGGTCCGCGGTCTAGCCCCCGCTTGGGCTTGGATGAAGATTTCGGAGCCTGGAACGATCGGTGATACCTGGCATGGTGAAGACAAGGTAGGAAGATCTTCAGGGGCTTAGTGTTAGGTTTATTTAAGGGGGGTTTGGGTTAGATTAGGGGTATGTGGGTGGTGGGTTGTAATGTTGGCGGGGGTATTGTATGTTTTTTTTTACAGGCAAAAGAGCTGAATTCTTTGGGGCATGCCCCGCAAAGGGCCCTTTTAAGGGCTGGTAAGGTAAAGGAGCTTTGAACTTTTGTAATTTAGAATAGGGTAGGGCATTTTTTTATTTTGGGGGTCTTTGTTATTTTATTAGGGGGCTTAGAGTAGGTGTAATTAGTTTAAAATTGCTGTAATTTTTTTCTTATGTTTGTAAATATTTTTTTATTTTTTGTAACTTAGATCGTTTTTATTTTTTGTACTTTAGTTAGTTTATTTAATTGTATTTATTTGTAGGAATTGTATTTCATTTATTTATTGATAGTGTAGTGTTAGGTTTAATTGTAGATAATTGTAGGTAGTTTATTTAATTTATTTATTGATAGTGTAGTGTTAGGTTTAATTGTAGATAATTGTAGGTAGTTTATTTAATTTATTTATTGATAGTGTAGTGTTAGGTTTAATTGTAACTTAGGTTAGGATTTATTTTACAGGTAATTTTGTAATTATTTTAACTAGGTAGCTATTAAATAGTTCTTAACTATTTAATAGCTATTGTACCTGGTTAAAATAAATGCAAAGTTGCCTGTAAAATAAATATTAATCCTAAAATAGCTACAATATAATTATAATTTATATTGTAGCTATATTAGGGTTTATTTTACAGGTAAGTATTTAGCTTTAAATAGGAATAATTTATTTAATAAGAGTTAATTTATTTCGTTAGATAAAAATTATATTTAACTTAGAGGGGTGTTAGTGTTAGGGTTAGACTTAGCTTTAGGGGTCAATACATTTATTATAGTAGCGGTGAGCTCCGATCGGCAGATTAGGGGTTAATTATTGTAGGTAGCTGGCGGTGACATTGTGGGGGGCAGATTAGGGGTTAATAAATATAATATAGGGGTCGGCAGTGTTAGGGGCAGCAGATTAGGGGTACATAACTATAATGTATGTTGCGGCGGTGTAGGGAGCGGCAGATTAGGGGTTAATAATAATATGCAGGTGTCAGCGATAGCGGGGGCGGGGGCGGCAGATTAGGGGTTAATAAGTGTAAGGTTAGGGGTGTTTAGACTCGGGGTACATGTTAGAGTGTTAGGTGCAGACGTAGGAAGTGTTTCCCCATAGAAAACAATGGGGCTGCGTTAAGAGCTGAACGCTGCTTTTTTGCCGGTGTTAGGTTTTTTTTCAGCTCAAACTGCCCCATTGTTTTCTATGGGGCTATCGTGCATGAGCACGTTTTTGAAGCTGGCCGCGTCCGTAAGCACTGCTGGTATCTAGAGTTGCAGTGGCGTTAAATTATGCTCTACGCTCCCTTTTTGGAGCCTAACGCACTGAAAACCCAGCCATTCTACGAACTCTAAATACCAGCGGTATTTAAAAGGTGCGGGAGAAAAAAAGCATGCGTAGCTAACGCACCCCTTTGGCTGCCAAACTCTAAATCTAGCCTTATGATAGCTACAATATAAATAATAATTAGGCCCTTTTAAGGGCTGGTAAGGTTAAAGAGCTGGTAACTTTTTAATTTAGAATAGGGTAGGGCATTTTTTATTTTGGGGGGCTTTGTTATTTTATTAGGGGGCTTAGATCAGGTGTAAGGATAGGGGTTAATACATTTATTATAGGTGGTGATGGTGTGGGGGGGCAGGATAGGGGTTAAAAAACTTATTATAGGTGGCGACGGTGTAGGGGGGGGCAGATTAGGGGTTAATAAGTTTAATATAGGTAGCGGCGGGGTCTGGGAGCGGCGGTTTAGGGGTTAAACTATTTATTTAGTTGCGGCAAGGTCCGGGATCAGAAGGATAGGGGTTAATAACTTTATTATCTATGGCGGCAGTATAGGGGGGGCAGGAGAGGGGTTACTAGGTATAATGTAGGTGGCGGCGGGTTTCGGGAGCGGCGGTTTAGGGGTTAATACATTTATAAGAGTTGCAGCGGGGTCTAGGAGCGGCGGTTTAGGGGTTAATAACTTTATTCAGTTGCGGGGGGCTCCAGGGGCGCCGGTATAGGGGGTAGAACAGTGTAGTTAGTGTGGGTGCTTAGTGACAGGCTAGCAATAAAGCTGTCAAAAAGCCAAAGAGCAGCGAGATCGGATGAGTGATAACTCTCACAGTCCGCTGCTCATCACCCCGTACTTGGTGCTCGGCTTTTTGACAGCTTTTTTGATAACTTAGGTGAAATTTTGAAGGTCCGCGGCGGCGATGGTAGGCGAGCTTACGCGGGCGTATTGGTCCGGCGAAGGCAGGTAAAGTAGACACGTTGATAACTACCCCCCCTAGGGTCAGCATCTTAGAGAGGGAGGAGTCTGTCATTAATCACATTGAAAAGCTGCTGCATGTGGATGATGCTGCATATATCTGTGATGATCTGCCTGTTCCCTCGTGTATGCTGATATTAATGCCTTATTTGAAACCCGAAGATAAGCAGTGTGTTTATAGTTTAATAACCGCCTTGCTTTATAAGTTGATTACTAATTCATATTATTACAATAAGTTCACAATAATTACTGTTATTATTATACTACAAGAGTGTCAAATTTTCCTTTTTTAGTACTATTGTGTGAGACCTCAGATCTGCTGAGAAGCACCAAGGCATACCATGGACTATTCTTGTTTATATTTGTGTTCTGTATGACACAATATATTGTTTTTAATTGTATTTGCAGGTCTTGCAAAATAATAATAATGATATTAATAAGAAAAAGAAGAAAAAGAAGAAAAATAAAGCCAATTCCCAATGCAGTATAATCCTAACATTTTCAATGCAGTATAGTCTAGTACTAACAAAGACAAATATACATCTATAGATGCCATTTAGACTCTAGATGGTAAAAAACTTAATATAATTTCACTATTAACTAAAATGAATTCCAGAGTACAATTCATTATACTGACAGACAATATCAAATTTTTAATTATATGTTGACCTGCAGTGAACTTTTGTGAAAGAACTCCACAATTTTTCAAAGAATATTTTTGTCAAGCATTCTTTTAAAGATGATTCAGAGCAGACGAACACTCATCTGACAATGTTTTTGTCTGTGCTCAGTTTAAAGAACAGTCTTATTAAAAACTTGTTACTGAGCTAAGATGTAATGAAAGCATACTGTTTTCATTCTGTATTTTATGTTTCCATGTGAAACTTAGCAGTCAATGTAATCAAATTCAGATTTTAGCTAGTTAAAATTGCTATCCACAACACAAAATATGCATATTGGAAATGCAAAGTTCTGTTAGTACTAAAGTATACAGTGTGTTTTTTGACCTTGGGGTTTATGTGTTGTTGCACAAGGATATAAAACATAATAATAATGATGAATTAGGGAATTTCATGAGCCACCATTCAGTATTACCAAACTGAATTGTTAAACACACAATATCATATGCAATATATATACATATATATATATATATATATATATATATATATATATATATATATATATATATATATATATAAAATATATATATATTTATATATATATATATATATACACACACACACACAGTATCTCGCAAAAGTGAGTACACCCCTCACATTTTTGTAAATATTTTATTATATCTTTTCATGTGACAATACTGAAAAAATGACACTTTCCTACAATGTAAAGTGGCGAGTGTACAGCCTCTTGGCCATGGAGTTCACCAGAGCTTCACAGGTTGCCACTGGATTCCTCTTCCACTCCTCCATGATGACATCATGGAGCTGGTGGATGTTAGGATGCCACCTTCCATTTGAGGATGCCCCACAGATGCTCAATAGGGTTTAGGTCTGGAGACATGCTTGGCCAGTCCATCACCTTTACCTTCAGCTTCTTTAGCAAGGCAGTGGTTATCTTGAAGGTGTGTTTGAGGTCGTTATCATGTTGGAATACTGCCCTGCGGTCCAGTCTCCAAAGGGAGCCCAGTCTCCAAAGGGAAGGGATCATGCTCTGCTTAAGTATGTCACAGTACATGTTGGCATTCATGGTTCCCTCAATGAACTGTAGCTCCCCAGTGCCGGCAGCACTCATGCAGGCCCAGAACAGGACACTCCCACCACCATGCTTGACTGTAGGCAAGACACACTTTTCTTTTTACTCCTTACCTGGTTGCCGCCATAAACGCTTGACACCATCTGAACCAAATACATTTATCTTGGTCTCATCGGACCACAGGGCATGGTTCCAGTAATCCATGTCCTTAGTCTGTATGTCTTCAGCAAACTATTTGTGGGCTGTCTTGTGCATCATCTATAGAAGAGGCTTCCATCTAGGATGACAGCCATGCAAATCAATTTGATGCAGTGTACGGTGTATGGTCTGAAAACTGACAGGCTGACCCCCTCACCCCTTCAACCTCTGCAGAAATGCTGGCAGCACTCATACGTCTTGTTCCCAAAGACAGCCTCTGGATATGACGCTGAGCATGTGCACTCAACTTTTTTGGTCGACCATGGTGAGGCCTGTTCTGAGTGGAACCTGTCCTGTGAAACCACTGCATGGTCTTGCCCACCGTGCTGCAGCTCAGTTTCAGGATTTTCACAATCTTCTTATAGCCTAGGCCATCTTTATGTAGAGCGACAATTCTTTTTTCAGATCCTCAGAGAGTTCTTTGCCATGATGCCATGGTGAACTTCCAGTGACCAGTATGAGAGAGTGTGAGAGCAATAACACCAAATTTAACACACCTGCTCCCCATTCACTAACGAGTCACATGACACTTGGGAGTGAAAATGGATAATTGGGTCCAATTTGGACATTTTAACTTAGGGGTGTACTCACTATTGTTGACAACGGTTTAGACATTAATGGCTGTGTGTTGAGTTATTTTGAGGGGACAGCAAATTTACACTGTTATACAGGCTGTACACTCACTACTTTACATTGTAGCAAGGTGTAATTTCTTTAGTGTTGTCACATGAAAAGATATAATAAAATATATACAAAAATGTAAGGGTTGTACTCACTTTTGTGAGATACTAATTTAGCTTATTCACTGTTTAATAAATGTTCCCTAAAGTGCTTCCTCTATAAAGGAGAGTGTTTAATATATATATATATATATATATATATATATATATATATATATATATATATATATATATATATATATATATATATATAACCCTGTATGCATACCATAACTGGCGGAGCTTTAAATATGTAACAAAGCAACAATAAATAAACACTCTCCTTTATAGAGGAAGCACTTTAGGGAACATTTATTAAACAGTGAATAAGCTAAATTAAAGATAGAATGGGGGGGGGGGGGCGGAGCTAGCTGGGAAAGAAAATGGACGCAACACTGCAGAGCTCCTAAATATCATATAATATAAGAGCCGGAATATAGCTATTAAAGAAGCAGATGGTTTATATAATTGTTACTAGACCATCAGCAGATCCAAGATGAACTAGAACTTGCTTTATTACAACTTCCCCAGCATCCTACTAACGCCAGATTAATCCCTGAAAAGAAGGCAGCTCAAAGATGCCGGAAAACTAATCCTATGGCTCTAACCTGATCTCCATCTTCCTCAAGGTTTCTATTAGCCGCTAAATAATTACTCTTAAATCTCAAAGAAGGAGCACCATAGGCTGGAGCCGTGAACACATAGGAGCCTTAATTAAGAGCAGTAGTAATAAACGGCGCGAAAAACTACGCTGTTGTAAGTGACACCGTAAGCCCCAAGGAGGACAGAGGCCTATCCTAACGTGCTTGATTGCATTGAGGGACAGCACATAGATGGCACTTATCATTTCGCTACTAAGAGACCTGTCTACCCGTTTAGACCAGCATCATGTGGGCTGTATTGATGCGCTACACGTTGGAGCAGACGCAGCAGTGGAGACTCTCTCTACAATGGCTTCAGTCTATCCCAACTCTATTGCCTTAGCTGTCTGGGAAGGTGAAGCGGAGCCCCAGTATTATCCCCCAGCGGGAGGCACTTTATACTCTTGGAGCGCACAACGGAGGGAGTCTGTACCTGACGATGCACATATAGTGGAGATGGCGGTAGCCATTGAGAGTCCTCCCCTTGTCAGATTACTGAAATCATCAGCGCATACCGAAGCAGCTCTAGTGTTGGGGGATACAATGCCAACGAAGTATTTATGCAGTTCACTAAGCCGGGTTAATTTGTCCTCTGGCTCTTTATCACAGATCGAAGGAGCTCTCAGTCCCGGATGGTTCTGGTCATCTGCAGCCCTTCCTTTTTTGGCATGGGACCTGAAGGAGACCTGCCTCAAGCTCTTCGTGCGGTTATCCACATTTATAATCAGAACTGGTGTGGGGTAACTAGACTCTACCATTAAAGTAATATCTGCTCTATTCTAGGATATTGACTGCTTGTTAATAGCTCTCTTGAATGATGATCTTAAGATCGGATATACTGAGACTAACCTCCTTCATTACATTGTAGAATTTGTTTATCTTTGTGAGACTGTAACATAGCAAGATTAAATTAATCAGCATAGATTTATGCTGCAGAAATGTATTTTCTTGTTATCCAAGTTGCTCCTTGATAGATATATTTTCCTAGTTGCTATGGAACTGTTCCTTCCTACTTTACCCCTAGCACACTAACCGTGGGCCTATTGTTGGCTCCTTACTAAGAGTTCCCTCAGATTTACATGTCATGGGAGTGAAGTGGAGGGCCATTTTTATAGTATTTACATTAGTTATTGATAGTCCTGTAGAAGGTATACATGGCAGCTCACGTCCTCATCACTGTTTATAATTGATCTTAACATATTTCTCCTGAACTGGTTATAGTATTGCTTAATTTAGATCACACACATTGAAATTATATACTTAGCGGAGGGAACCACCCTTTGTTGTTTATTTAATTGGAGTTAGCTTTCATTCAGTCTAAAAGTTATTTCTTAGTGCATTATTTGACCTAACTTAATTTCCTGATAGATTCCCATACATATACTAGTTCAGTCTTATGCTTTTTTTTTTTTTTTTTAGTTCTGTCTTATGTAACCCCCTAACTTATACAATATAGGTCTCTAACTTTAACATGGCTACTGAATAGGGTTATTTCTATTTGCTTCACAGGTTAGATGTTTATTGCGTACCCCTAATTTATGGTTTCACTTATTATGCCTTGAAGAACAGATTCCTCTTATTGTCCACCTATGTACACATCTTAAACTAACCATCATAAGCATTTAGTCTCAAAGTTCTCAATTATAGTGCTGTTGTGTTGTGGAAGAATCGTACCTATTAAGTTGTAATGTATACCATGCTCTTATATTGCTGTGACATGCACTACATGACTGTTTAGCTTTATTTATTCACACTTTTAGATGCCAACTCTCAAAAATACCTAACATATACCCAAAACATATAATATATTGTATATGGTGTTCCCTTTACCCCAGGGGTCGCAGCATTTCATGCAGCGAATAGGGGGCTAATATTTTGTGCTGTATAAGACTATACATTTATACCATGTTTCATGAGGTATAGTACTTAAATAGAAATCCATAGTTTCCTTTTCCAAGCCGGTTCAATAAGCTTTCACCACAGTACTGTATTTAGTAGACTGCAGCACTTACGGGAGCACGTTACTGCCCTGCTGGTATGGGTGTGGCGTCATGCTCCTCATCTCAGTGTTTATATGAAGAACAAGGTATGCCTACAAACATCACCCTCACATCTATTTGCAGCTCTTTAATATTTTTGTGACCAGTGGCCGAGGTAGCACAATATCTAATGAGTGAGGATGGAAGGAGTCAGGTTAGTTTATAAGTGTCATATACAGGACCAGCAAATACTAGTACACCACTTATCATCCTACAGACCAGTGACCTTTTTTTAGAGCTCCTACCTTAGTTGTTTTGTAATGCTTTTTACACTGACTAATACTGAACAATTTTTTTTCTCTCCGAAGGATAGATGTTACACCGGGGTTATTATTATATCTCCATTATTGTCTATGGGTCCTGTGTGCCCCTTTATTTGCACATAGTTGACTACTATATTTCAACTCAAACGTTCAGAGACCCAAAAGTGTTTCACAGCCTGGCACCCTGGCTGGCTCCGCTCTCCTCCCCCTCCCCCCCTTCATCTTATTTCGAGCGGCTCTCGCCCGCTGCATTCCCCTTCCCCCTAATCCTAAACAGCCAACCCCCCTTGCCCCTATATCTCTTAAATGAATATCCTAATATATGTTTTTCTACCGCAAGGCGGGTTCACTTTTCATTTTCATATTATGCAAAAATATAAAACCGAAGTCCCAATTTTGATAGTCCAAACTCCTGCTAATAATTTAAATGAATGGGCTTTATGTGCCCCTTCTGTTTTCCTTTACTGCCTAGTCGACCTCTTTACTTCTCCATGTTTCTAGCCAATTATGGCCTCCTCACTTGGTTAATTACCCTCATCATTTACCACTTTTTAAACTCCTAAAGGTATTTTGAGTTGACATAATTTGTATTGTTGACTTAGCAGTATTTTTTGTATTAGCTCTGTATGCTTTTTATTTGTCTTTATTTTTGGATGCATCCCCACTGTTATATTTGTTTACGACTTCAATAAAAATTGTCAAAAAAAAAAAAAAAAAAATGTTAAAAAAAGATAGAATGGGGCTCAAGAAGGAAAATCAGTTTGATGAAAACCTGACTGATGGCATTTGCCATCTGTTAAATTTAAGACCAGAGACTCCTATTTTGCATATCTTTCTTTACTACTCAGTATGCAGCATTTAAAAGTATATCAAGTATCATCAATACAAGATATTAAAACAGAACAGATAATAATGAATAACAAAAAGTAGCTAGGGTGAAAGCTAACTTATAACTCCAGGAAAAAAAGTGACCAATCAGAGTAGGAGTAGTGACCATAAAATGACCAATACGCAGCCAAACCTCCTCTTTCTTTTGCCGCTCAGCTCAAGATAAGTAGTGGAATATTTGCTCCCTATTACAAGTTTTTTTATTATAAATTATGTATTATCATTAAATATTATTTCTATTTTCATTTTTGCCTAACATATGATTATAAGCTTTCTTCCACAGTTTCATTATTTGAATCTTGAGGTTTTATTGTGAACAAACAGAAGTCAGTTCTGTTCTCTACCAGATCTTTAATTTTCTTGGGGCTTCCAAATAGATACTTTTCTCTCCACCCTGAGTCTTCCTTCAGACAAGGTGAGGAACATCAAGAAAGACATTTCCAGAACTTTATCCAAAGACTCGGTTTCTATCAGAACTATAGCTAGAATAGTAGGTTTACTATCATCCTCTATTCGGGCTTTATTTCCTGCCCCGTTACATTATTGCGATCTTCAGAAATTGAAGATACTTCATTTGAGGAAAGGTTTTTATAATTCTCATTCTCAAGAAGAACTATCCTGGTGGCTTTCTCAATTGGAAGCTTGGAATGGGAGAGCCATTTTTGGCAAGACCCTCGATTTCATTATAGAATCCGAAGCCAGTCTTTCAGGCTGGGGAGCTTGTTGTGGCCCCTCCATTACAGGTCGCAAGTGGACATTGGAGGAGAAATGTTTTCATATCAATTGTTTAGAATTATTGGCTGGATAGTTTGCAGTCAAGAGTTTTGCCAAATGTTCTTCTCCAGTCTCCATTCTCCTACATATGGACAATATTTCAGCGGTGCAGTATCTCAATCGTTTGGGAGGCACCAAACCCAGGGATCTGTCCAATATCACCAAAGACTTTATCCATCTTTGTCTGGACAGGAATATTTCAGTCAAGGCAGAATACATTCCAGGTCAATCGAATTCAGCGGCGGATTGGGGTTCTCTTTATTTGTCGGACTTCAGCGACTGGAAATTGAACAGGTGTCTTTTTCTCTCTCTCCAATCTCTCAGATGTCTCTTTTGTTTGGATCTTTTTGCATCCAGGACCAATTTTCAAACTCTTCCTTATTTCAGCTGGCATCCAGACCCAGAGGCAGCAGCCATAGATGCATTTCTTCATCCGTGGCCTCTTCAAGGAATTTATGTGTTCCCTCCCTTTTCGATGATTCCGAGGACAATTTCTGTTGTTCGCAGGGATCTTCTATCATTAACGATGGTGAACCCCTTTGGCCAACTCAGTCTTGGTATCCCTCCCTTTTGGAGATGTCTATCAATCTTCCAATTCTATTCCCTCTTCTCCCCCATCTTTTCACGGATCTGGAAGGCAACTTTCACAACCTGTTTCTCCAAGGCTCTCTTTTCCTAGTGGCATGGACGATCTCAGGGGACCCTGGACTCTCCAAGGCCTTTCGGATGGAGCTAAATCTCTCATTCAAGAGTCCTGGGCCCCAGGTACTCGTAGATGCTACTTCGCCACCTGGTCTAAATGGACTAGCTGGTGCTTGGGGAGAAACTTGGGTCCCTTTTCTTCGGATTTGACTGATATTATTAATTACCTGTCTCAGCTTTTTTATTCAGGTTTAGCCTATAAAACCATAAATGTACATCGTTCAGCTATTTCTGCCAAACATAATTTAATTAATAACCTTTCGGTGGGTAAACATCCTTTAGTTTGTAGGGTTCTTAAAGCCATCAGATTAAAACGTCCTCCAATTCCTAAACATGAGTTCTTCTGTGATGTGGATCTCATTTTTTCCCTTTTCAAATCTTGGCCTGATAATGTTTCTTTGTCTTTAAAACAACTGTCATCCAAATTAGCTACCCTTCTTTGTTTAATATCTTTTAGAAGAGTTTCTGATGTCAAAGATTTAGATTGGAATACTAAACGTTTTTCTCCGGAGGGAGTTACCTTTTTTCTGTCCCGTAGAACTAAGACTCTTTCTACTTCTATTTTCTATCCTTATCTTCCTTCCGAACCTTCTCTCTGTGTTGTGGAATGTTTGAAATCATATGAGTCTAGGACGCTGCCTTTCAGAAAATCATCTGACAATCAACTCCTTATTTCCTTTATTCCTCCTCATGCTCCTATCACTTCAACCTCCATCGCGAGATGGGCTAAATGGGTCATGAAAGAAGCAGGGATAGATATTTCTTTCACAGCTCATTCAGTTAGAGGTTCTGCTGCCTCGAAGGCCTTTTTAAAATATGCTCCTCTCCAAAAAATACTGAATGCGGCAGATTGGTCTTCAGACTCTATTTTTAAACAGTTTTATTTCAGACCCATTCAACATGCCTCGCTTAATTTATTTTCTTAGTTACTTTAAACTTGCAAAATTGGAGTCTCTGGTCTTGTAATAAAATTCCGATTATCCTAGTTTTATGAAGGTATAATCTAGATTTTATTAAAGACACAGAGACAAGTATTTTCCCACCTCAAATGTTTTTTACCCACCCTTTGGTCATATATTATTAACAAATTTTGTTTTGATAGTTTCCAACTGAACATAATTCTTTTATCATTTCTGGATTCCTGCCTTCTTCAAAAGAGGACTGTCTTCCTTCAAGTAATTCCTGGACTAATCTTCATTCTTCAATCAAGGTCTTCATTCCAAAGAAGTTCTCCATCCAGATTTTCAGCTTCTTCTTTTTATGTTTTATCTTATGTTGTTTGGGACTGTTTGGACTTTTTATTGCCTTTTCAAATTCCTCATTGGTGAGCATCAGACAAAAAAGAGGAGGTTTGGCTGTGTATTAGTTTCACCCTAGCTACTTAGCTACTTATTGTTGATTATTATTATCTGTTCTGGTTTAATATCTTGTATTGTTGATACTTGTTATATTTTTAAATGCTGCATACTGAGTAGTAAAGAAAGATATGCAACATACTCGTCTCTGTGTCTTTAATAAAATCTAGATTATACCTTCATAAAACTAGGATAATCGGAATTGTATCAGTCCAGTAACATAAAAGTAAACAGAAATTGCTTGATTACTGCTCACACGCTTACTCGACTTCTGCTCTTTTAGCGCATCGGTTGAAAATACATTTTTTTTACTTGTGCACTAACCCTACGCGTGCAAAGACCATAAATAACAATATCACGACCACATTAAAGTACTTTCTCATAGAATTCAATGGAGAGAGAAACATGGAAAAAAGGAACACCGATCCTCATGTGCTAACCCAAATTGCCATAAGCCCCCTATTCTAATAACCCATAACCTGCTGCATAGCCCACCACAATCTACTCCTCTACACTATTAACCCCTACCCTGCTGCATAGTCCACCCCAAAGTAATCCATTACACTATTAACCACTAAACAACAACAACCACAAAGTAACCCACTACTCTATTAAACCCTAAACTGCCACAACCCTCACCGCAAATTTGGCGACTCCAAATTTTTGCAAAAAATAAACATTTGTATAGTGATATGGGGCTCTCTGAATGTTGGGCAAGAGATCTGGGAGGGGGAGGGCGGGAGGATATTGAGGGGGGGGCAGCTACACTACAGAAAATATCAAATGTAATAAAAAAAAAAAAAAAAAAACACTATTTTAGGGGCAAACTGGGTACTGGCAGACAGCTGCCAGTACCCAAGATGGCAGCAAATAGGTAGAGGGGGGGTTAGAGAGTTGTATGGAAGGATCAGAGAGGTTGGGGGCTAAGAGGGGATCCAACACTGCAGAATCAATTGGGAAAAAAAAGCTTTTTATTTTAGAACTGGTAGTCTTTCTGCCAGTACTTAAGATGACGATGGGGGAGGGAAGAGAGCTGTTTGAGGGGGGTCAGGGAGGGTTCAGGGGATGGGATGTGTCAGGTGGGAGGCTGATCTCTACACTAAAGCTAAAATGAACCCTACAAGCTACCTAATTAACCCCGTCACTACTGGGCATAATGTAAGTGTGGTGCACAGCAGCATTTAGCGGCATTTTAATTATCAAAAAGCAACGCCAAAGCCATATATGTCTGCTATTTCTGAACAAAGGGGATCTTAGAGAAGCATTTACAATCATTTGTGCCATAATTGCACAGCTGTTTGTAAATAATTTCAGCGAGAAACCTAAAATTGTGAAATATTTTACAATTTTTTTATTTGATCACATTTTGCGGTGAAATGGTGGCATGAAATATACCAAAATTGGCCTAGATCAATACTTTGGGTTGTCTACTACACTACACTAAAGCTAAAATTTACCCTACAAGCTCCCTAATTAACCCCTTCACTGCAGGGCATAATACACGTGTGGTGCACAGTGGCATTTAGCGGCCTTCTAGTTACTAAAAATCAATGCCAAAGCCATATAAGTCTGCTACTTCTGAACAAAGGATCCCAGAGAAGAATTTACAAACATTTGTGTCTATTTCAGTGAGAAACTTAAAGTTTGTGAAAAAGTGAGCAATTTTGTTTATTTGATCTCAATTGGCGGTGAAATGGTGGCATGAAATATACCAAAATGGGCCTAGAACAATACTTTGGGTTGTCTACTAAAAAAATATATATACATGTCAAGGGATATTCAGGGATTCCTGACAGATATTAGAGTTACAACATAACTATTGCTAATTTTGAAAACAAAATGGTTTGGAAAAAGGAAATTGCTACTTGTATTTATTGCCCTATAACTTGCAAAAAAAGCAAACATCTAATCATTGTGTATTTCTAAAATCAAGACAAAATGTAGAAACTATTTAGCATGGGTGTTTTTGGTGGTTGTAGATGTCTAACAGATTTTGGGGGTCAAAGTTAGAAAAGGTGTGTTTTTTGCATTTTTTCATCATATTTTATAATTTTTTTTATAGTAAATTATAATATATGATGAAAATAATGTTATCTTTAGAAAGTCCATTTCATGGCGAGAATAACGGTATATAATATGTGTGGGTACAGTAAATGAGTAAGAGGAAAATTACAGCTAAACACAAACACCTAGATTACGAGTTTTGCATTAGAGGCTATGCAGTGCTAACAAGCAGTTTATGCTCACCGCTCACTTACAAACCCGTCGTTAAAAGACAAAAAGTGAGCGTTGAGCAAAATTTTGCTCCACATCTCACTCCAATACCAGCGCTGCTTACGTTAGCGGTGAGCTGGTTGTGCGTGCTCGTGCATGATTTCCCCATACGAATCAATGGGGAGAGCCGGCTGAAAAAAAGTCTAACACCTGCAAAAATGCATCTTTTAGCTCCAAATGCAGCCCCATTGATTCCTATAGGGAAATAAAATTTATGTCTACACCTAACACCCTAACATGAAACCCAAGTCTAAACACCCCTAATCTTACACTTATTAATCCCTAATCTGCCGCCCCCGACATCGCTGCCACCTACATTATATTTATTAACCCCTAATCTGCCGCCCCTGACATTACCGACACCTACATTATACTTATTAACCCCTAATCTGCCACCCCCAACATCACCGACACCTACATTATATTTATTAACCCCTCTGCCGTCCCCAATGTCGCCGCCACTATTCTAAATTTATTAACCCCTAAACCTAGGTATAGCCCTAACCTTAACCCCCCTAACTTAAATATAATTTAAATAAATCTAAATAAAATTCATATCATTAACTAAATTATTCCTATTTAAAACTAAATACTTACCTATAAAATAAACCCCATGCTAGCTACAATATAACTAATAGTTACATTGTATCTAGCTTAGGTTTTATTTTTATTTTACAGCCAAGTCTGTATTTATTTTAACTAGGTAGAATAGTTTTTAAATAGTTATTAACTATTTAATGTCTACCTAGCTAAAATAAAGACAAAATGACCTGTAAAATAAAACTTAACCTAAGTTACACTAACACCTAACACTACACTATAATTAAATTATTTCCCTAAATTAAATACAATTAAATACAATTAAATTAAATTATCTAAAGTACAAAAAACCCCACTAAATTACAAAAAATAATAAACAAATTACAAGATTTTTAAACTAATTACACCTAATCTAATCCCCCTAAGAAAATAAAAAAGCCCCCACAATAAAAAAGCCCTACCCTACACTAAATTACAAATAGCCCTTAAAAGGGCCTTTTGCGGGGCATTGCCCCAAAGTAATCAGCTATTTTACCTGTAAATAAAATTACAAATCCCCCCCAACATTAAAACCCACCACCCACACAACCAACCCTACTCTAAAACCCACCCAATACCCCCTTAAAAAAAACTAACACTAACCCCTTGAAGATCACCTTACCGGGAGAAGTCTTCATCCAACCGGGCCGAAGTCCTCAACGAAGCCGGGACAAGTCTTCATCCAAGAGGGGCAAAGTGGTCCTCCAGATGGGCAGAAGTCTTCATCCAGACAGCATCTTCTATCTTCATCCATCCGGCGAGGAGCGGGTCCATCTACAAGACATCCGACGTGGAGCAGCCTCTTCATCTGATGGCTAACACTGAATGAAGGTTCCTTTAAATGATGTCATCCGAGATGACATCCCTTCAATTCCGATTGGCTGATAGAATTCTATGATTGGATCAGCCAATAGAATGCCAGCTCAATCCTATTGGATGATTGGATCAGTCAATAGGATTGAACTTCAATCCTATTGGCTGATTGCATCAGCCAATAGGATTTGTTCTACCTTAATTCTGATTGGCTGATAGAATTCAATTGAAAAAAGAGGATACCAATTTAAATAAGTGGATTTGCAATATTGCCAAGTCTGGTCAAAAAAGTGAGCAGTACACCTGTACCTGCAGGACTCGTAATACCAGCGGTCGTTAAAAAGCAGCATTAGGACCGGCCAATGCTGCTTTTTAAGCCTAACGCAAAACTCGTAATCTAGGTGAAACACTGCAAAAAATTTAAAAATAGCCTTGGTCCCAAACGGTCAGAAAATGGAAAAGTGCTGTGGTCCTTAAGGGGTTAAAAAACTACCATTACAGAAAATAGAGGGGATCCAACACTGCAGAATCAATTGAAAAAAAAATAAGCTTTTTGTTTTAGAACTGGCAGTCTTTCTGCCAGTACTTAAGATGGCGGCGACAATTGTAAGGTGGGGGAGGGTAGAGAGCTGTTTGAGGGGGGTCAGGGAGGGTGCAGGGGGTGGGATGTGTCAGGTGGGAGACTGATCTCTACACTAAAGTTAAAATTAACCCTACAAGCTACCTAATTAACCCCATCACTGCTGGGCATAATGTAAGTGTGGTGCGCAGCAGCATTGAGCAACGCCAAAGCCATATATGTCTGCTATTTCTGAACAAAGGGGGTTCTAGAAAAGCATTTACAACCATTTGTGCCATAATTGCACAAGCTGTTTGTAAATAATTTCAGTGAGAAACCTAAAATTGTGAAATATTTTAAGATTTTTTTTATTTGATCGCATTTGGCGGTGAAATGGTGGCATGAAATATACCAAAATGGGCCTATATCAATACTTTGGGTTGTCTACTAAAAAAAATATATATACATGGTAAGGGATATTCAGGTCAGGGATTCCTGACAGATATCAGTGTTACAACGTAGCTATAGCTAATTTTGAAAACAAAATGGTTTGGAAATAGGAAAGTGCTACTTGTATTTATTGCCTTATAACTTGCAAAAAAGTAAAGAATATGTAATTGTTGTGTATTTCTAAAATCAGGACAAAATGTAGAAACCATATAGTATGGGTGTTTTTTGGTGGTTGTAGATGTGTAACAGATTTTGGGGGTCAAAGCTAGAAAAAAGTGTGTTTTTTTTCCATTTTTTTCATCATATTATATTATTTTTTTATAGTAAATTATAATATATGATGAACATTTAGAAAGTCCATTTCATGGCGAGAAAAACTGTATATAATGTGTGGGTACAGTAAATGAGTAAGAGGAAAATTACAGCTAAACACAAACACTGCAAAAATGTAAAAATAGCCTTGGTCCCAAACGGTCAGAAAATGGAAAAGTGCTGTGGTCCTTAAGGGGTTAAAAAACTACCATTACAGAAAATAAAAAAAATCCTACCATTACAGAAAACAACAAGCAAACTACCACAAAAAAACAACAGTTATGTCTATTCTAAAACCCCACTTAACCCCCCCCCCCACTATTCTAACACTAAACTACAGCAATAGCCATTAAAAGGGCCTTTTGTAGGGCATTGCCGTAAAGTGATTTAGCTCTTTTTAAAAATTAAATAAAATAAAAACTACACCACTCTACAAGAAATCCCCCCCCCAAAAAAAAAAAAAAAGAAATCTAAAAATTTCCCTGAAAAGGGCATTTGGCAGGGCATTTAGCTCTTTTGCTGCCCATAAAAAAAAAAAAAAAAAAAAAAATGAAAAAAAACCCCCAAATGAATCCTAACACTAAACCCCAAACATAGCACTCACTAAAGTTGTATCCGAGTGGTGGCGCTCCATCTTCATCCAGGCAGTGGTCTTATCTTCATCCCAGCGGTGGTCTTATCTTCATCCCAGCGGTGGTCTACTTATCTTTATCCATGCGGCGCTCTTCTTATCTTCATCTATGCAGTGTTCTTCTTATCTTCGCCCATCTTCTTATCTTCCGTCACTAGTCACACACTGAATTTTGAATGCAAGGAACCCCCTTTAGTTAGGGGTACCCTTGCATTTCTATTGGCTGATTTTACAGAACAGTGCAGCAGACAAATATTAAGAAAACTAATTTTCCTGAATATTAATTTCAAAATACTCAGACTAACCAAACTTTTGTGCAGCTCAACAAGTATAGTTGATAGCTTTTTCTTTTAATAAGGGAGGTGAACATACTGGAATATCTGACATGTCTTGTAAGGACATTCTTGTATTGTAAGCAGAAATTCCTGTAGCAAGATAATGTATAAATATATTTTAGGTTTAATTGTATACTGTATCCATACAATGTTGTGTATAAACCCTCTTGTGTGCTTTGTAAGTGAATATAAACTGTGTGGTTTCAGTACAAGGCAGAATCACTCTTGACTCTCTTGGCCACTACTTTATACTACACTAGATTTGTGCACATAGCTCAAGATGATGCAAAGTGACAAAACATTTTATCTTTTCATTTTTAATTTCTAATTTATATTAGAAAACTTAAATACATCATCAAACATGTTTGTGTTTTGGAAGGTATATTGATATACAATGTAAAAATCACTTACGTGTTTGAAAAATTTAGAGCGGGATAACTTAAACACATACAGAAAGAGAAGTGCTCTACCAGGGATGAACAATAGTTCACTATCCTGTTCTATGGTTGGTTACCTCTTTTAGCCCAATTGTGCTTTTCACAGAGAACTTTCCTGAAGTAAATAAGTCTGATCCCACCTAACAAGGTTAGTCCAGCCCCAAAATACCAGGTGATCCTCTTCTAAGCAAGAAACATGACAACCCCAGAGGATCATTTCAGCATGCTATGGGCCTCATCAGTGAGGTGCAGCCAAATCCTTTTAAGTACAATGGACAAGGAGTCAACGTCTGGTTTCCCCGTCACCACAGGGTCTAATTGCAAATATTTACAGAAATAGAAGTGCTTTACCAGGAATGAACTAAAGCTCAGAAGCTTGTTCTATGGTGAGTTACCACTTGGGAGCAGGCTCTTTTAGCCCAATTGTGTTTTTCATAGAAGATACGTTTCCTGAAGTGTATCAGTCTTATCCCACCTAACATGGTCTGTCCAGCCCGAAATACATCTGACCAAGGAGCTATGGCAACCACAGATGATCATTTTGACCTGCTGCGGTCTTTGTTAGTGAGGTGTAGCAGGTGGGAGCAATCTCTTTTAGCCCAACTGTGCTTTTTTACAGAGGAGAACTTTCCTGAAGTATATCAGAGGGACATGGCTCTGTATTTGAATTATGACCCTAGGGAAGTCTCCCTAGGGGCATGATATTCAAAACCTCACTGCTCAGGTGAGATATTCTAAGTAGTCTCTGACATGTTTATGATGCTATGTATTGTTATTTATGTGAATCAGTGACTCCTACATTAAAATAGAAAATAAAAAATAATCCCAAAGATTTTGTGTGATTTCTCTCCATGTCTTTGAGGTTTTCCAACCATTTAAAACTCGATAATACCACAATCTGCCAGTTCACAAAGCTGTTAGATTTTCATTTTACACTTGCCAAACTATAGCTGCTGAAAGCTGTTTTCAGCTTTGGTTTAAGTCTAAGGCCTAGATTTGGAGTTTGGCGGTAGCCGTGAAAACCAGCGTTAGAGGCTCCTAACGCTGGTTTTCAGCTACCGCCGGTATTTGGAGTCAGTCAAAAAAGGGTCTAACGCTCACTTTTCAGCTGCGACTTTTCCATACCGCAGATCCCCTTACATCAATTGCGTATCCTATCTTTTCAATGGGATCTTTCTAACTCCGGTATTTAGAGTCGTGGCTGAAGTGAGCGTTAGAAATCTAACGACAAAACTCCAGCCGCAGAAAAAAGTCAGTAGTTAAGAGCTTTCTGGGCTAACGCCGGTTTATAAAGCTCTTAACTACTGTGCTCTAAAGTACACTAACACCCATAAACTACCTATGTACCCCTAAACCGAGGCCCCCCCACATCGCCGACACTCGATTACATTTTTTTAACCCCTAATCTGCCGACCGCCACCTATGTTATACTTATGTACCCCTAATCTGCTGCCCCTAACACCGCCGACCCCTATATTATATTTATTAACCCCTAACCTGCCCCCCACAATGTCGCCGCCAGCTACCTACAATAATTAACCCCTAATCTGCCGACCGCCACCTACGTTATACTTATTTACCCCTAATCTGCTGCCCCTAACACCGCCGACCCCTATATTATATTTATTAACCCCTAATCTGCCCCCCACAACGTCGCCTCCACCTGCCTACACTTATTAACCCCTAATCTGCCGAGCGGACCGCACCGCTATTATAATAAAGTTATTAACCCCTAATCCGCCTCACTAACCCTATAATAAATAGTATTAACCCCTAATCTGCCCTCCCTAACATCGCCGACACCTAACTTCAAACATTAACCCCTAATCTGCCGACTGGAGCTCACCGCTATTCTAATAAATTTATTAACCCCTAAAGCTAAGTCTAACCCTAACACTAACACCCCCCTAAATTAAATATAATTTAAATTTAATGAAATAAATTAACTCTTATTAAATAAATTAATCCTATTTAAAGCTAAATACTTACCTGTAAAATAAATCCTAATATATCTACAATATAAATTATAATTATATTATAGCTATTTTAGGATTTATATTTATTTTACAGGTAACTTTGTATTTATTTTAACTAGGTACAATAGCTAAAATAGTTAAAATAATTACAAAATTACCTGTAAAATAAATCCTAACCTAAGTTACAATTAAACCTAACATTACACTATCAATAAATTAATTAAATAAAATACCTACAATTACCTACAATTAAACCTAACACTACACTATCAATACATTAATTAAATACAATATCTACAAATAAATACAATGAAATAAACTAACTAAAGTACAAAAAAATAAAAAATAACTAAGTTACAAAAAATAAAAAAATATTTACAAACATCAGAAAAATATTACAACAATTTTAAACTAATTACACCTACTCTAAGCCCCCTAATAAAATAACAAAGACCCCCAAAATAAAAAAATGCCCTACCCTATTCTAAATTACTAAAGTTCAAAGCTCTTTTACATTACCAGCCCTGAACTGGGCCCTTTGCGGGGCATGCCCCAAAGAATTCAGCTCTTTTGCCTGTAAAAAAAACATACAATACCCCCCCCCAACATTACAACCCACCACCCACATACCCCTAATCTACCCCAAACCCCCCTTAAATAAACCTAACACTAAGCCCCTGAAGATCTTCCTACCTTATCTTCACCATACCAGGTTCACCGATCGATCCAGAAGAGCTCCTCCGATGTCCTGATCCAAGCCCAAGCAGGGGGCTGAAGATGTCCATGATCCGGCTGAAGTCTTCATCCAAGCGTGAGCTGAGAAAGGTCCATGATCCGCCTGAAGTCATCATCCAAGCGGGAGCTGAAGAGGTCCATGATCCGGCTGAAGTCTTCTATCAACGGCATCTTCAATCTTTTTTCTTCCAGATCCATCTTGTAGACCTCCGACGCAGAACATCCTGCTGGCCCGACGGACTACCAACGAATGAAGGCTCCTTTAAGGGACGTCATCCAAGATGGCATCCTTCGAATTCCGATTGGCTGATAGGATTCTATCAGCCAATCGGAATTAAGGTAGGAAAATTCTGATTGGCTGATGGAATCAGCCAATCAGAATCAAGTTCAATCCGACTGGCTGATCGGATCGGCCAGTCGGATTGAACTTGATTCTGATTGGCTGATTCCATCAGCCAATCAGAATTTTCCTACCTTAATTCTGATTGGCTGATAGAATCCTATCAGCCAATCAGAATTCAAGGGACGCCATCTTGGATGACGTCCCTTAAAGGAGCCTTCATTCGTCGGTAGTCCGTCGGGCCAGCAGGATGTTCCGCGTCAGAGGTCTACAAGATGGATCCGGAAGAAAGAAGATTTAAGATGCCGTTGATAGAAGACTTCAGCTGGATCATGGACCTCTTCAGCTCCCGCTTGGATGATGACTTCAGCCGGATCATGGACCTCTTCAGCTCCCGCTTGGATGAAGACTTCAGCCGGATCATGGACATCTTCAGCCCCCTGCTTGGGCTTGGATCAGGACATCGGAGGAGCTCTTCTGGATCGATCAGTGAACCTGGTATGGTGAAGATAAGGTAGGAAGATCTTCAGGGGCTTAGTGTTAGGTTTATTTAAGGGAGGTTTGGGTTAGATTAGGGGTATGTGGGTGGTGGGTTGTAATGTTGGGGGGGGGGTATTGTATGTTTTTTTTACAGGCAAAAGAGCTGAATTCTTTGGGGCATGCCCCGCAAAGGGCCCTGCTCAGGGCTGGTAAGGTAAAAGAGCTTTGAACTTTAGTAATTTAGAATAGGGTAGGGCATTTTTTTATTTTGAGGGTCTTTGTTATTTTATTAGGGGGCTTAGAGTATGTGTAATTAGTTTAAAATTGTTGTAATATTTTTCTGATGTTTGTAAATATTTTTTTATTTTTGTAACTTAGTTCTTTTTTATTTTTTGTACTTTAGTTAGTTTATTTCATTGTATTTATTTGTAGATATTGTATTTAATTAATGTATTGATAGTGTAGTGTTAGGTTTAATTGTAGGTAATTGTAGGTATTTTATTTAATTAATTTATTGATAGTGTAGTGTTAGGTTTAATTGTAACTTAGGTTAGGATTTATTTTACAGGTAATTTTGTAATTATTTTAACTATTTTAGCTATTGTACCTGGTTAAAATAAATACAAAGTTACCTGTAAAATAAATATAAATCCTAAAATAGCTATAATATAATTATAATTTATATTGTAGCTATATTAGGATTTATTTTACAGGTAAGTATTTAGCTTTAAATAGGAATAATTTATTTAATAAGAGTTAATTTATTTCGTTAGATTTAAATTATATTTAACTTAGGGGGCTGTTAGTGTTAGGGTTAGACTTAGCTTTAGGGGTTAATAAATTTATTAGAATAGCGGTGAGCTCCAGTCGGCAGATTAGGGGGTTAATGTTTGAAGTTAGGTGTCGGCGATGTTAGGGAGGGCAGATTAGGGGTTAATACTATTTATTATAGGGTTAGTGAGGCGGATTAGGGGTTAATAACTTTATTATAATAGCGGTGCGGTCCGCTCGGCAGATTAGGGGTTAAGTGTAGGCAGGTGGAGGCGACTTTGTGGGGGGCAGATTAGGGGTTAATAAATATAATATAGGGGTCGGCGGTGTTAGGGACAGCAGATTAGGGGTACATATCGATAATGTAAGTAGCGGCGGTTTACGGAGCGGCAGATTAGGGGTTAATAATAATATGCAGGGGGCAGCAATAGCGGGGGAAGCAGAATAGGGGTTAATAAGTGTAAGGTTAGGGGTGTTTAGACTTGGGGTACATGTTAGGGTGTTAGGTGCAGACGTAGGAAGTGTTTCCACATAGACAACAATGGGGCTGCGTTATGAGCTTTTTTGCAGGTTTTAGGTTTTTTTTCAGCTCAAACAGCCCCATTGTTTACTATGGGGGAATCGTGCACGAGCACGTTTTTGAGGCTGGCCGCGTCCGTAAGCAACTCTGGCATCGAGAGTTGCAGTGGCGTTAAATATGCTCTACGCTCCTTTTTTGGAGCCTAACGCAGCCATTCTGTGGACTCTCAATACCAGAGTTATTTTAAAGGTGCGGCCAGAAAAAAGCCAGCGTTAGCTACGCAGGTCGTTACCGACAAAACTCTAAATCTAGCCGTAAGGAAGCCAAAAAACAATAATTTACACATAGCTCACCCTGAGTCATTAATGTTGTATACAGCCATTAATGGATTTAAAGTCTCAGCAGCTTCTCCTCGGTGTAACGACTCAAAACAATTTCAAATGGGAAAAAAAATTAAAATATGTAAAACATACATACATACATTCAATAAAACTCATATAAATAAATTAGAATTATGTTGACATACTGAAATAATATATTATATAATTATAGAAAAGTAATCTAGTAATAGTTGGTAATAAATTAATACTTTATTATTCTTAATTATATGAATATATCATTTAAATGAATGAAGAAAATGCATGAACTAATAATAGGAGTGAGACAGATTGTACTGTGCAAGAGGGAAGTTATAGTTGGCTACTATGTTAGTCTCAGGTTAAGGCAAGCAGTAACGTATACACAGGGTTAAATAGGATACTTAGGGAAGGGTGTGGTCAGCCTTCTTAAAAGGCAGCTCACAAAACAGGGAGAGAAGGTAGAGAAACTCTGAGCTGCAGACTGGCTAAAATCCTCCTTTTACAAGCATGGAAAAATGTGCAGTTACCTCTATACTGTGAAAATATCTTTTGGTAAAGTGCTTGAGGGCTAATTTATCAGCTGGCATTAGTGAGGGAACTAGGCAGGTTTGCTGTATACCTGGCCATGTTTAGTTAGTTCTCCAATAAGAAGATAGGTGTTTGTTTGTTGTTGTTTTTGTTTTGAAATTAAAGGGACAGTGTTAACTGATTGCAACAACTCTATACCGTGTTATTTAAAGTTCCTAGGATCCCAGTCTGTGGAAGCAATCTTATTGTGTTGTTCGCTCAATATTTAAAGTGACCATGCACAAGAACACATTATTAATCCAGTAAAAGGCCACGTTGTTACAAGGAGTCATATGAGTGTAAAGTATTTAGTTTTTTTTTTTACATATTTGAAATTATATATTTGCATCTATTGTGAACTGAATGGGGGTTGATTCAGTGATTATTGATGGTTACCATTTATTAGGCCTTAATCAACTAACTACCCCTCATACCTGTATGGGTGTTTATTAGGTGATTATTGATGGTTACCATGTATTAGGACATAATCAACTAACTACCTCTCATATCATATTTTTTAACTATTATATATAAATTAATATGTATTTATTTTTTCTTCTTGGGTTTTTTACTTTAAATATAAATATATCTTTTAAAATGTATAGTCATATTACAAAAGACATTAGTGTTAAAATTGTTTTATCGCATAACAGGCATGCAGTTATGTAATATTATAATGTAACTGTCTTTTATAACTTAAATATCTATTTTAAAAATATTTTTTTATTTACAATAATAAATATATCAAGCATTTTAATTTCCAATACTTAAATATTCATTATACATGACCATGTTAATAATATTTATGTTACAGTAGTCAGTATCATTACATTATATATTTACATAACAGGCAAGCAGTTATTTATATCTATAATATTAATTTTACTTTCTTTAATAAGAAATTATAAACACAAAAAGCACCATTAATCACATTTTAATTTTTATGCAATTATTTAACATTATGCATTGTACATAACAATGCATATATTAAATATTTATGTTTTGGGCCTTATCTTATAATGCTAGTTTTATGTTATGGCAGATAAGGGGATTATGTTGAAATAATATGCTTTGTAATGTACAATGCATATTGTTTAAAAAGACAGTCTACACCACAATTTGTATTGTTTAAAAATAATAGATAAGATAATCCCTTTATTACCCATTCCCCAGTGTTGCATAAACAATACAGTTATAGTAATACACTTTTTACCTCTCTGATTACCTTGTATCTAAGCCTCTGCAGACTGCCCCGTTATTTCAGTTCTTTTGACAGACTTGCATTTAGTCAATCAGTGCTGACTCCTAGGCAACTCCACGGGCATCAGCACAATGTTATTTATATTGTACAGATGAACTAACACCTCCTAGTTGTGAAAAAAATAAAAAATGGAAAGTTGTTTAAAATTACATGCTTTATCAGAATCATGAATGTTTATTTTTTATTAGACTGTCCCTTTAAATTATTGTAGATATCTTAAAATGTATTTAATGTTTGCTTAAAGGGACAGTCTACACCAGGATTTTTATTGTTTGAAAATATAGATAATCCCTTTATTACCCATTCCCTAGTTTTGCATAACCAACACAGTTATTTAAATACATTTTTTACCCCTGTGATTACCTTGTATCTAAGCCTCTGCAAACTGCCCCCTTATTTCAGTTCTTTTGACAGACTTGCATTTTAGCCAATCAGAGCTGGCTCACTGGAACTCCGTGTGCATGAGCACAGTATTATCTATATGACAAACGTGAACTAACACCCTCTAGTGGGGAAAAACTGTCAAAATGCCCTGAGAGAAGAGGCGGCCTTCAAGGGCTTAGAAATTAGCAGATGAACCTCCTAGGTTTAGCTTTCAACTAAGAATACCAAGAAAAAAAAAGCAAAATTGGAGAAAAAAATGAATTGGAAATTGTTTAAAATGACATTCTCTTTCTGAATCATGAAAGTTTATTTTGGACTAGACTGTCCCTTTAATAATATTTTAAACATAAACATATATTTTCAAACATATATTTCAAGTAACTATTACATATACTTTAAATAATCTACATTGTACATGACAATGCATATTTTGTCACAGAGATGGGCTAAAACACTGGCAAAACCTACTCAGCCTATCTGTGCTTCTGGAACTTAGTGCCATACAGGAGTTGAGCCTTGGACCGACGGTGGAGGCTGATCACCATAGGACAGGCAAAACCTACTTGGTCTATCTGGGGTCCTGGAAGTCAGTGCCAAACCAGAATTAAGCCACGGACTGCCGATAAAGGAGGGTTTTTCTGGTCCTCCAGTGGTCTGGGGCTCAATTCCGGTCCAGTGCTGATTTCCAGAAATCTGGATAGGCTGAGCAGGTTTTGCTGGTCTTCCTACGGTTGGTCACCGTCGATTGGTCTGGGGCTCAATTCTGGTACGGCACTGAGTTCCAGAAGCCAGGATAGACTGAGCAGGTTTTGCTGGTCCTCCTGTGGTAGGCCGCCGCCGACTGTCTGGAGATTAATTCCGGTCCGGCACTGAGTTCCAAAAGACCAGATAGGTCAAACAGGTTTTTCCGGGGCTTCTGACATGTTAGCCCATCTTTGTGACACATTCATTAAACATTGATGATAACTTTAGCAACATAGCTATATAGTAAAACTAAGGTTTATTTCTTATAGTATAGTTTATAAAATGTAGTTGTTATTTTACATTAGACAAATAAACTTTTCAGTTTAATAAACTTTTCAGTAAAAGTGTTTACAAATTACGTCAGTGTAGGTGGTATTAGGGACTTAGCTGGGCATTCCGGGGGTGTGTAGGTTAGGCGTGACATAGATGTAGGCTGTCAGAGGAGTTAGCTAGGCGGTGCAGGGGGAGTGTAGGTTAGCTGTGATGTAGGTGTAGGCAGTTGGTGGGAGGTAGCGAGGAGAGCGCAAGGGGAGTATTGCTTAGCAGTGATGTAGAAATAGGCGTTTAGGGGGAGTTTGAGAGGTATGCAAATAGGAGTAGCCTGTACTTTGCTTTGGACACATTGACAGAAGTATTATATGTTTAAAACAGTGAAGTGCAGGTTGAGAGGGTGGTAGTGACCATGTTTGTTTCACTAGCTATCAGCTGCCGATACAAACATCGCCTGAGCTAGTTAGCGTAGTTGTAGCAAAACTTATGTCCCCACATTAATAATTTTAGTTTCAGTGAGCGCACTGTTTGCACCATGTAAGCACACTTTGAATAGAGCCTTAACCATAGTAAAATGCTGACAGGGGACGATGTCGGCGAAGTGGGCGCTGACATCACACTCCAGTTGCTTTCTATGAGAGCGACATCGCCGCTTACCGATATTGCTCGGACTCGCCCAATTTTTTAACATTCCAACGGATCGTCGGGCTGCAATGCAGACAAGGCAATCAAAGAAGTTTCCAGATGTTCTGTCAATGTTTTGAACATTGAGTCAGTTGTATGTATAAATGGGCTAATCACCCATAAGGGTCTCAAGGTCCTGCTCATTTTATTGACCTCGGAATGATGAAAGTCTGAGTGGACCTCACTGGCGATCGAACCTGCAACCCTTGGGTTGCTACAGAGCTCAGCCACAGTGCCTTAGCATTCTGAGCTATCTGTCCAGCTCCAGCTATTGAGTCAATCAAAGGAAAAGGTTGCAGGCGCAAAACCTTTTTTTTTACAGAATCTTGTAAAAGTTGCTAAGCAACTTACTCTGAATAGTATTCATCTCTACATTACAGCAATCGATGATGTCCCAAGGTCATGTGACTGATTCTCATCCAATGACCTGTTCCTCACTTGTGATAGGTGCTTTTGTGGGTGTGTTTCATTTGGCCCCCATGATTTACTCATTACCGGTATTTGTAGAGGAAGGGTAAATAGGCTCAGGTTAGCCTTTGATAAAGCCGTTTAGGCAAAATGCGCATCACGCGTTTCTCCTCCTGATTCCCTTCAAAATTGTGTTATTTTTTTAGACTACTTGAGTATAATATTGGCTATTTGCCGTGGTGACCACTTAGTTAATACCAGATCTCACAAGCAGACACCCTAGCTAGCTCTAATTATGTGAGGATTATCCTCTAGCTTTAGTTAAATTTCTGGTGTTGCTTGTCACTAACTGTGGTCATTTCAATTGATTTGATCTGTGATATTTCACTTGTTCTCAATTGACTTTTTCATGCTGTTTTGGAATCACTACCTTTAGGGTTTTTAATCTAAGTTTATTGTTGCATTTATGCCTTCATTACTTTTTAATTGATATAATTAAAGGGACACTGTACCCAAAAATTTTATTTTGTGATTCAGATTGAGCATGAAATTTTATGCAAATTTCGAATTTACTCCTATTATCAAATTTTCATCATTCTCTTGGTATCTTTATTTGAAATGCAAGAATGTAAGTTTAGATGCCGGCCCATTTTTGGTGAACAACCTGGGTTGTCCTTGCTGATTGGTGGATAAATTCATCCACCAATAAAAAAGTGCTGTCCAGAGTACTGAAACAACAAAACAGCTTAGATGCCTTCTTTTTCAAATAATGATAGCAAGAGAACGAAGAAAAATTGATAATATGAGTAAATTAGAAAGTTGCTTAAAATTGCATGCTCTTTCTGAATTACAAATGAACAAATTTGGGTTCAGTGTCCCTTTAAATGTTAAGTTTTATAGGAACCTGAGAGGTTCTTCCCCTTTCCTATTTTCATTAATTGATTTTTTTCATGAGTGCTCTGTAGGTGTCGCTGCTTCATTCTCCAACTTTTCCAAGTATTTAATCCATGTGCAAAATGGAAGATAATATCATTTTACATAATTTAACAATTGTAAAGCTTTGAAGTGATGGCAAATCCTAGCATTTTGTAAAACACTAGGATTTACCAGAGCTACAAATAAAGGGGACTTTCAGTCATGTAGTATAAAAAAACTTCATGCTGAAAGTTCCTTTATTTTCAGCAAGTTTATGCCGAGCTGAGCACCTCCAGCCACCCACAGCAAAACGCCATGACGTTTTCACCTCTTAGCTAATAGCGTGCTGGCCATCTGGCATTTTGCTGTGGGCACCCATAGGAGGCTCTTCTAGGCATAGACTTGCTGTAAATAAAGGAACTTTCAGCATGACATTTTTTATACATCATGATTTCAAGTCACCTATATTTGTAGCACTGGTAAATCCTACCATTTTAAAAATGCTCAGATTTACCATCACTTTAAGGTTTAAAAGTTAACACTACCAAACTCTTTTTTTTTTTTTTTTTTTGCATTCTGGATTGTGGTGTTTTACCATTCTTATTTATTTTTTAAGTTACATTTTGTGCTAAAAATAATTTATGATTTGTGTGGGTAATCTAAAGAAGGTCAAAAGTATAGAAAATGGTTCATAACATGGATGAGAAGTGGATATTAAGCAAAAGTGATAATTCATCTGCTTATCCTCACATGAGAGACTCCAAATACTAAAATCAACATGAAACCATTTTAAGAGGACAGAATAGAAAGTCAAGGACTTCTTACGTATTTTGTGACCCACTCGGCGCTTTGTCCAAGATGAGACTTATACAAAGGTTAATTAAATGTGTAACTCTAAAGTTACAGACAAAAATTCAAATCTTGAATATTAAATGAATGAAGAGACTCACTCTTAGCACAAACATTTGGTCTCTGATGAAGCGCATGTGCACATGCGAAAAACGCGTCAGATAGCAAGGAGTTTTACCTACTTGTTGAATGTCTCCTAACTGAATACATCCTGGACTGCACTGGCTACCTTTAGGACTCAGTCTTTTTCTTCATGCTTTTTACTCATAATAAACATTAGACTACATGAGTTAACAAAGTAAAAAAAGAAAACTATGAAAAAAACAAGAATGTATATGTTACACATCATGAATAATGGATGTCAAATCAGCACCACAATGCAGACCATAGGAATGCCCTAAACAAAAGATCATAGATCACATCAGACACAAGAACTTTGATTATCACAAACAAGTTAACTTATTCCCCCATAGAATTGTTGTTCACAAGCAGACTATGTTCTATTATTCTTATAAATAAGTGAAACAAAAGAGGAACCCAGATGTAGAAAGCAGCCCAATATTGTGATTAACGTATGATGATGTTCATATAAAGTGCAAAGTGCAGTATTTAAACCCCTCGGGATTCGCAGTGTGATATTATATATTCCGTAACTCCGGGTAAACAGTAAAAGTCTCACTCACCCAGTCCAAGTGGATTAGTAGAGATCGCCATTCGCGGCTGCAAGTTTGATCCGGACGCCTCTGAATAGGCGCGGCCTGGTCCTGGCCAATGAAGCACAATCTGGAACGTGGCAGAGAAATTCTTGCTCCGCCTCAACTTATTCCAGCCACTTGCTCCTCCGGTAAATTAGTGTAGCCCCGCCAGTGACGTAGGTCAAATAGTCCCCGCTTATGTTACATCCAAAACTGCTGTACTCCAAGATGCAGTATGCACACTCTCCAGGAATAAAGAACCTTGCACGGAAAGGAACAGTCTGTATCTGGACAATACAGACTCCAATGAAGAAAAAGTTCAGACTGTTCCGTAAAAACAATAATACTTTATTTAATTCTTTAAAAATGGCAAAACACAGCAACAAGAGTCATGGTGTAGAAGGCGCAGCACAGTCTGGCTTTAGCCAGACTGTGCTGCGCCTTCTACACCATGACTCTTGTTGCTGTGTTTTGCCATTTTTAAAGAATTAAATAAAGTATTATTGTTTTTACGGAACAGTCTGAACTTTTTCTTCATTGGAGTCTATTATTCTTATATATATATATATATCTATATCGCAAAAAGGAAGGCACTCGCCGGGTTTAATATTAAACCCGGCGAGTGCCTTCCTTTTTGTGATATGTTGGATCTGTGAATTATGCAGGATCTCTTTGATGTGCACCCCGGTGGTTCAAAGGTTACCGTGAGTACTAGGCCATGCTATAAAGACTATATATATATATATATATATATAAATGTTTTGTTGTAAAAAAAAAAGAAATATATATATTATACAGTATATAGGTATAGATATATACAGATATTTATAGCAATATCTATTTAAAAATACTTAGAACATATCCCCCTTATGTGAAGAACATTGGAATGGGAACTATTTACAGTACATACACAGTTAAATACTTTATTAACTATGAATATTGCATTCATTTTGATGTTTTCAGATACCTGACTGCAAAGGGCTCCAATGCACTTATATATATGTATACATATTTATTTTTTGTGTTTATATGTGTATATACTGTATGTCTGTAAATGCAATATATATATATATATATATATATATATATATATATATATCAAAGTTTCCACTTGGCCACTGCCTATTGGCGAGTGGAAATTTAATGGTGGCGATGAAAGTTAGTTGAGTCTGATGTCTGGTGGCATGTTGTGAGTAGCAAAGTTGGCACATTGTATTTCGAATGTACATTCCTATTGCAGCACTGACAAACACACATTTTGGGCTATGTGCTAAAACTATTATCTAAAGGGATATTATATAGCCATGAAAGTGCAAGTATATGTTATTCCTCTAGGGACCCTAATATTGCTTAGACAGTTACTTCTGAGAAGGTAAACAGGGGCAGAGAGAGAGACTTTAGAGAAAAAGTGAAAGTGGAGAAGAAGGTAGAGTTATGAGCAAATTGATAAAAAAAAATATGGGAGAGTGTAAATAGGATACATGGCCTGAGAAATAAGGGAGAGGATAAAAGAGAGATTGAAGAGAGTAGAGAGTTTAGAAATATAGTTAAGAGCGAGAAGGGAGAGATGATAATTATTTTAAAAAATCCCTTATAACTTTATGCATATTTTTTATAAAAAGTTTTTATCAGTGTTATTATGAGTGTAAGTGTACTGTTAAGTGTACATTTATCCAGAGGTCTAAAGTCGAGCAAACCTGCCACTAGTTAAAATCAAGTGTGCTCAAGCCAACGTGTTTACTTTCATCTTGTAATATGTGTGCTACTTCCGACATATGCAAAGAGATAAACACCTATCACTCTCACACACTAGACAACATTAAGGTAAATAAAAGGGTTTTACAGGAACTTAGCACTATTATAGACAAAAATCTATCCTAAGGCATAGTACCTCAGGATTGGAGTAAAGCTGATGTTGTACCACTCTTCAAAAAGGGAAGCAGGGATGATCCAAGAAGCTATAGACCAGTTAGTCTGACATCAATAGTGGGGAAGATAGTTGAAGGGATAATAAGGGACTATACTGATGAGCATATTCGTGTAAACAAGAATATGCATGGTTTTATGAGAAATAGATGTCAAACTAATCTAATTAGATTCTATGAGGAAGTAAGTAAAAATATAGATAATACAGTGCCACATGAGAGATTAATATACAAAATTAAGGGACTGGGAATAGCTGAAAATGTTAGCACATGGATCAATAACTGGATGAAAGATAGTTTGCAATGAGTAGTATTAAATATATCATACTGAGACTGGGCAAAGCTTATCAGTAGAGTCCCCCAGGGATCAGTACTGGGCTCTGTTCTTTTTAATATTTTTTATTAATGACTTTGAGCAAGGATTAAGTTTCAGCATCTCTATTTTTGCAGATGATACAAAGTTAAGTAAGGTCATTAGGTCAGAGCAGGATCAACTTTCGTGACAAGGGGATCTGAAAAAAATATGGGCAGGTAAATAGAAAATGAGCTTTAATATGGGAAATGCAAGGTTCTACATTTTGGAAGTAAAAATAAGCAAGCAATGTATTATTTAAATGGGACAAGACTTAGCCAAACAGAGGAGGGAAGGGATTTGGGAGTAGTAATAGATAACAAGCTAAAGATGGGTGTACAATGCAGGGCAGCGGCTTCTAATGCTAATTAGGTACTAGCATGTATTAAAAGAGGCATTGATTCATGGGAGGAAAGCATAATTCTGTCACTATATAAATCCCTGGTAAGACCTCACCTTGAGTATGGAGTGCAGTTCTGGGGACCCATTTCAAAAAAAGACTTTGCAGACCTAGAAAAAGTTCAGAAAAGGGCCACAAAGCTAATAAGGGTAATGGAGAATTTAAGCTATGAGGAGAGGTTAGCCAAACTGGGTCTGTTTTCTCTAGAAAAGGTGCTTGAGAGTTGACATGATTAATACATATATTCAAGGCCCATATACAGAGAAGGCAGAAGCTCTGTTTATTCCAAGAAAATTGTTTGTGACAAGAGGTCACAATTTAAGACTGGAGGAAAGGAGATTTAATCTCCTGCAACGGAAACCTGCTTTCACTATAAGAGCAATAAAATTGTGGATCTCATTACCAAAGGAGGTAGTAAATGCCAATACCTTAGATACGTTTCTGGCTAGAAATAGAATTCATGGATATGATTACTTGTATTAAATATGTCACCTTTAGTGGGATTAATTTAAGTTCAACTGGAGCTTTTTTGTAAGTATATTAGATTTGCATAGGTTGAACTCGATGGACTTCGGTCTTATTTCAACCTCATTTACTATGTTACACATATTTATGCGGGATATCTTGCTTGCAACTCACAAGGACAGCCCCCTTCTTTAGATAATTTCCTGAGGGCAGCCACTGCAAGTGTCAGCATGTTTTTTTAAGTCTGATCCAGTGAAGTTTTAATCAATAGGCCCCTAGTGTGAATGATATAACAATAACAGCGGCTTGAGAAAAGAAGCAGGCTTCTTTTTTTTTTAATAACTTTATTTTTAGCGAGAACAAAAGATCCATTACATGCCTGACAAATAACAAGAAAATATAATAACATAAGATTGTGTTGGTTTCACAAAGGCCATCATAATAACAGATATGGTTTAAAGAAGAGAAAATTAGCACGATCACCAATTCGCCACGCTTAGGCAAGGAATCAGATTGTCCACACATTTTTTTTCTCAGTAAAGAAACAAAACATAACAAAACAAGAGTTACATATATAAATACATATACATTTAAAACTTACCAGTAGTGCCTCCAGCTCACCCCCCATAGACCAGTTTGTTTGATATTTACAATGGTAGACATGAGATTGAGGTGCTACAGCTTAGTAGGGTCAATATGTAAGTGGATCACTAAGTATTTAAAGAGATCTCCCGTAACCTTAAGGCCTGTGTCTAGCAAAATAGTATTGTGTGAGTTTTGCAACCAGGTAACTTCGGACTTGTCGATATTAATCCTGTAGCCCGAAAAGGAGCCAACATTTTTTATTATGTCCAGAAGTGGTTGTAGGTTATTGTGGGGGTCACCCACAAAAAGTAACAAATTGTCCGCATAAAATGACAGATGATATTTGTGCCCAAGGACATCAAGACCTTCACACTGCTGCCTAATATATGAAGCCAAGGACTCTATAGACAGGTCAAATAGCAAGGGGAAGAGGGGGCATCCTTGTCTGGTACCCCTCTGCAGTGCAAATAAGGGGGAAACCCTCCATTAACCAAAAGAGAGGCTGTAGGGGTGTGGTATAAATTCTGAAGGAAGTCAGCAAAGCTTCCAGTGATACCACGATGTCTGGGTAGGGTCTCTATCCGGTTTAGGTATCAGACTGATGTTCGCCTCTGAGAAGCGACCATCCATCCGTGCTGCACCCTCCAGGTATGCTGAATATAAGGAATACAGAGTGGGGGGCGAGTTCTTCACTCAAAAGTTTAAAATATTCGGAAGGTAGCCCGTCTGGGCCTGGAGCTTTCCCCAATTTGCTACTCTGTATGCCTCTAATGACCTCCTGAGTGTGTATAGGGGCATTTAACAGTGATTTTTTGCTCCTCAGAAATGGTAGGAAGCTGCACAGAGCCCCAGAACCTTTGCTTTGCTTCTCTGTAAATCGTCTGACTAGTGTATAGAGTTGTGTAGTACTGCACAAATTATGACATGATTTCTTTAATGTCTGAGTTTAATTTGGAGTAAGAGTTAATAGCCGCTATATAGGATTTAGGCCTGTATGAGTTAACTAATTTGGCTAATAATTTGACAGATTTGCTGCCATGTCGAAAGTATCTACCTTGCCTGTGTATATTGAATTTGATATCCTGTTGAGCTAGAACAGTGTCCCTGGCCTGTTTAAGTTCATAATATTTTTTCTTGGATACAGGGTGGGGTTCGAGAGGTAGTCATTGTATGCAGTCAGTTGTAAAAGGCCTTGAAGGCTGTAATATGGCCCCTCATCACTGACTTAGAGGCATACCAGAACAAATCAGGGGTGTTTCTATATAGGTCATTATCAGAGACAAAATTTGACCAGGATGATTTTAAGTGTTGGCGAAAGTTCACATTGCTGTAGAGATAGGAGGGAAATCTCCATGCCTTCTCGGGAGTACTCACAGGCGTGGGTTGTAGCACTAGAGTGATCAGGGCATGGTCCGAGACCGTGATCTGTCCTATTCTAGAGGAGTTATTACAGGGGAACTCAGGAAATAATCAATTTGTGACATAGTGTGGTGTGATTTGGATAAGCAGGTAAAATCCCCCCATCTGGGTTCTGAGCTCTCCAGACATCGGTCAAGTTTAATGTCTCTTTAAAGGAGCCAATTAAATTCACCTCTCTTTTATGTGTAGAGATGTGTTTTTGTGAGGTGCTCGCTACTGTAGGATCCCTAAACCCATCTAGAGGAAGAGCCTGAGCTAAGTTTAAATCCACCTCTAATAATTATCGGAGCATTGTAGGCTGACAGCTTTGCTAACATGGTTAACCAAAAGCTGGAGTTAAAGGGACATTATACACTCATTTTTTTCTTTGCATAAATGTTTTATAGATGATCTATTTATTTAGCCCATTAAGTTTTTTTTAAAAAAAACATGTTTAGTTTTGCTTATTTTTAAATAACATTGCTCTGATTTTCAGACTCCTAACCAAGCCCCAAAGTTTTATGAGAACACCGTCAGCTACCTTCTCCAGCTTGCTCCTGTTTGTGTAAAGCAGAGCTTTCAAAACTTTTTATGTTGGTGACACACTTTTTAGACCTACATCATTTTGCGACATAGTAATTCAGCTGTACTAGCAAAAAGGAGGTTAAACTAACTTGTTTTAAGAGATACGGACACATACATGAATCATATAATAATAAAATGTATTTATAAGTAACAGTATGTATGTGCAAGAATTAAAAAAAGTTTAATAACACCAATAGCTACTTGATATTTTAATGGGATGTATGAGGTTAATGGGATGTATGAGGTTGATGGGATGAACACAGTTTCTGAATAGTGATGTCACAAACCTAAAAATTTCGGTTTGCGAACGGCGGACTCGAACTTCCGCAACTGTTCGCGAACCGAGTGAACCGCCATTGACTGCAATAGGCAGGCGAACTTTAAAACCAACAGGGACTCTTTCTGGCCACAATAGTGATGGAAAAGTTGTTTCAAGGGGACTAACACCTGGACTTTGGCATGCCGGAGGGGGATCCATGGCAAAACTCCCATGGAAAATTACATAGTTGATGCAGAGTCTGGTTTTAAGCCATAAAGGGCATAAATCACCTAACATTCCTAAATTGTTTGGAATAACGTGCTTTAAAACATCAGGTATAATGTTGTATCGATCAGGTAGTGTAAGGGTTACGCCCGCTTCACAGTGACAGACCAAACTCCCCGTGTAACGCACCGCAAACAACCGCAAACAGTCCATTTGCACAACCACAAGATCGATAGATTTGATAGATAGATAGATACATAGATTACATAGATCAATAGATGCAATATACATTTGATAGATACGATTGATAGATAGATTTGATAGATAAATAGATAGATTTGATAGATATATAATTTTCCAGACAGAGAATTACAAGACATGCAGTCTGTGACCCATGGTAAGGTTCCCAGAGGCAGTTGCGGCGCCAGGGGACGTGTATATGGCATTGATTTTCAGAACCGGGAGATGGAAAAAGCTGCTTGGTCGGTCCTCCTACTTCAAATTTGGGGCACTGCACGTGCAATCTATTGTGCCACCAGATATGAGTGGTGTGTTAAGTAGTACTATTCTGATCAGTTTAATACCTGTTACTCCCCCTATCGGGGGAGGTGTATATGGCATGGATTTTAGGAACCGGGAGATGGAAAAAGATGCTTGGTCGGTCCTCCTACTTCAAATTTGGCCGAAACACAAGTGGCTGTCACAAAACAGTCCGGCCAAAAGATAGATAGATTTGATAGATAGATAGATAGATAGATACATAGATACATAGATTACATAGATCAATAGATGCAATATACATTTGATAGATACGAATTACATAGATCAATAGATGCAATATACATTTGATAGATACGAATTACATAGATCAATAGATGCAATATGCATTTGATAGATATGAATTACATAGATCAATAGATGCAATATACATTTGATAGATACGATTGATAATTAGATAGATTTGATAGATAAATAGATTTGATAGATATATATATAATTTCCCAGACAGAGAATTACAAGACCCATGGTAAGGTTCCCAGAGGCAGTTGCGGCGTCAGGGGACGTGTATATGGCATGGATTTTAGGAACCGGGAGATGGAAAAAGATGCTTGGTCGGTCCTCCTGCTTCAAATTTGGGGCACTGCGCGTGCAATCTATTGTGCCACCAGATATGACTGGTGGTGACACTGAGCAAGTAGGCACAGTATATACTGTGAGCCTGACACACAGACTGGCAGTGGCAGGCTGGCCTGGCAACTGAAATTAGATTACACTAGCAGACTGATGTAAAAATTTTTTTTTTAAAATTTACACTAATGTTACACCAGATATGAGTGGTGGCACTGAGCAAGTAGGCACAGTATATGCTGTGAGCCTGACACACAGGCTGGCAGTGGCAGGCAGGCAACTGCTATTAGATTACACTAGCAGACTGATGTAAAAGTTTTTTTAAAAAAATTTACACTACTGTTACACCACAGTAGTGTCCACCCCTGCTTGCAGTTTTGAGTTCTTGCTGGGAACTATGTGGTAGGCTTTCTGCGGTCTGCTTCAACCTCTTTTCCTATGTCTTTGATCTGCCGCTCATGTTGTCAGTCCCAGACTGGGATAATCTGTGGAAATATTCGTCAACTTTCATAGGATATAATGCCAAGGGGCTGTATAGATATTATTCCCACAAGTCCAGTCTCCCAAGAGGTGGAGCACAAAGCACCCCCCAAACTGCTTCCAGAGCAACCTTGAATTAGAATTGAGTTGTATCTGTTATAGGCAGGCCACAAGATGGCGTAATTAACTTATTTAGATTGCAGAAGGTTATAACAGGTGAGCAATCAGCCACGTGTGTACACTGCAAACTTCCAAAAAACAAAGCAGTAAAGAGAGTGTAGAAATATTACATCTGGTGTGACTTGTCAATATGGGCAATGATGCTTGTTCCCAAACAAATAGTCCAGAAAGGCTACTATGCCGGTCTCAAAACTGGGTAGCTAAACCAGCCACTGATTCATAATATCTATTTTGAAGTGTTCTTTTGACCCCTCTGCTCAATTGATATAAGAGAGACCTCTGTGCTGTGTGTACAGGGAGCAAATCTGCAGAACACTTAGGTGTTTTTTTTTTTTTACTCCCATTCAGGTTGTGGTTATCCTTTAGGCAGGTAGCAGAGGTAAAGTCACACTGGTCGTCAGGCACCTCGTCTACCTCCCCCCTCGAGAGCCAGTGGTCCTGGAGTGATCCAGAGCAGCAGAGAAGTTAATAACTGTGATGCTTGTAGTTTTGATGTGGCCGGTCTGTGGTGAGGGCTGGGGCACAAAACCTGAGGAGGATCGCCGGAGCCACTTCCAAAATGGCGCCCTTTCGAGCCTTTGCTATATGCCTCCCAAGGGTTAGGACCGGGTGTCGGGTCCTGCGTGGAGAAAATTTATCCAGTTGTTGCCGGAGGCACTAATAGCCCCAATATACTGTGGAAGAAAAAAGTTAGATGTGCCTACTCAAAATTTACAAAGTGCAATATGTGAATAAATATACACTCTGCTCATCCAAATGTGAACCAAAGTGTGCTATAACTTATTTTAATAAAGCCAAATTTGTTTTTACAATGGTGTGCTATAACTTATTTTAATAAAGCCAAATTTGTTTTTACAATATTGGATTTCACGACTGGATTTATGCTGATCATAGTGCTTTAACTTTTGGATACCCCATATTTGTGGTTTGTGAGCAAATAGCTCTACCAATATCTCTTTGGGACTTAGAGTACCGACTGCTTAATATAGACCGGTTACCAAGATTCGGGTATTGGAGTCTCCTCACCCCGATATATGCGAGAGGATAGCTATCTGGGCAGCTATTAAGGATCCAGAGTGCTTTTGTGGCACTTCTCAAATGCCTTGCATCTAGTAAGTACAAATTGTATGTGTGTGCGATGATCTAACACCACTGATTGTGCACTATTGTGGCACCTTCTTCTTTTTATCTACTAATAGCCCCAAGTCTGGCAAGAAGAAGAATCACGAGGGAGGCAAAGAAGCAGCAATAGCCTGTGTTTTGTGCAGAGGTTGCAGAGCTCTGTACCGCTGCTGATTCCCAGAAGCCCCGCCCACTGGAAGTCAGCAGGCTTCTTTTTACTGGACAATCAGTACAAAAATTCCTGGATTTGGTGGCTGGTTGTGACAAAGGTAAACATGCACCCATTAAATCTAAACAATAAGTACTTTTCTTTTACCAATTATTTAAGAAGCATATATATATGAGCATATATATATATATATATATATATATATATATATATATATATATATATATATATATATATATATATATATATATATATATAATGTGTGTGTGTGTATAATTATATTCTACAAGGAAGTAAAAATATAGATAAAGGGGAATCAGTTGATGTGATACACTTATATTTTGCAAAGGCATTTGATACAGTGCCACATGAGAGATTAATGCACAAAATTAAGGGACTGGGAATAGCTTAAAATGTTAGCTCATGGATAAATAACTAGATAAAAGATAGGGAGCAATGAGTAGTAGTGAATGGATCATACTCAGATTGGACAAAGGTAATCAGTGGAGTCCCCCAGGGATTAGTACTGGGCCCTGTTCTTTTTAATATTTTTATAAATGACTTGGAGCAAGGATTAAATAGCGACATCTCTATTTTTGCAGATGATACTACGTTAAGTAAGGTCATTAGGTAAGAGCAGGATGAACTTTCATTACAAAGGGATCTGCAAAAATTAGAAGTATGAGCAAGTAAATGGAAAATGAGATTTAATACGGGAAAATGCAAGGTTCTACATTTTGGAAGTAAAAATAAGCAGGCAACTTATTTTTTTAAATGGTACAAGACTTAGCCAAACAGAGGAGGAAATTGATTTGGGAGTAGTAATAGATAACAAACTAAAGATGGGTGCACAATGCAGGGCAGTGGCTTCAAAGGCTAATAAGATACTAGCATGTATTAAAAGAGGTATTGATTCAAGGGAGGAAATCATAATTCTGTCACTATATAAAGCCCTGATAAGACCTCATCTTGGGCATGGAGTGCAGTTCTGGGGACCGATCCCAAAAAAAGATATTGCAGAACTAAAAAAAGTTCAGAGAAGGGCCACAAAGCTAATAAGGGGATTTGAGAATTTAACCTATAAGGATAGGCTAGCCAAACTGTGTCTGTTTTCTTTAGAAAAAAAAGGCACTTGAGAGGTGACATGATTACTTTATATAAATATATTCAAGGCACATATACAGGGATGGCAGAAGCTCTATTTATTCCAAGAAAAATTGTTTATGACAAGAGGTCACAATTTAAGGTTGGAGGAAAGGAGATTTAGACCTCTAGTTATCAAGCCGTCAACCGCAAATATGCTGGAATTCCGCAGCGTATTTGTGGCGAGGCTGATTTGCCTTAGTTATCAATCCCTACTGCCTGGCAAAAGTAGAATATAGTGACGTAAGCTTCGATCCACCGGTCTCAGTCTGACACAGATCGATGCTTACGTCACTACAGATGTTCCAAACACAAGTTCGGAACAATCTGACTACTTTTGGTAGTTATCAAACTACTACCAGGTACGCTCGCCACTATTCCGGGCCAGCGTACCCTGGAGGCGGCGGATCCCATAGGAATCAATGGGAGTCTGACCATAGCGAAAGCTCATGTTCGCTGCTGCCTGATATCCCATTGATTCCTATGGGAAACGTCTGACCCTAACATGTACCCCGAGACTAAACACCCCTAATCTGCCCCCCCACACCGCCGCAACTACATAAATTTATTACCCCTAAACCGCTACTCCCTGACCCCGCCGCCACCTACATTATACGTATTAACCACTAATCTGCTGCCACCTATACCGCCGCCACCTACATAAACTTATTAACCCCTATCCTGCGGATCCCGGATCCCGGACCCCGCCGCAACTAAATAAATTGCTTAACCCCTAAACCTCCGCTCCCGGACCCCGCCGTCACCTATATAAAACTTATTAACCCCTAAACCTAAGACTAACACTAACCCCTTAATAAATCTAAATAAAAATTACTATTATTAACTAAATTATTTCTATTTAAAACTAAATACTTACCTATAAAATAAACCCTAAGATAGCTACAATATAATTAATAATTACATTGCAGCTATTTTAGGATTTATTTTTATTTTACAGACAACTTTGTATTTATTTTAACTAGGTACAATAGCTATTGAATAGTTATTAACTATCATTAAATTAATTAAATAAATTGCCTACAATTAAATACAATTAAATAAACTAAACTAAATTACAAAAAAAGCAAACACTAAATTACAGAAATTAAAAAAATATTACAAGAAGTTTAAACTAATTACACCTAATCTAAGCTCCCTAATAAAATAATAATAAAAAAATAAATAATAAAAGTCCCCACCCTATTCTACATTACAAAGTTATCAGCTCTTTTACCAGCCCTTAAAAGGGCTTTTTGCGGGGCATTGCCCCAAAGTAATCAGCTCTTTTACCTGTGAAAAAAATACAACCCCCCCAACATTAAAACCCACCCAAACCCCCCTTAAATAAACCTAACACTACCCCCCTGAAGATCTCCCTACCTTGAGTTGTCTTCACCCAGCCGGGCCGAAGTCTTCATCCGATGGGGCAGAAGAGGACATCCAGACCGGCAGAAGTCTTCATCCTATCCGGGCAGAAGAGGATATCCGGACCGGCAGAAGTCTTCATCCTATCCGGGCAGAAGAGGACATCCGGACCGGCAGACATCTTCATCCAAGCGGCATCTTCTATCTTCATCCATCCGACGAGGAGCGGCTCCATCTTCAAGACCTCCAGCGCGGAACATTCTTCCTGCATGACGACTACCCAACGAATGGTGGGTGGTGAGTTTTAATGTTGGGGGGGTTGTATTTTTTTTCACCGGTAAAAGAGCTGTTTACTTTGGGGCAATGCCCTGCAAAAAGCCCTTTTATGGGCTGGTAAAAGAGCTGATTACTTTGTAATGTAGAATAGGGTAGGACTTTTATTATTATTTTTTTATTTTATTAGGGGGGTTAGATTAGGTGTAATTAGTTTAAACTTCTTGTAATATTTTTATCATTTCTGTAATTTAGTGTGTTTTTTTTGTAATTTAGTTTAGTTTATTTAATTGTAGGTAATTTATTTAATGAATTTAATGATAGTGTAGTGTTAGGTTTAATTGTAACTTACTTTTAGTAGGGTTATTTAAACTTAACTTGAACTTTTTGTAAGTATTTTAGATTTGTATAGGTTGAACATGATGGACTTCGGTCTTTTTTCAACCTTATCTACTATGCTACTATGTTATTAACAAGTACTATTTTTCACCTTTACTGTCCCTTTAAAGGTATTGTTTTGCTGGTGGTAAGGTCAATTTAACTCAACAAATGTGGCTGGTTAAGGAACATTGTCACGAGTTATTAATGGGACACTAATGTCAAAAATAAACTTATGATTCAGATAGAGCATACAAATATAAAATAAAAATCTTTCCAATTTGCACCCATTATCAAAATGTGTGCACAAATTTGGAGGCACCAGCTCCTATGAGAACATGCAAGAGTTATATTTATATTTATATTCGTTTTGTCATTGACTGATGGCTGTCACATGATACAGGGGGAGGGAAAATAGAATTAACTTTTTTCAAGAAAAAACTTTACTACTCATTTAAAATTCAAACCAAGTGCTATTGCATTGTCTTTTTTTCTTATGCAATTCTACTGTATTTAATGACCCTTTAACCCCTTAATGACCGGACCATTTTTCAATTTTCTTACCCTTAATGACAATGGCCATTTTTACATTTCTGCAGTGTTTGCGTTTAGCTGTAATTTTCCTCTTACTCGTTTACTGTACCCACACATAATATATACCGTTTTTTCTCGTCATTAAATGGACTTTCTAAAGATACCATTATTTTTATCATATCTTATAATTTACTAAAAAAAATGATAAAATATGAGGAAAAAATGGAAAAAACACTCTTTTTCTAACTTTGACCCCCAAAAACTGTTACACATCTACAATCACCAAAAAACCATGCTAAATAGTTTATAAATTTTGTCCTGAGTTTAGAAATACCCAATGTTTACATGTTCTTTGCTTTTTTTGCAATTTATGGGGCAATAAATACAAGTAGCACTTTGCTATTTCCAAACCACTTTTTTTCAAAATGGGCGCTAGTTACTTTGGAACCCTGATATCTGTCAGGAATACCTGAATATCCCTTGACATGTATATATTTTGTTTTAGAAGACATCCCAAAGTATTGATCTAGGCCCATTTTGGTATATTTCATGCCACCATTTCACTGCCAAATGCGATAAAAAAAAAAAAAAAAGTTCACCTTTTCACAAATTTTGTCAAAAACTTTAGGTTTCCCACTGAAATTATTTACAAACAGCTTCTGCAATTATGGCACAAATGGTTGTAAATGCTTCTGTGGGATCCCCTTTTTCAGAAATAACAGACTCATATGGCTTTGTGGTTGCTTTTTGGTAATTAGAAGGCCGCTAAATGCCGCTGCGCACCACACATGTTTTATGCCCAGGAGTGAAGGGGTTAATTAGGGAGCTTGTAGGGAGCTTGTAGGGTTAATTTTAGCTTTAGTGTAGTGTAGTAGACAACCCCAAGTATTGATCTAGGCCCATTTTGGTATATTTTATGCCACCATTTCACCACCAAATGCGAGCAAATAAAAAAAAAAAACTTTACATTTTTCACAATTTTAGGTTTCTCACTGAAATTATTTACAAACAGCTTGTGCTATTATGGCAGAAATTGTTTTAAAAGCTTCTCTGGGATCCCCTTTGTTCAGAAATAGCAGACTTATATGGCTTTGGCGTTGCTTTTTGGTAATTAGAAGGCCGCTAAATGCTGCTGCGCACCACACGTGAATTATGCCCAGCAGTGAAGGGGTTAAATTAGGTAGCTTGTAGGGAGCTTGCAGGGTTAATTTTAGAGATCAGCCTCCCACCTGACACATCCCACCCCCTGATCCCTCCCAAACAGCTCTCTTCCCTCCCCCACCCCACAATTGTTACCGCCATCTTAAGTACTGGCAGAAAGTCTGCCAGTACTAAATAAAAGAGTTTTTTTTTTTTTTTTTTAAATTATAAAATATTTTAGTTGTGATGGACCCCTGCCTTTGCACCAACCTCCCTGATCCCCCCCCCCTCCAGCTCTCTAACCCTCTCCCCTACCTAATTACCGCCATGTTGGGTACTGGCAGCTGTCTGCCAGCACCCAGTTTGGCCCCACAAACCAAACTATTTAAATTTTATTGATAACTTTTATTTGTATATTTAATTATTTCTGTATTGTAGCAGCCCCCCCACAATACCCCCACCCCCTCCCCCTCCCAGATCCTTTTATATGAAAAAAAAAAAAAATAACTTTTTTTTTAACTTTTTTTTTTAACTTTTTTTTTCCCCCTTCCTTCATTGGTGTCAGTGTGGCTAATGTGCGCACGTGCACGCGCGCCCACGTGCACGCGCACCAACGTGCGCACCCGTGCACATGCGCGTGCATCGTGCACGCGCGCGCACACGCTCCCTCCTCCCACAGGACAAAGGCACCATCACTAGCGGTGCAGAGAGGGCCACAGAGTGGCTCTCTCTGCATCAGAGGCTTGTAAAGGGGTATTGCAGGATGCCTCCATATCGAGGCATCACTGCAATACCCTCAGAGCTGCTGGAAGTGATTGTGATCGCTTCCAGCACTCTGTTAGACAACTGACGTACCAGGTACGTCCATTGTCATTAACTGCTTGTTAATGCATGACGTACCTGGTACGTCAGTTGTCATTAAGGGGTTAAATTGTGTTATATTGTTTAAAACATCAAGGTAAAAAAAAGTATATTACCCCTGGGTTACTTGTCTTCCCACGCAACTCCTCTAATACAATAATTATTATGCATATTCATATTTTGCCTTCTTTTTTCATTTAAATTATGGAAATTTTTACTCCTCGTAGATGTGACATATTGTTTACTATTTTTTTTATTTTTGTTTGTTTCTATATTTTTGTGAAAATTAATAACCAGATTATTAACCCTTTCGTGACAGGGTTAAAGTGTCTACATCGGAACACCTGTTCCGATGTAGACAAATTGAAACTACGCGATCGTGCATACGATCGCGAGATTTCAATTATTGGATCGCATCTGGGGGGCGTCCCTACAACCCTAGGAACGCCCTCCAGACGGCGATCAAGTCCTTGAAGCGCAGAAGGCTTCAGGACAGCCTTTTGATATGACGTTCTATTCCGTCATAACGGCTTTAAAGCCCAGTGTAAATATGACGGAATAGAACGGCATAACGGCGTTAAAAGGTTAAAAGTGTGTGTATATACACTATTACATATTCAGAAACAGAAGGGGTCTAGCTCACTCTTTGTATATTTCAAGAGCTGCATTTTGTTTACTCTTTCCACATTAACCACCAAATCTGTAGAATATAGTTTGTCCATTACAACTGTTGGGGAAAAAAAAAAATACTTTTCATAAAAATAAATATGCTAAAACTAGAGAATAGCATTGAATTTCCAAAGTTGACGATGCAAATATGAATTTTCAAGGATATGGAAAATACACATTAGCAGTAATTTATAACTAGCTACCATCTAACTAACTAAGTAGATGACGAGTTGTGCGTTATGAGTGAAAAAGCAGTGTTATGACCCTTTTTCAGTTACAGGTGTTGTAGCTATAGCTGTACCGCACACCTTTTTGGACATAACGCAACGTAACTATCGCACCTTTCAAAAAGTCCTTTTTCAATGGACTTCCATAGCGCCGGTATTATGAGTTTGCCCGTCCGGCCAAAAAGTGAGCGGTACAGTCTATAACTACAAGATCTGTACCGCCACCTGAAAGTCAGTAGTTATGAATTTTACGTTACAAAGCTGTACCATAAAACTCATAACTAAAGTGTTACAAAGTACACTAACATTCATAAACTACCTATTAACCCCTAAACCGAGGCGCTCCTGCATCGCAAACACGAAAATAAAATTATTAACCCCTAATCTGCCGCTCCGGAAATCGCTGCCACTATAATAAACATATTAACCCCTAAACCGCTGCACTCCCACCAATAGGATTTTTTACCCTTTAATTCCTATTGGCTGATAGAATTCTATTAGCCAATCGGAATTCAAGGGATGCCATCTTGGATGACATCCCTTAAAGGGAACCTTCAGTGTACTGCTGAGACCGTATGAAGAGGATGCTCTGCGCCGGATGTCTTGAAGATGGGCCCGCTCCTTGCCAGAAGGATGAAGATAGAAGACGCTGTCTAGATGAAGACTTCTGCCCGCCTGGAGGACGACTTCTTGACGCTTGGATGAAGACTTCTCCCGGCTTCGTTGAGGACTTCTTGCCGCTTGGATGGTGACACACCTATAACATATAAGAGTCAAGGGTTTTCCCTGCACAACTACATTTAAACCCAGAATAATGGCAGATGTTTACATCATAAACTGGGGAACCCCTATTAACATCAATAAACATACTATCTTTGTTGTATCAAGATCTATTGGGATCAAATTCCTTTATATAGCCTAGCAGCTGACAATAAGTCCAGGGGCAGAAACTGTTTAACCAATTACTATTTCAACAATGCTATTCGGTGACTAACTACTTATTGCTAATAGACCATACAAAAAACATAAAACACAATACAAACAGATTTAACAATACTAGAGATGGCCAGATTCTCATTCCTAGATCTGTGGAACGAGTATTGAGGTAATCAAAATGAAGATTAGAGCTATCAAAATATGCTTTCCTTTCTGGCAACAGCTTGGGGCTCAGCAAAGCTTGCTTCCGAACATTAGGCTGTTCGACACCAATTTGCCCCTCGCAAGGATCAGACTCCAAACATAAGTCTCCTGCCTCCTTTGTGAAAAGTGGAGTCTCACACTGTGGTGTATCAATATATTGTGCTGATCCGCACAAAAGCATATCATCCAGTTTTCCCCTGGTCTGTTCCGGAGCTTCTGAATTAGGTAAATCCATAAAGGATTGCAAAGTCTCTATAAAGCGAAGCTGATACTGCTGCAGAAGAGCCCTGATATCATCCAGAAGGTAGGAAGCAGATGCCATAATGATCTTGGGAATAATAAAGCCGTATTCTGCTTTTGCTAATTATCCTCCTCACGCAGTTAAAAGATGGCCGCTCTCAAAAGGCCTCACCCAGCTCCGCCACCAAGACAAACAGACTAACTTGACTCCTCAATGTCCCTCAAACTCTAGGTTTCTTAGTTAAGATTCGTAAGCTAATAGGCACCTTGTGAATGTTAAATAGGCTGAGCTGAAAGGCCAAGTATATATTTTTTTGGTAATATACAGCCGGAGCTGAGGCAGCATGCAACCTTTCAGACTCAGAGCTAACTCTGCCCCCCAAGTATTTATTTTTAAATAGGAATTTAGTTATTAATAGTAAGTTTTATTTAGAATTATTTTAATTATATTAAAGTTAGGTGTGTTAGGGTTATCTTTAGGGTTAGGTTTAGGGGTTAATATATTTATTTAGTGTTAGTGATGTGGGAGGCCAGAGGCTTAGGGATTAATAACTTTAGTATAGTGGTGGCGACGTTGGGGCGGCAGATTAGAGGTTAATAAATTTATGTAGGTGGTGGCGACATTGGGGGCTGTGTTATTCTCCATAAAGGGCTAGATTACGAGTGGAGCACAAAATTGCACTTTCGCAAGCTTGACATTTGCACTCTACTCAGTAAAACCGGCGCTGGTATTACAAGTTAAACACAATGCGAACATGACCTCCTATTCAGATTTCCTGGAATCTATGGGCTCACAAGAAGCTCCAATCGGAGCATTGTTCTGATGCCTTCATACAAGTCAAAGAACCTAGGACAGCGTAGGGGGTATGCCATGCTGCGTTGGGCAGCAAATATAAAATATATGTGTATGTAAAAATATACATATATATTTGCAGTATAAAACACAGTCCCCAAAGACCGCTAGTTAAAGGCACTTTTCAGTGCCTTTTTTTTTTCTAACAACCCACATCCCCTCACTTTAACACCTTATTACTGCTTTGTGCAGTAATTTTAAATAAAAAAAAGATGCTAATATTTTTTTATTAATATGTGTAAAAATTGGGGGACATTTTTTTCGTTAACCAGAGATCTGGCTCTGGTTAATGAATTGTAGTGCAAAGTGCTACTGCAAGCTTGTGGTAGCATTAACCAGCAACTTGTAACGGCTGGTTTTTTTAAGGTACACCCATAAATTGGCAAATTTGTACCTTTACGTGTGCACGTTAAATTAGCGCTTCACTCGTAATCTAGCCCAAAATGGATAATATTTATGTAAAAAAAAAAAATCATAGAAGTTCCTTTCAGACAAGTAAATGGATTTGACCACATCATTTAAAAGACAATGGTTAATATCAGAATATGGAGACATCCATTCAAGTGAATAAGCATTCTGAATGCATTTCCCTAGAGTAATATATTGTGACTCAAATTGAGCAACCAGCAGACTGTAAAATTGCAAAAATAATTTTCTAATTTAGATTTGGTTTGATTAAAAAAAAAAAAAGCCTTTCAAATAAAATTATCACTATAAAAGAAATAATAGATAATTTTCTTCTTATTCTGTTACAATTCATTCCACAATTAAAAAGTATAAACTTGTGATAATATTTTAAATTGGAAGTATAATATGACTAGCGTATGAAGCCTTTAAAAGTTGATTTTTTTTTTTGTAATTTATTGTGTTGACCATGTAGACTCCATAAAAAAGAAAAATGCAGAATTATCCTACTGTTTTTAAATCTGTTTTTAAATCACCAGTAAATCAAAGGACAAAGTGTCGCGGTGTCCCTAAGGTTCTTGGCAATTATTTGGCAAAAGAAGCAATTTAACAGAACACAGATTTCTTTGAAGATTGAAGTGAAAGCATTTGGTACTTTCAGCAATCCTGAAATAACACAGTAAGAGTAAGAAACCTAATTTATAAGTAGTTTATATGTTCAATTAAAGAGATATAAAATATAATAGTGTATTACAGGTACAATTAAAATGATTATTTTTCTCAAAATGTTTTTATTTTAAAAAATGCTTCTGTTATAGAGACATATAAGTGAAATAATGAAATGCTGTAATTTAATTGTTAAAAGGGCACTAAACAAAACAATTTTGACTGAATAATTTAGGGCTAAATTACAAGCGGAGCACTAAATTATTGCCCGTTTGCGGGTGTGCTATAATTAACCAGCCATTACAAGTGTCTGGTTATTGCTGGTAGCTGTGCGACTTACCCCTTCGCTGTGCTTTAGTTCTCATGCCATAAACCTAGATCACAATGGCGCTCAAAAATATTATTGCTATTGTGTGTTAACATCGCTGAAGTGCAATCTATAGCGCTTCTATTTTTGTGCTTATATTAGTGTTAAGTTATTTTTTATTTCTTGAGCGATAGTCTAAGGTGCGCTAACATCTGCATGTTGGATAGCACAGGTTGGCTAAATGTCTCACCTAATAGACTAGTATAGGGGCATGCAGTAAAATTCATGTTTGATATCAGTTAAACACCAAGCTGATAGTGGTCTAAGTTGATGATGTGCTAAGCCAGTGGTGCACAAATATTGGAGTTCTTCATATAGTTCTGTGCAATACCATAAATAACGTCTTAGTCTAAGTGCTTAATTTTACAGTGGTATTTTGTATTGTGCTCAAGCCCAACACTCACATGATCTTAATGAGAACGATAATAGCGCTCCCTCTGCTCTCCATCAAAAGTATAGGGTACGCTAAAAAGTTTCATCCATGTTAAAATGCTTTGGTTAAAATAGAGCATCCACTTGTAATACCAGAAAGTTATTCTTTGCACTTGGTTGTGCAAAAGAAAACAAAATCTGCACTATTGATTGAACACCACTTTTAAATTAGCCCATAAAGAGGTAAATAATTGTACAATACTAAATAACATGTAAAAGCTTGATAAAGATAATGGTAAGGTTGAAAATCCTCATGTAATGATTAAATGTTTTTGTCTATATTCATGTTTTATGTTTATAATCTGTGATTACTAGAAATGTGCAGCAGCAAATAATTACGTTAATATATAGAGGCCCATTTATCAAACTCTGAACGGAGCTTGTGGGCCCGTGTTTCTGGCGAGTCTTCAGACTCGCCAGAAACACAAATTATAACCCTGTCCGCCTGCTCTGATGAGGCGGACAGGAATCGCCACAATTCAACCCGATCGAGTACGATCGGGTTGATTGACACCTCCCTGCTGGCGGCTGATTGGCCGCGAGTCTGCAGGTGGTGGCGTTGCACCAGCAGCTCTTGTGAGCTGCTGGTGCAATGCTGAATATGGAGAGCGTATTGCTCTCCGTATTCAGCGATGTCTGTCGTACCGGATTCTCACTGTCGGATCAGGTCTGACAGAAATTTGATAATTCTGCCCCTTATTCTGAAAAATTAGTTTTCAGTAGACATGTGCAACCATGAAACATTTGGTTTATCCGAAGCTTTCGGAATGCATGCTCTGGAAAGCTTTTTATACTCTTCACATTGACATAGATATAATGCCTTTCTGAAAAGCTAAACATTCATACAATACAACAATCAAAAATTAAGATTTGACCTGGTGATTGACCTGTAGCGCTTAAACCTAAACATATTGACCCCCCAAAAGTAAAGTTAAATCTGTTTGCCTTTAACCCCTTGGCTAATCCTATATATATATATATATATATATATATATATATATATATATATATATATATATATATATATATATATATATATATATATATACCTCATGCGGGCCATAGCCCATAGTACAGCGTAATGTATACATACACCTTCAAGAGGCTTCAGCAGTCTTGCTCTTCCTGGGCTGCAGGCGTCTGCCTTGCACCAATGCCCCATCACCATATGAAGGCAGACGCCTGCTAAGTTACCATATAAAGATGTTGTAGATTGCTTGACTGTTAAAGACAATAACACGGTCTGTGTCACTGTCTGTAACAATCTCTGTTTGTGCCCATGAGAGGTTTATGAGGGATAGAGGGAGAAAGGTGGGTGGCACAGCGTTGGAGGGGGAGGGAGTGGGAGGGATGGGCAGGGCCCTACTCTACAGAAATGTAAGTGTGGGTGGGAAAGGGAGGGAAGGGACACTACACTACAGAAAAATGGGGAATAAGGGTGGGGGGACCCTACATAAGTGATCAGAGGGAGGGGTGGGGAAACTGCTACACTACAGAAAAAAAATAAGAAATTAATTATTAAAAAAAAAAAAAAAAAAAAGATAAAACAAAATGTATAAACTTAGTGCTGGCAGATAGCTTCCAGTACCTAAGATGGGTTAGAGAGCTGTCTGAGAAGACCAGGGAGGTGTCTGCCAGCACCTAAGATGGTGGTCAGAAGTGTGGTTGGGTGGAGCTATTTCAAAGGGATCAGGGAGGTGGAAAGTAATTATTATCCTTAGCAGCTAACTAATTAACCCCTTCACTGCTATACATTTCAGAAGTGAATTAGTTGCATTCTAATTGCAAAGCTATAAATGTCTGCTATTTATGAAAAAAAGAGATCCCAGAGAACCTTTTACATCAATTTGTCTTATGACTGCAGTAGTTGTGTGTAAGTAATTTCAGTGAGAACCCAAAGTTTGTGAAAAAGTTAAAAACATTGTTTAATATGGTTGCATTTGGCGGCAAAAGAGTGTCACGAAATATGCCAAAATGGGTCCAGATCAACATTTTGGGTTGTCTACTAAAAAAATATTTAGTTTTGATAGGTAAATAAACAACCAAGGTTCTATTTCTGTTTAAGTGGAGTGATAGCAAAAAGGCTAAAAATTCTTCAGTAAATTGGGCATGGTTTTTCTCTAAAATTCCAGGTACCGAATGGATTAAACTGAGTAATTCAACAGTATCAGTTGTGTACATCCTACTAACTCTCATTGGCTGATAAATACATTCTGCTCATCTGTTTATAGTTACTATGAGCATGTGTACCTTTCATTCAAGAATGTTATTGAGAAATATCCAAAAGGAAGTACAGAACTAATACTGCTGTATTGGTTTATATTTGAACAACCTTTACTTCACATTTTCTCATGAAAAAATCAACATGTTTAAATGCTGCTTGTGATGGACAACTCATGCCACCATAGACTAGACACAGTCTGCGGTTTCTCTGATAAGAGTGCCAACGGCATTCTCTGGTCCTCGTCTACACACTTCTCTGACTATTAAGTAATCTTTAAGGTATATGCATGCTCTCAATCTCTGGCTGTGACCTAAAGGGTCCAGCAGCAATCTGTGAGAGTACAATCAGAGCAGTGTTTACAAAGACTGAGGCAATATATAAAGAACCCATCTCATTTTCCCATATCATATGCATGCCCAAAGACTTTGAAAATAACTAATAATCATTAAACAAATATAATCCCCAACCTAAATTTCTCTGACAGAGAGGAACTTCCAATTTGTTCTCTTGATGAGAGCTACTGTAAAGATGCAACCCACATTGTCAGGCGCCAAAGAGTATGTTAGTAGGGTCATTAATCCATCAATTAACATCTCCCTTAACAGTTGACTTAAGATACACCTGCAGCAAAGACCTCTTGAATGCAGCTTCCTCATACCCCAACATCCCCCTTAACACAGAGCATTCCACAAAGCATCACTAAAACAACATAAGTCCATTATGTAACAACTAGTCCTAAAGCCTGTTCACACGGGCCATTTTTTGCAGTACAGTGGTCCCACCCTTTGCTCTCTCCACTGCTCTCTCTCCCTCTCTTTTGTGCTCTCTCCCCCTCTCTTTTGCGCTCTCTCCCCCTTTCTTTTGCGCTCTCTCCCCCTCTCTTTTGCGCTCTCTCTTACTCCACCACTCTTTTGCTCTCTCTCTCTCCCCCCTTTCTTTTGCTTTCTCTCCCCCCTCTATTTTGCTCTCTCCCCTCTCTTTTGTGCTCTCTTTCCCCCCTCTATTTTAAGCTCTGTATCCCCCTCTCTTTTGCATTCTCTCTCTCTTTTGCGCTCTCTCCCCCCCACTTTGCGCGCTCTCCCTCCCCCTCTCTATTGCGCTCTCTCCCCCTCTCTTTTGCGCTCTCTCCCCCTCTTTTGCGCTCTCTCTCTCCCCCCTCTCTTTTGCGCTCTCTCTCTCTCACCTTCTCTTTTGCGCTCTCTCTCCCCCTCTCTTTTGCACTCTCTCTCTCCCCCTCTTTTGCATTCTCTCTCTCCCCCTCTCTTTTGCGCTCTCTCTCTCTCCTCTCCTCTCTTTTGCGCTCTCTCCCCCTCTCTTTTGCACTCTCCCCCGTCTCTTTTGTCTGTCTCTCCTTTTTTTTTGCTCTCTTTCTTCATCCCTCTCTTTTGCTCTCTCTCTCCCCCTCTCTTTTGCTCTCTCTCTCCCCCCTCTCTTTTGCTCTGTCTCTCTCCCCTCTCTTTTGCTCTCTCTCCCCCCTCTCTTCTGCACTCTCCTCTCTCTTCTGTTCTTCTCTCTCTTTAGCTCTTTCCTATCTCTTTTTGTCTTTCCCCCTTTCTTTCTATTTCTCTCCCCTCTCTGTCGAGCCTACCGTGCCCGACAACGCCCCCCGCCATGCCCGGTCATGCTCCTGACTGGCCACACCCACTTTCGCCGCAAACAGCATGGATTGTCAGGTAAGGCCAGGTGTGTTTGTCCTCGTGCTGTCTTTACTGCGCATGACAGCTTTGGACAAACACACTTGGCCTTTTATATAATAGGATGTCTATAGGGCCGATTTAACAAGCTGTCAATTGGCCCCAATGCAGCTGTTTCTACGCGAGCCTTCATGCTCACCAGAAACAGCAGTTAAGAAGCTGCTCCTTAACTTGCACACCTCATCTGAGGCTGCGGACATCAATCCGCCCAATTGTATATGATCGGATTGATTGACACCTCCTGCTAGCGGCCACAAATTTGCAGGGGGCGGCATTGCACAAGCAGTTCACCAACTGCTTGTGCAATGTTAAATTTTAAATGCAGCTGAGCGGATCATGTCAGACAGACACTTGATAGATCGGCCCCAAAGGCTCAAGACAGCCTTCACACTGCTCTTTTATCTGTATTATATGAATGTTTTGAGTGCATTGTCCTTATAAAGGTCAATATGATAATCATCAATGACAGCACTGCCAGATCATTTGAAGTTCTCTATGCTAGTGTAATGTAGAGTTTACGATCAGAAAATAATTCTGATTTTATTTATCAGAAACCATCTTTCATACAATAATACTCTCTAATAATTTCATTCTCCCTTAAAGGGACATGAAACCCACATTTTTTCTTTCATGATTTAGAAAAAGCATGTTATTTTAAACAACTTTCTAATTTACTTCTATTATCTAATTTGCTTCATTCTCTTGATATCACTTGCTGAAAAGCATATCTAGATATGCTCAGTGGCTGCTTATTGGTTGCTGCACATAGAGGCCTCGTGTGATTGGCTCAGACATGTGCATTGCTATTTCTTCAACAAAAGATATCTAAAGAATTGAGCAAATTACACGCCCTATCTGAATCATGAAAGTTTAATTTTCACTAGATTGTCCCTTTAAATATGGCCAAATCACAATCTGCATTCATCTTAATTATAGTGACCACAAATGGCAAGTTATATTGTTGTACTTGAACTAAGGTGGTGAAAATCATCAATCTTTGCTCACCAAAATAGACACTTTGTGCTACTAAATTCCTATTTCTGGAATTTGTTTTCCTAATTACCCCTTTCTTGTCATAAAAGCTCATTCTGCAGTTTGTCTCAGTCTTTGAGATGGTGACACATGATCTAAGATTGTCAGTACGGAAAGCGATTACTCCAGCTAGGTTTACTCTCAAATCATTTCACATGAAATGTACAGCTCCTGTGATGCCTATGTGCCCTTAACCCATTAAACATACATATTTTAACTGCTTAAGCTACAAATCTACATAACCTCTTTCTTTTAACTTACTTTTGGTAGTTCTTGTAAGCATTGAACACCAATTTTCTTGATCTTTAGAGAAACCCAGTTACCCTGCAGAATAAATACAACTATCAGCTTGTAAGCATGCGAGAAAGGAGAAAATTGTAGTCTTTGTGAAGCAGTATAGAAACCATTAACTGTGGCTTGTTCAGACCTCTTCTTCCTTAGATGTACAGAAAAAAAAGTTTTGAGGAGAATGTACTTCTGTCATATTCAGTGAGGTGAGACTTGTATGGGTGATACCTGTTGTAGTAAAAACTGCATCTTCCTGTGAATATCAAAAAAATCTTGCAAGCTCACATATTAGGTCAGCAATATGTCAGAAATCAATTTGAAAAAAGTTGTAATAGCAAAATATGCTGAAAATAGCAACAGTAATGGTCAGTTATCTGTGAAAAGAAGAAAAACCTGTCAGTTTATATATCACTCACAAACATAAAGCAGCAGCTGCAGTATTATTGGAATTCTATGTTTATTTTTTTATTTTCTACTTTTTACTCCTTTACAGTTACAGCTGCTTGTGTTTTACATTTTGTAATGTAACAATATATCAGTGGCTGTTCTAGGAGGTACTGGTTGGTGTTAAAGGGATATGAAAACCTCATTTTTTCTATCATGATTCAGATAGAGCATGCAATGTTTATCAACTTTCTTATTTACTCCTATTATCAATGTTTCTTCGATTGCTTGGTATCTTTATTTGAAAAGCAGGAATGTAAGCTTAGGATGTGGGCCCATTTTGGTTTATGAAAAAAACAGCTACCATTACAGAAAAAAAAAAGTTACCAAAAGTAAAAAAAAAAAAGAAGTTATGCCTATTCTAAAACTAAAGTCCCACTTAAAGGCTATATAAAAAAAACTACTCTAAAAATTGGTTAATGTAGATTGGTGTAGACTGTAGTGTTTTGTTTTTTTGTTTGTTTGAAAAAGAGCTAAATCCCTTTAAGGCAATTCCCTACAAACAGCCCTTTAAAGGGACAGTCTAGGCCAAAATAAACGTTCATGATTCAGATAGGGCATGTCATTTTAAACAATTTTCCATTTTACTTTTATCACCAATTTAGCTTTGTTCTCTTGGTATTCTTAGTTGAAAGTTTAACCTATGAGGTTCATATGCTAATTTCTTAGACCTTGAAGGCCACCTCTTTTCAGAATGCATTTTAACAGTTTTTCACCACTAGAGGGTGTTAGTTCACGTATTTCATATAGATAACACTGTGCTCGTGCACGTGAAGTTATCTGGGAGCAGGCACTGATTGGCTAAACTGCAAGTCTGTCAAAAGAACTGAAATAAAGGGGCAGTTTGCAGAGGCTTAGATACAAGATAATCACAGAGGTTAAAAGTATATTATTATAACTGTGTTGGTTATGCAAAACTGGGGAATGGGTAATAAAGGGATTATCTATCTTTTAAAACAATAAAAATTTTCGTGTAGACTGTCCCTTTAAGGGCTATTGCTATAGTTTAGTGTTAGTATAGATTTTTTTTTGCGGCGGGGGTTTAAGTGCGGCTTTAGTTTTAGAATAGGCATAACTGTTTGTATTTTTGGTAAAACATTTTTTTTTTCTTTTTTCTGTAAAGGTGTTTTTTTTTATTTTCTGTAATGGGAGCTTTAATATTTTTCATATGATACTAGTTGTGTTTTTTTAGGGGTAACTTAGGGGGTGTTAGGTTAGGGGGGTTAACTGGTAAGGGGGTTTAGAATATTAGTGGGTATTTTGCAGTGGATGTTGTCATGGTTTAGAGTTTTATAGAGTAGTGGGGTACTTTGCGATGGAGGTTGTGGCCGTTTAGGGGTAGTCGTGATGTGGGGGTGTGGCGATTTAGGGGTTAATAGAGTAGTGGGATAGTTTGAGATGTAGGGGTGAGGTGGTTTTAAGCGTTAATAATGTAGAGGGGTAGTTTGTGATGGGGGTTGTGGCAGTTTAGGGGTTAAAAGTATAGTGGGGTAGTTTGCGATGTGGTGGTGTGGTGGTTTAGGGGTTAATATAGTTGTTTAGTGCAACTGTTTCCTCCAGTTAAACTCTTTATGCAACCTTTCAGGTTACATAAAATGTTTGAGCGTTAATTGGGATGCGTTCAAGCAATCACATTCACTTTAAACTTGTAAAACGAGCGGACATTCCTGCTCAATGTCACCCATAATAAATATGGGCAGCGTAGACTACCGCGCGTTTGCACAAACAATTCACAAACAATTCACTAGAACTGCTGTGCAAAGCTGAATACGGACAGCGTATGCTGTATGCATTTAGCAATGTCTGCCAGACTTTAATATATTGACCCCTAACTGTACTTTTACATGTCATTTTTAGATGTTTTCTGCAATTTGTTATTCGAGCATAACAGCTAACCAGAGGTCTGAGGTTCAATTGAGCTCAAGAAATTTTGTTTACTTTTAACATGTGCGCAAACAGGCGCGCTAAGCCCAATATTGCTTGTGCACAACTGTTATCACGCCACTCACAATCTGACCCAAAATATTTAACCATCAAAATATTAAATTAACCAAAACTGCTGATGTCCTAACTGCTGATGTCCTAGGATGGTGATAACTCATTTTAACTAAGTATACAAACAGACCTGTCCAAACTCACGTAGCATAGTCAATTTCTTTTTAAAAAAATAAAAAATTTACCTAAAATTATCCTATATAGAATTACACAAAATGTCATCTGTTTTCCACTCGCCTAATTCTGCAATTTATTGGATACCTGCAATGAACTTTACCCAATCAGGGCCGGCGCTTGTGAAAAGGCCGCCTTAGATCGCCCTCAGCAGGGGGCCGCCAAGAGGCGGCTGCCACTTGCCGAGGTTGATCATCTCCCTGAACTGAAGCGTGAGACAGTGTCAGTCAAAGGGACTTAAAATGTTTATATTTTATCGCCTGGCTCAGCTGGCTCGCTGCCAATTTTTTGCTGCTACTACATAAATGATGCTTATTGGTGATTTGGCTGCCACTACGCTTAGATGATCATCATCTAGTCTAGATGGGCCGGCCCAGACGACTATTGCTACGGTATTGGAACGAATGTGTGTGTGGTGTGGAGCTCACTTGAGCAGATGTCTACTGAGAGGGAAATTGTGAAATGCACTGAATCTGCACTGGTCTGCACCACTCATGAAAATGAGCCATGTGACGTGAGTGAGTCAAGTAATGATGCCCACCTTAATCTGACCCAGACAGCCACCGTAGTGAAGACGAGTGAGGTAGGAATGGTGGTGAGGGTCTCTGACTCTGAGGGCAGCCAGGCAGGGCCGGTGTGGGCAGGCACCGGCCAGAAATATTAGAATGCACGGTCAGTGCCCTTCATGATGACAGTTAGTGTGTTGTTTTGTGAATTGTGATGTGACACTGACAACTGTCTGTGACACACTGACACAGGCAGCCAGGGTGGGCAGGGCAGGGCCGACGGCCGCACTGTGATTGCGGCCGGATGCGGCACTCTTTTGTGAGTGACTGGTGGGGATGTGGGATAGACAGTGGTGGTGACTGATTGGGGAATGATGTTGTCACTAGTTTTAACCTCTTTGAGTGTCAGAACTCTGAAGTTAGACAGTTAAGTTACATGCAATCATTTATAATAATTTGTTGTCGGATTTCTTTTATACATACATGCTGCTGACATTACTGTATATTTTATATCATGTATGATTCACAATGTGAGTGACTGGTGGGGTGGTGGTGAGGTGATTGGTGAATCATTTTTAACCTCTCTGAGTTTGAAGTTAGACAGAAGAAGGTGGGTGGTATTGCCGGGGGTTTATGGTGTTGTGGTGGGGGATTGAGGGGGGGGCGTCAAAATGCACCTTCGCCTGTGTAGCCAAAAATCCTTGCACCCGCCCTGTACCCAATAACATGCAATCTTTGTCTAGGGCAAAATTTAAGTAGTACAATGTGCCCCCAGTGCATCTAAAACACCATTAAGAAACTAGGAGTTTACCCTACCATTATTTTTTTTAACTATATACGCAAACTTGGAGAAGGAGATAGACTACAATTTTTAGAAAAAAGAGAGAATTATATTGAATTTTCAATTTAAAACTGGGGGTCCATATGAAATAAATGAAATATGGGATGTGAAACTGCAAATTATAATTTCACTAATGGCAACATTATGTTTTACAAAGGGCCCAATGTTAAAGGATGATCAGACCCACAAAAAATGGCCTTTTTTGTCTCTGCTGTATCAAAATCTTTTTATCTGGCTGTGTTTTATAAAAAAAACTGGGCTGACCCTTTCTGTTCGACTAGTGGAGATTAGCCTTCCATAGGAAACATGTCTGTGCAAAAATCCACCCACATCTCAACTGAACTCATATATTGGTAGTGGGGTTGGGGTCTGTATTCAAAGCATGTTTACACTACATATAATTTGCATTCACTAAAAGTAAGAGCCTGGTGTGGGTGAAAATGTGCACCTAAAATAGAAAATAGTCTATAAGGTAATAGGAAGATTACCTGATTTTCTGTATAGAATCAATTGTGTATAAAATGGATAGCAGAAAACAGACAGGAGAATAGGACAGTTCAAAAGGATAAAGCAAGTGTAAAATTCAGGCTGCAGTTCAAAACAACATAAACCAGCAAATCAACTCACTGGAAGCAAATCTCAATAGAAGGGGCAGGCAGGTAGCGTAATCCAGAAACTTTGCCAAGGTCAAGAACAGGAAAACAGGCCAGGAACAAGTATGCTTCAGCCTCAATATGAGTAAGTAAGCAATGTATGTGAATCTGAGATGACATTTTAACACCTCCCATTCATGTTTGGTGCCAGAAACAATTCCAAGGTCATTTCCCATGAATATTTATATAAAAATCACTAAACTTAGTGCACACCTTACTTAACAAAATCCAAGCAAGGCATAAAGACATCTAAAAGAATACAGCCTCCATCTCCTGCTGCATAAATCCTTCCACCATCAGTGTGCCTGCCAGCCTCACTCATTAGAACAGTGCAGCTCTTTAGCATGTTGCAGCACACGGCTGAGGGTAAGATAATGAGTGGAGCGGTATTTATCGCTCCTGTTTGTGCACTAACTCCGCTAGAAGTAAGCTTTTTGCGCGTGTTGGGAAGCACTTTTATTGCATGTTGAAAGTAAAACATTTTTGCTTACTCACTAACCTGACGCACGTAAAAAGCCAAACATAGAATATTGCGAACACTTTAACGCCTTCCTCCATAGGAGTCAATAGAGCGAAAAAGGGGAAAGAAAACCTTACCCGATTGCATATTTTCAAGTGCACTAACCCGACATAAATATTTCACATTCCAATATTCTTCACATAAAAGAATGTTCTATTTATTCATACATACATACATACATACATACATATTTAGACATGTATATGTATGTATCTCTATGTTAAAACCCTTTGCAGGTCTTTTTTATTCTAACACATGAGACCTCATATCTTTGAACACATAACTTTTGATTGCAATTTTTTATTTTAATAATTTTTAAAAGATAGTGTTATTATGAGTGTAACTGTACTTTTGAACAGTATATAAATTTAACAAATCACACATTTAAAAATCAAAACAGGAGACTCTGATTGCGGTGAGTAAAGTCTCAATCACCACAGTTGATTCAAAGCTGAGCCTCGAGTTTTAAGATTAAAAACTATTTGGGCTAGTGGGGCTCAATGAGGAGTAGAAGTGAATGTGAAATAGGGTAATATACCCACAAATAGGGAAAGCACTCTGGCAATATTTGGTTTAGGGAACACACTTATACAGTATCCATACAATCCCTATGCGCTCAAAGGCAACCTCCTGCCTGCGTACTGCTGTGATTGAACACAGTCAGTCGATTGCTAGCTTGTATCCCTAAATATCGCAATCATACCATTCCACAATGTGTTAAGTCGTTTCTGTAAATCTTATAAGTCTAAATAGACTACTGTAACTGCAATTGCGCGCGTATTATTCACACGTCACCTTGTATTTCAACAGTCTATTTTTCAAAGTGGTTACAAATTATCAGTATAACAACACTTGTGTGGTACACAAACACCCCGGTTCCCTCAATACAAAACCTATATACAAAGAGCACAGCCACTAATAGTTTGCTACAATGGAACAGCTTTCACCCCAAAAGATGGGGATACCCACAGGACAATACTTGAGAGCTAAGAGGAACTGCAGAACAGAGGAAGACTTCGAAAAGGAGGCCCAAAAACTGAGGAAAAGATTTAGAGAAAGGGGTTACCCAAATCAATGCTTAAAAAAAGTATATCAACGGGCAAAAGGATTGGACAGAAAATCACTCCTGAATGACATTCGGAATATTAATAAAAATGATCAAAAACAAACTGTTAGGATTATAGGGACCTTTGATGAAACTCATAATCAAATTCGTCAAAATCCTTAAGAGGCATTGGCATGTCTTACAGGATGATCCTGACCTAACAGATGTGATGACTGAAAATCCACAGAAAACTAATAGGAGATCACAAAATCTAAAGGATATCCTCATCAGGAGTCATTTCAATACACAGGAAATAGAACTTGGCTTAGAGAGAATAAAGGTTTCTTTAAATGTGGCAGATGTAAAGCCTGCAGAAATTTTTTGTACACCCTAACACCAATAAAATATATTAAATCCGAACCTTCTTAAATTGTAGATCCAACATGGTGATTTATGTGGCAAAATGCACGTGCCATGTGATCTATGTAGGTGAAACCTCAAGAGAACAGAGAACAGAGAACAAGGGTATTAGAACATATTGGGAACATAAAATGGAACCGATCTGTTCATGTTGCACAACATATGAACACCTATCACCCTGATAATAAATATGATATACATTTTTTTGCCATTGAACAGGTACAATTAAGAGGTAGAAAGGGTAATTTCAATAAACTCCTTCTCCCAAAAGAGTGTAGATGGATAGACGAATTACAGTCAGCATCACCAAAGGAGCTAAATTAAGCGATATCCTATAAATAAAAAGAAAAAGAAAGGAGCGCTACAGATGGATAATAATACCAGTAATAATACCAGTAATACCACTAGTTACTAATTACAATGAGGAAAATAAATACAGTATAAGAGAACTAACTATATATATATATATATATATATATATATATATATATATATATATATATATATATAAACTCTTGTACTGGGAAAACGAACTTATAGGTAAAAAAATCTTATTAAAAAAGAGATCAGATATCTGTTGATATGAAAATACACAAAACGATCCAATATATCAATATGTCAAAAAATAATAATAAATGTCATACTTGTCATAAGTGGAATGTTAGAGATGAACTCCAAAAATGTCCTGATAATAAGTCAAAGAAATGAAGAGGTGATTCTGATTTATGTGTTCACTGTTAGTGTGCCTTCTCCTATGGTGCTGCTTCTGTTTATTGGAGAATCTCAGCAGAAAACCAGATCAAGGAAGAACATGAAAGAGAAAAAAACAGTGCATCCATGATTCAAAGTACACTTTAATATTAGTTGACACGCACGACAAGCAAAAATACACTTACAAGAAGTGAGAATTAAAACTGCACATCTGTGGAAAGGCTCCAACAGTCAGTATAAAACACAACTCCATGAACCAGATGGGTCCCCACTTTGCCGCCTGAAGCTTGTTGGATCCCGTAGTTGTTATCAGCACAGTCCGTGTTACTGAGTCAATAATCCTAGATAACGCTGAACTTTAGTTTGTTCACGCAATGGACCAAACACTTCGAACCTAGTGTGGTTCTGTCCGTGGAAGTTAGACACAACACGCTGTTTCTTTGGCCACACCCCTACGCATTTCGTCAACATGCTAGCCGACTTTCTCAAGGGATCATTGGTGAATAGTAGTGTGTGTGTCATCATTGACTTTTAAAGGACAGCCCCTAAAACACATATTCCCTAAACACATGTTACTGAAAGTGAAAAATTGATAACATCCTAAAAACGTATTGCTAAAAAATGCAGACATAATCATATATAAAATAAACAATATTCTTTATATAAAAGTGTGTTAGAACCAATATCTAATCTCTACCTATCATAAATGCATACATACAAGATTTAATTGCCATATTTTCTTTACAAGTGCCCTATTCACTATAAATAACTGTATATTATACTCAACTAGATGTTTAAAAGAAATAAAATTAGAATAACCTGATTATTTGGTCGTATGATACAAAGGTGATTCTTAATATATAAGCATCCTACTCAATTATAGAAAATTACTCTCGACTGTAAGATTTTTACATATAGCAACCTGAAAAAACAAAAGAATGATAACTATTGACAACCAAAACAATAACTCATATGGAAATTGAACATTATTGTGACTGTAGGCATCTCATATTGGCCGTACGGTCTAATGGCCTATACCTTGCTGACACTATAGATATATGATTTATATTAGTGATACCTAAAGATACAGCATGACTTTTATCAGTATGTAATGCTAAAAATGATTGTTATAGCTCTATTGGATTATACTGCATGCTTATGTACTTAGATTAATTTATAAAGGCTACTAGGTCAATCTCAATATTTAGTCCCTGGGCGGTGAGGCTACCTAGTTTATGGATCCATTTTGTTTCACATTGTCTCAATTTGGTTAATCTAGTGGATTCGTCAGTGCAAGGGGGTATTTGCTCTAGGATTTTGATTTTTAAGCCATGAGGATTCTTGTTATGTTTTATTCTAAAATGTTCTGAGACACCATGTTTATCAAGGCTTTTTTCAATATTATCCAGATGTTCATATACCCTCCTCTTTATTTTACGTTTGGTACGGCTTATGTAAATCCTCCCACAGCTACATTGTATATGGTAAACCACATATGTGGCTAAGCAATTTCCCCTACAATCTAATTTGTGCATCTTTGTTCTATCCCAATTGTATACATGATCCGATTTATCAATTATATTGCACATAATGCAATTTAATTTCCCACATTTGTGAGTCCCAGGTTTAGTGTTAGCCCAACTTGAAAGAGTTATGGAAGGTTTTGAATTAAGTGTTTTAAATTTAGATGGTACTAGCAGATTTTTTAGATCTTTACTCTTTCTAAAGATCACATTCGGTTTCTCACCAATATGTTCTTTTATAATAGGATCTTTTTTCAGGATCCCCCAATGTTTATTGAGAATTTTTCTAGTCATTTTAGCACCCTCATTATATGTGGTTATGAATTTTACTTCACTATTCACTTTATTTGAAACTTTAGTTTTATTCTTTAATAATTCCGGTCTAGAGAAATTTAAACATTTATCTCTGGAATTCATCAGTAGTGTCCGATCATAACCTTTATCTTCTAACTTAGCCTGTAAATATCCGCCTCTTTGTTAAAATCTTCTATATTAGTACAGTTGCGTCTGATTCTGCGACATTGTCCATATGGAATATTAGATTTCCAACTGTATAGATGGCTACTGTTAGCATGCAAAAAAATATTTCTATCAGTGGGTTTCCTATAGTTAGTTGTAATAACTTTATTATTCACATCTATGGGCAATGTCAAATCGATTTGTTTGTTATTGATGTTTTCTGTAAATTCCAAATTAAAATTGTTTTCATTGATGTACTTAATGAACTCAGTTGCTTCATTTGGCGTCCCTTTCCACATGACAATAATGTCATCTATATATCTAAAGTATCGTTATAATTTATCTTTGAAGGGATTATTGTTCCATATCATGTTGTCTTCAAAATACCCCATATAAATATTGGCACATGAAGGTTAATAATTTGTTTAAAGAACTGGCCATTAAACTCAAAATAATTATGATTGAGAACATACTCTATACCTTCAATCAAACATTTAACATGTATTTGTGGTATTTGCATTTAACTCTAAATGCCTATATCCCTTTATCATGTGGAATATTAGTATAAAGGGATGAGACATCACATGTCATCCATAAATAATCTGATTCCCAATGTAGGCCTTCAAATGTATTTATAGTGTCAGTGGTGTCTTTTAGATAGAATTTTAAGGTCTTTACCATTGGTTGTAAAAACCAATTAACATAAACTGAAAAATTATTACTTATCGAACTTATTCCTGACACTATAGGCCTACCAGGTGGGTTGGTGAGATCGTTGTGTATTTTGGGAATATGATAAAATATAGGAGTTTTAGGGCTATTAAGAAAAATAAAATTAAACTCATTTTTAATAATATTATTCTCTTTTGCTGGAAGTAGGATTTCTATAAGAGTCTTTTTGTATTGCTTTATAGAGTCTTTATCTAATTTGTATGCCTCACAGAGGTAGTCATCCCTATTCTGGATGACTATCCCTCCTCCCTGGTCGGCAGCCCTTATTATGATATTTTAATTGTCAGCTAATTCTTTAATTGCATTCCTTTCATCTAATGAGATATTGTCATTGAATTTGTTCACTTTGTTCATTTTGGAATATTTTTCTTCAAACAATTTGTTAGTCTTCTAATACTAATTAATTATACAATTTGATGTATTCTCCCTGAGAGTGCGAGGGATTAAACGTTGATTTATTTTTAAAAGGGGCATGAACAATTCCCCTATTTTCTTCATATACAGAGAGATTGTGTAAATCCACCTCCTCATTGTTGATCAATGGGAGGATTGATTCTGTTTGTTGTTCAATTTCTAAAATTTTAAGCATGGATACTGTCTTCATGTCTACAGAAATTAAATGATTAAATGTTTTGGGATCCTTAAGGAAGTATCTTTGTAAAGTTAACTTCCTAATGTAATTTTGGAGATCAATGTACATTTCGAATTTATTGGGATTACTTTTTGGGGCAAACTTTAAACCTTTTCCTTATAACTTAATTTCACTGTTATTAAGGATGGCCGAGGAAAGATTATATATATCTTTAGATTAAGTTTCTAATATCTTTTGGCTGTTTTTCTTTCCCTGTGCCTATCTCCCTCCTCTACATCCTCTCTTGATTTTTCTCTTCCTCTCTTGTTTAACCGCCTGTTATTCCCTTCCTCTCTTCAATTCCATGATTGTTCGTGTGATCTTATCGGTTGGTTCCTCTGCTGATATTCCCTGTCCCTGTCTCTCTCTCTGTTCCCTTCCCATAAAACAGAAGGAGAATTGTAGCCTGGTTGGTTATATTTGATGTTGTTTCCACTGTTATGATAACTAGCTATTTTAGGTTTAGCACCATCTGAATACCATCTATTACTTGTATGGGAATTCAAATGTTCTAACAGTTGGAATCTATTAGTTAGTTGAATCTCAGGCTGTCTTCTATTTGTATTAATTATCATGCTCGATTGGCTGGGATATTTCAATTCTCTCTTGTATGTATGGTTTATTACTACTGTTATGAATGGGACCTTCCCTAAAACTACTTGTATTATTTTTATTATCGATAATAGTGTTGGTTCGACTGCTATTCCCCCCCAGTGGTTTCACATAGTTAGTTTGATTTTTGGAATGGTTGTTAGACGAAATTTTAGAATAGTTATTATATGAGTTCTTATTTGAATGTTGATAGTTATAAATTTTGTCATTTTTATAATCTTCTAGGTCCCTTCTAGGTTTGGAAACCTTTTTGGACTGTAAGTCTAAATGCAAATGTTTATTCTGTCTCATAATGTTATTATGTAAGGATATCCTATAAATGCTTCCTCTAATAAATAGTACTAGATATGCTTCCGGTCTGAAATTACATTTTCATGAAATGCCAAACAGGCAATCACACATACATTTCCAATAAAATTGGTTAACATCATATAATGTAGAATAAACTTTTACACTAAATATTACATGTCTGTGCCATCTTTAGGCAGAAAGTTAAAATCAGATGTCATGAACTATCATCCTCAATGACTTTTAAGGGTACAAGACTTTATCTTCCTTCGAAATCACTTGGTATTCTGCAATAAGGACACAATGATAAGAGATTATCACTAGCAATAAACAACATTAATGGGGAAACTATTCCTCCGAATAAATGAAAAAGACAGAAGGATTTCATAAATAAGCGATATGCAAAATGCTCTTTTAATATAAAAGATAAATGCATGAAGATGCTTGAACTCATAAGTAGAGGATATTCACAAAAGTGGTATAATATAATGCTCAAGTGATAACTAAACAATACGAAGGGGTGAAGTCTAGCACGGCTTAAATGATAATAAGGAGATGACGAAGGGGAATGTTTTGACTCCCTAAAAATATACAACAAGATTTGATGGCATAGCATAACCCAAAATCACTAACATAGTGCAAAGCTTTTCTATATATGCTCAAGTATATCGGATCAAGATCTATGAGCGTGACAAAATATTGCCTAACACTCCAATCATTAGACGCATGCCTGGCGTTTAAACACTTCCGCATAAACAAAATAGTTACCATAGCAACAGATTGCTATATGAAGAGACAATCCGGCTGGTCCGTCCCTATGCCCTGACAAAGTCACGTATCAGTGATGAAACGCATCGGTGGGGCTCACGGGGTGTTTGTGTACCACACAAGTGTTATTAAAATAAACTGATACTTTGTAAACACTTTGCAAAATAGACTGTTGAAATACAAGATGACGTGAATAATACGCCGCAATTGAGGTTACAATAGTCTATTTAGACATATAACATTGAGAGAAACGATTTAACACATTGTGGAATGGTATGATTGCGATATTTAGGGATACCAGCTAGCAATAGGCTGACTGTGTTTAATCACAGTAGTACCTAGGCAGGAGGTCGCCTTTGAGCGCATAAGGATTGTATGGATACTGTATAAGTGTGTTCCCTAAACTGAATATTGCCAGAGTGCTTTCCCTATTTTGGGGTATATTACCCTATATCACATTCACTTCTACTCCTCGTTGAGCCCCACTAGTGCAAATAGTTTTTAATCTTAAAACTCAAGGCTCAGTTTTGAATCAACTGTGGTGATTGAGACTTTACTCACCATAATCAGTCTCCTGTTTTCATTTTTAAATGTATGATTTGTTGCATAGATGTTAAATAAAGTGTAATTATTTTTAAATGTATATACTGTTCATTTATAAAGTGTGTATTCTTAGGGCTTAAAGCCCCAAATCTTTTTTGGATACCTAATCTATATTGTAACTGTACTTTTACATGCATTTTGATGGGTTTTGTGACACTTTTTATCCGAGCGTAACAGTTAACCAGAGCTCTGTGGTCGCGGTAATCATTCTAGCGTAAACAGCTATTGTGCTCACGTTTACTTTCAACCCGAAAACCCGATATTGCTTGTTTACAAACGATAGCTCTCTACTAATTATCTAGTCCAATAGAAGTAAATTAGAAAGTTATTTAAAATTGCATGGTCTATATGAATCTTGAAAGAAAAAATGTGGGACTTCAGGTACAATAGCGACATCAGGTACTCCCTATCATATGTAGCCCCTGCATAATTACCTTTGACAAGACATCAATAGCGGATACCCATAACGGACTCCCATTACGCAAATACGTAGGCCCAACTACCACAGCACACACAGCAGTGAATGACTGCATTCATGCAGTAAGCAGTGGGAATCAGACACCCGGTAACTGCAGACAAGAGGCACCCCTAAAGGAATACACATGAACAGGTTACCCCTGTGAAGCATCTTATTTGATTGGAATATTTCATAAGGTGGCAGCAACAGAGGCCCGTGGCAGCCACAAATAGCACAACCCATTAGGCTGCATCACATCTATCAGGGCAGGTACAACTCGACAAGAGGTGGCCGGGTGAGATAAAAGAACAGTCCGAATGGGATTAAACAGTATAATAGGGGTGACTGAAGAACCGAGTGGTGTTCGGGCCTAGCCGAGAGGGGTCATTCTGGCAAAAACTACAACGCATTTTGAGAGAGGGAAAAATAGATTGTACTGTGGCCTAAAACAGACACAGCTAATATAAGAGGCTGCCCAGCAATAAAGATAACTGTATACTTATTCCTTTTCCATATATAACACAAAAATAGAGAACTGCATAACTGTTTCCTACAAATGTAACTTCAGGGCTTAAAGGAGGTCACCGGATTATAGGGGAAATTACCAACACCAGTGATGTCTAGTAAAAGAAACGCTAGACCGTTAAAAAGTGCCCATACCTCAGTGATGGAGAACTATTTGATACCTACAGATTCTGTGTCACAAGCTAGCAGAGCAGTGCAAGAACCGAACACACAGACCACACAGACCATTATGGCTCAGGTCCATGGCCCTGATCCTTAGATACAGGCCCAAAGCTATCTTACTAAAGAGGATATTAGGCACTTATCCTCCAAAGAGGACATAAAAGAAGCCATGCAGGATTTCAAATCCATAAAATCCATAAAAAGGGATATATCAGCAATGGATCAGCGAGTTACCCACATGGAAGAAAAGCAGGAAACTCTCAGCTCAGAAATGCAGCATCAGTCCAGTTTCTTACAGGTGCAAGAAGGAATGGTTCACACACTAATGGACTGTATTGAAGACCTGGAGAACAGGAGCAGGAGGAATAATATAAGGCTGAGGGGTGTACCAGAGACAGTCGATCCTCCTACCCTGCCGAGTTATATACAGGAATTCATCACATAATGAATCAGCACCAGAGGTTCCTATAGAACGAGCTCATTGAGCTTTGCGCCCTAAGCCACCTAACAGGGCTCCTCCCAGAGACATAATACTAAAGTTCCTGTCCTTTAGAGATAAGGAAGACATAGTGAAGCTTGCCAGAGCAAAACACCCGCTGGAGTTCAAGAGTGCTGAAATACAGGTTTACTCCAGCCACTGCCCGACCACCCTGCAAAAACAAAGGGACTTGAGGTTAATCACAACAGTCTTCAAAGATACAAGGATACCATACAGATGTTGTCAGAGTTGGCAGCTATGCCTTTAAGGATAGGTTACTTAAGTCTGCTCCTCCCCCTTCCACCTGCCGATTAATGTTTAGTATACTGAGTTCTCAACTAGAGAAGACACCAAACTAAACCTCCAGGCTACAATCTAACTGAACTATTAGTTACCAAAACTGAAAGCACATCTTACTGCAGGAGCTATTACAGAAATCAACTTGTTCCGCATCTACCTGCTGAGCCACTCTAGGCTAACTAATATCCTCTGCTTCCAACTGGTATCTATTACAGCCAGGCTTTCATTGTTGCAAACAGCGACAGGACTTACTTTGTGCAGCCTCTCCTCTCAGTACTCCGGAGCTTCCGCGGTTGTCCGCATTTGCTACAAACACAGCCGAAGTCTCTCCAGCGTTCACACGCTGCCTGTCAGGTATTCCACCTCACTGATTGGCGCTTCGCACCACACCCTCTGTCTGTGTCTACAGACGCTGCAGCGGCACCATCTCTCCCCTCTCAAAGCAATCACACGCTGGCTCCGGATTAATCAACTCACGCTTATTCACTGTGAGCTCATAGGCTGCAACGTTAATATCTCCTGACTCAGCACAACTACACGCTATATCTGTTTGACTCAATACTCTATCCTTGTTAATGGGCAATTATTACTACTAAGGACAGTGTCTACTTCAATACAGTTCCTATACTGAACTACATCACACCTACAGCCTTTAATAATACAAGGACAGTATTCATAACGAACTTTATACTATAGGCTTCCTTGCCTGTCTCCTGTAACAAGGATTACAAGAGCACCTCATAGGTTGTTACTACTGGGTAACGGATAACTACCTCAATCTGCAGTTGTGATCTACTAATATTACATTGGGTAACCTTGTACACCCTAACAGATGTGGATTTCCCATGTGCCTGATAGCCACCACGAACAATACTTCCCATGTCTTCAGAACCATGGATGACTTACCTGCCTTCAACCAAACCTTAGGCCTGAACATAAGGCCACCTTTGCTTGCAGCAACGGCTCCAGTTAGACCACCAGAAGGTGACTCTGATGAGATAAGACAACTTCCAGACTGAAAAGGACTGGTCTAGGAAATATCTAATTCTAAACTCAGAAGTTGACAAGACCTGAGGGCAGAGCTATATCGCCCATGGGGGCAATGCCCTGTTCACTCACCACAAACTCTAAGGCCTTTTGCAGATAAGTTGATAGTTATAGTTTGTTTCTGATGTTATTTAATGTTGCAAATGTTTAATTTTCTCTTGGGGCTAAGCGTGAGTTGAAAATGATTATTCATAAATGGGGATATCCACAGGGTGTATCTATGAGCATGGGAGAGTCATCTGGATGACAAAGGTTTAGAAGCGAGGAGGGTTAGACTAAATATGATTACATAATTATGGAGATAAGGGGTTGGGGCGAGCAACATAGGTTTGGGAGCCCAGACATCAGCCATCACACTAGAAGTAAATATCAGATCCTAACCTCATGATAACATATCACTGATCTGGAGGTAGAAAAGTGATGCCCCCTCGCCAGGCATATACTCAATGTTACCACAGAAAACAGGCACACTCAATACAAAAAACCCTAAGGAGGGGCAAGCACAAAATGCTCTATTATCTCACTGAGTGAGAACGATAAGAATATGCCAGGAACGAATGTGATATTTTTCCCAGCTCCTGATGCACCCATAGGCACAAGTCCCCAGATAGTGAGTAACGTTCCACTCCAGCAACAACACTAGAGTGGATAAGGGAACTGAATAGATGCTCATAACTATAGAATGTTCTAACTGACTTAAGTATGTTTAAAGTTTATATTAAAAGTTAAAACACAGGGAAAACTACCCCTGATTTGTTAACATAGTTGATACATTTTGCTTTTGTTTTGAAGTTACTAACAGAGATAATTTTGTATTACCATATTGCTTAGCACACTGTAACTGCCTTCTACTCTTTTCCTCTCTCCTTTGAACTTCTCTTTTCCCTTCTCCTTTCTTTCCCGACTCTCTACATCACCTTCCCCCCCTTTTCCTTTTTTTTTGTTGTTTTTTTGTTGTTTTTGTTTTTTGTTTTTCCCCAACACCCCTTCCCTCCAGACCCCATCCTTTAATCCACCACCCATTCTCTATTCCACCATGGCCTGACCACAAAACTGTGTAAAGACACTTCCGGTAGAACTTATTACTGTTAATGTCAAAGGACTCAACAGCCCTGATAAGCATTCCATAGTCTTGAGAGACTTACATAGATTGGGTGAGGATATAATATATCTACAAGAGACGCATTTCTCAAAAAAATCATGAACCAACATGGTTTAGTCACTGACACCCCATAGCCTATTTTGCATTGTGCTAAAATGCTGTTCCAAATTGAGCAGACTTATAATAATCCAGAAGGCAGATACCTAACACTCACAGACTACTTATTCGGGAGACCGATCACGCTGGCTATTGTATATTGCCCTAAACAGTCACAACACCTTTTCCTTCAGGAAATCACTCATAAAATATTGGAGGTGCAGATGGGTGTCCTGTTTCTGGGGGGAGACTTTAATGCTCACCTGGACCCTGTTCTTGACACGTCAAGCGTAATCTCCAGGGCCCCCCACAAGACCTTAAAATGCATGTCTTCCTCACTGACTGACCTAGTAGTACATGACATATGGCGCACGCATCACCCTCACTCAAAAAAAGTACACTGCCTATTCCCATCCCCATAGAAAGTACTCAAGGATTGATTACTTATTTACAGACCCGACAGGCCTCACTATCACCAATTGTGGTTGCATACACACAAATACACGGTCTGATCACACTCCTGTTAGCTGCTCCATTCAATGGCCTTATGTCCCAGTCACATCTTATGTATGGAGACTCGATGACACACTGCTTGATGACCAGGGGTTCCGCTCAGATTTGCAAAATTCATTGGTGGAATTCTTTAAATTGAATGTGGATGACTGCATACAGAGCTCGATGGTCTGAGAGGCTCATAAATGCACTATCCTATTCAAAAGGAGAGCTAAATTAACTAGAAAACAAAAAGAGCATTATCGTGCTCTATTGTCTCGGGTTGCGGATGCCGAACAAGAGCACAAGAGACATCCGACAGAGGATGACCTACAAAAAACACTGGCTCATGCTAGGACAGACTTGCTGAGGTTCCTACAAGAGGAGTATAAGAAAAAGCACTCATCTTGAGGCAGATTTATTTTGAACAAGGGGACAAGACAGGGAAACTATTGGCTAGGGCCATTGCATGCAAAAAACTGAAAGCATATGTTTACAACAAGATGGACCAAACAGGGACTATCAGAGCTGATGGAAAATCTGTAGCTGATATTTTCAGCTCATATTATGAGTCTTTGTATAACACAAGGAGTACCCACAGGAGTGCTGAGGATGTCCTCTCAGAGGCGCAGGTGGATAGTAACATCCTGGAATATGTCTCAGAAGTTGACCTTCCCAGACTCACAGAGCAAGAGATAGAATTGTTTGAATCCCCATTCACAAAAGAAGAAGTCAAAAAAGCCATTAAAGATCTTCCTACGGGGAAAAGCTCTGTGCCGGACCACTTTGGTACTAAGTACTATAAAATATTTGCAGATATTTTGGTCCCAGAATTCTCTCTCACACACCTAAGCCCTTCCAGACACCATGCTAGAGGCTCACATAACGGTTATTCCCAAACCCGGAAAACCGCCCAACAGGCCGTAAAGCTATCGACCCATATCTTTACTAAATTCAGATGTTAAAATCTTAGCCAAAACACTAGCCAGTCATCTTAACAAATCTCTACCTGCATTGATCTCGACAGATAAGGTAAGATTTATACCAGCACGTGAGGTGAGGGACAACACTCTTAAAGTTATACAACTGATAACTCATGCCCAAATTAACAGGATACCACTCTCATTGGTTACAACGAATGCTGAAAAAGCATTTGACCGGGTTAGCTGGTCCTTTATGTGGCACACCTTGCACAAATTCGGGTTCAAGCCCAAATTTATCACTACAGTGATGTCACTTTACTCAGCGCCAAATGCGAGAGTGAGAGTTAATGGCACCCTGTCCAAAACGTTTCAAATAAAAAATGGGACCAGACAGGGTTGCCCTCTCTCGCTTCTCTTGTTTGCCCTGACCATTGAGGTGTTGGCAGAGAAAATTAGGTCCAATCCACAAATAAAGGGGATCGGTGTCAGTGGCTATGAGCATAAACTTGCAATGTATGCGGATAATGTTCTGCTGCTGATATCCGACATGGCCAGCTTTTTGCGGGAGGCCTTGAGGGAATTTTCGGAATTTGGCATGGTTTTTAACTTCCTACTTAATCCTTCAAAATCGGAGGTTCTCAACATTATGGAACCCCCCCCCCCCATCTCTTCGAGACCCTTAAATCAGACTGTCTGTTAAAAATCACCCAGCAAGCAATAAAATACCTAGGGATCACGATCACACCTAGTGTGGTAGAAATCGCAGATCTTAACTTTAAGCGCATATGAGATGACATAATCAAAGACTTGGCCAATTGAAAAAATAAAATTATCTCTTGGCTGGGTCGGGTCGGAGTTGATGAATGTCCTGCCGAAGGTGCTATATGTGCTGCAGACCGTCCCGATCCCACCAGTCTCCCAATACTTACAACACATACAATCAGCTATAGAGAACTACATCTGGAATGGGCAAAAGGCCAGAATTCACAAACATACTATATACCTACCTAGGGACAGAGGGGGGATAGGAGTTCCATATTTTAAAGAATACCAGAGAGCCATAATGCTACAGAGATTGGTGGAGTGGAGTCAAAACTTAAGTAATAAAGCATGGATACGAATAGACAACAAGATTTTGTGGAGGGCGAACGTAGGGGCGCTCGCCTGGATCTCCCCTAAAAATCGCCCAACAACCATCTAAAAATAACCACTGATTGAGGAAGTATTCAAGATGTGGGACAGATTATTTGTGAAATGCCCCATATCTCCAACTTCGCCTCTCCGGTTACTCCTATCAAGGAGAATCCGGATCTGGGCTTGGGGTTCCGGCTGGGTGCCCTGGGAACTCTTATGCTCTTACGGAATCCTCGATGTTTAATATAATACAGCAAAACAGATTAAAAACTCAAACTGAATTGACAGATTGGGATCCTGACGTGTCATGGTTCAGGGTAGCACAGATAACACACTATTTTAACACACACAGTGAGAGGTCTTCCCTGACAAGGGGTAGGACACTATTTGAGGTACTATGCACAATTCCCCCACATTCCCCCTCCGCAAAATCTTGTTGTCTATTCGTATCCATGCTTTATTACTTAAGTTTTGACTCCACTCACCTAGTTTCACAGTTATATAAGCTCCAGCTGACAAAGGGGGGGATACCCTTCCTATGTATGCACATGCTTGACAGACTGACTTAGGACTGGAAATAGGCCATACAGATTGGCTTAAGATCTTTAACAGAGCAAAAAAGGCGTCGGTATCAGTACGTATCCAAGAGATGCATTATAAACTTTTGAGTAGGTGGTACCTAACCTCTCATAGGCTTCAAAAAATATACCCACACACAAGTGGGGGTGCTGGAGGGGCTGCGGCGAAGATGGCACCGTCCTTCATATTTGGTGGACATTGGGATGAAGTATCGGGAGAAATGAGTAGACTACTGAAAGTCATAATCCCCTCCAAGCCAACTTACTTGATATACCACAAATTGCCTAAAATAATCGGGGAGGATAAGTATTTGCTTTTTTTGTTGATGTTAAATGAGACAAAATGCTTAATACCGGTGCACTGGAATGAGCAGCCCACCCCTACCCTGCAAAAATGCAAGAGCAGGGTGGGAGAGCTCCTGAGGCTTGAAAGATACCATTATCTTAAAACTGGTAAAATAGGCACGCACAAAATGATGACATTAACCTGGGAGGGAAGGGGTCTTTGAAGCTTTTGTCAATCACCGACCTACATGAGAACATTAAGAAGCCATATACTAGATTTTCTGCATTACGCATGTCCGTTAGGCTCTCCCATATCCGCCCCCTTTTTTTTTACATTCCTTCTTACCCTTCCCTCGTTCCACCTTTCATACTCCCCCTATTCTCTTTTCTATTTTTACGCCTGTATGGGTGACCACATCAGGTATTAGATTGACCTTAGCTTTATGTACAATGTAAGCTGAGGATCTCATATGACTAGAAAAAATACATAGAAAAAAGAAGAGAGCTGAGCCGATCCAGTAGTATGCATAAAACATAGCATTTATTTCACCCAATAGGGTATATTAAAAGTACATATTACTCCACCATAAAATCTCAGACAACAGTGCAAAGTTCAGAAATCAGCTGTGCAAAGCATACGCGTTTCAGCAAGAAGCCGTAGTCATAGCTTAACCAAAACAAATACAGTACTGAGTTTTATTACTCCAGTAGCACAGCCATTGGATAAAACAATTTTGAAAACAGCTGAATAGAACAAGTTAATTAAACCCTCTATTTTACACACATCTTGTGAGGGAGGGACAGGGGGCCCTCTGATAATTTGCTTACTCAAATTCTAAACTTTATTTCAGAAAGTGTTGGACAAATCTGCCTAAACCAATATTTACAAATGTGGTAATAGTATACTGAATAAACCAAGTAAAGTACTTAAGATAAATATTGCATCTCAGCAACGTGACAGAGGCCTAGATTTAGAGTTCGGCGGTAGCCGTCAAAACCAGCGTTAGAGGCTCCTAACGCTGGTTTTGGGCGCCCGCTGGTATTTGGAGTCAGTGATTAAAGGGTCTAACGCTCACTTTTCAGCCGCGACTTTTCCATACCGCAGATCCCCCTACGCCATTTGCGTAGCCTATCTTTTCAATGGGATCTTTGTAACGCTGGTATTTAGAGTCGTTTCTGCAGTGAGCGTTAGAGCTCTAACGACAAGATTCCAGCCGCCTGAAAATAGCAGGAGTTAAGAGCTTTCTGGCTAACGCCGGTTTATAAAGCTCTTAACTACTGTACCCTAAAGTACACTAACACCCATAAACTACCTATGTACCCCTAAACCGAGGTCCCCCCACATCGCCGCCACTCGATTAAAATTTTTAACCCCTAATCTGCCGACCGCCACCTACGTTATACTTATGTACCCCTAATCTGCTGCCCCTAACACCGCCGACCCCTGTATTATATCTATTAACCCCTAACTTGCCCCCCACAACGTCGCCGCAAGCTACTTAAAATAATTAACCCCTAATCTTCCGACCGCAAATCGCCGCCACCTACGTTATCCCTATGTACCCCTAATCTGCTACCCCTAACATCGCCGACCCCTATGTTATATTTATTAACCCCTAATCTGCCCCCCACAACGTCGCCGACACCTACCTACACTTATTAACCCCTAATCTGCCGAGCGGACCTGAGCGCTACTATAATAAAGTTATTAACCCCTAATCCGCCTCACTAACCCTATCATAAATAGTATTAACCCCTAATCTGCCCTCCCTAACATCGCCGACACCTACCTTCAATTATTAACCCCTAATCTGCCGACCGGAGCTCACCGCTATTCTAATAAATGTATTAACCCCTAAAGCTAAGTCTAACCCTAACACTAACACCCCCCTAAGTTAAATATAATTTTTATCTAACGAAATAAATTAACTCTTATTAAATAAATAATTCCTATTTAAAGCTAAATACTTACCTGTAAAATACATCCTAATATAGCTACAATATAAATTATAATTATATTATAGCTATTTTAGGATTTATATTTATTTTACAGGCAACTTTGTAATTATTTTAACCAGGTACAATAGCTATTAAATAGTTAAGAACTATTTAATAGTTACCTAGTTAAAATAATTACAAATTTACCTGTAAAATAAATCCTAACCTAAGATATAATTAAACCTAACACTACCCTATCAATAAAATAATTAAATAAACTACCTACAATTACCTACAATTAACCTAACACTACACTATCAATAAATTAATTAAACACAATTGCTACAAATAAATAAAATTAAATAAACTATCTAAAGTACAAAAAATAAAAAAGAACTAAGTTACAGAAAATAATAAAATATTTACAAACATAAGAAAAATATTACAACAATTTTAAACTAATTACACCTACTCTAAGCCCCCTAATAAAATAACAAAGCCCCCCAAAATAAAAAATTCCCTACCCTATTCTAAAATACAAATATTACAAGCTCTTTTACCTTACCAGCCCTGAACAGGGCCCTTTGCGGGGCATGCCCCAAGAATTTCAGCTCTTTTGCCTGTAAAAAAAAACATACAATACCCCCCCCCCAACATTTACAACCCACCACCCACATACCCCTAATCTAACCCAAACCCCCCTTAAATAAACCTAACACTACCCCCCTGATGATCTTCCTACCTTGTCTTCACCATGCCAGGTTCACCGATCCGTCCTGGCTCCAAGATCTTCATCCACCCCAAGCGGGGGCTAGACATCCACTGAAGAAGTCCAGAAGAGGGTCCAAAGTCTTCCTCCTATCCGGCAAGAAGAGGACATCCGGACCGGCAAACATCTTCTCCAAGCGGCATCTTCTATCTTCTTCCATCCGATGACGACCGGCTCCATCTTGAAGACCTCCAGCGCGGATCCATCCTCTTCTTCCGACGACTAGACGACGAATGACGGTTCCTTTAAGGGACGTCATCCAAGATGGCGTCCCTCGAATTCCGATTGGCTGATAGGATTCTATCAGCCAATCGGAATTAAGGTAGGAATTTTCTGATTGGCTGATGGAATCAGCCAATCAGAATATAGTTCAATCCGATTGGCTGATCCAATCAGCCAATCAGATTGAGCTCGCATTCTATTGGCTGATCGGAACAGCCAATAGAATGCGAGCTCAATCTGATTGGCTGATTGGATCAGCCAATCGGATTGAACTATATTCTGATTGGCTGATTCCATCAGCCAATCAGAAAATTCCTACCTTAATTCCGATTGGCTGATAGAATCCTATCAGCCAATCGGAATTCGAGGGACGCCATCTTGGATGACGTCCCTTAAAGGAACCGTCATTCGTCGTCTAGTCGTCGGAAGAAGAGGATGGATCCGCGCTGGAGGTCTTCAAGATGGAGCCGGTCGTCATCGGATGGAAGAAGATAGAAGATGCCGCTTGGAGAAGATGTTTGCCGGTCCGGATGTCCTCTTCTTGCCGGATAGGAGGAAGACTTTGGACCCTCTTCTGGACTTCTTCAGTGGATGTCTAGCCCCCGCTTGGGGTGGATGAAGATCTTGGAGCCAGGACGGATCGGTGAACCTGGCATGGTGAAGACAAGGTAGGAAGATCATCAGGGGGGTAGTGTTAGGTTTATTTAAGGGGGGTTTGGGTTAGATTAGGGGTATGTGGGTGGTGGGTTGTAATGTTGGGGGGGGGGTATTGTATGTTTTTTTTTACAGGCAAAAGAGCTGAAATTCTTGGGGCATGCCCCGCAAAGGGCCCTGTTCAGGGCTGGTAAGGTAAAAGAGCTTGTAATATTTGTATTTTAGAATAGGGTAGGGAATTTTTTATTTTGGGGGGCTTTGTTATTTTATTAGGGGGCTTAGAGTAGGTGTAATTAGTTTAAAATTGTTGTAATATTTTTCTTATGTTTGTAAATATTTTATTATTTTCTGTAACTTAGTTCTTTTTTATTTTTTGTACTTTAGATAGTTTATTTAATTTTATTTATTTGTAGCAATTGTGTTTAATTAATTTATTGATAGTGTAGTGTTAGGTTAATTGTAGGTAATTGTAGGTAGTTTATTTAATTATTTTATTGATAGGGTAGTGTTAGGTTTAATTATATCTTAGGTTAGGATTTATTTTACAGGTAAATTTGTAATTATTTTAACTAGGTAACTATTAAATAGTTCTTAACTATTTAATAGCTATTGTACCTGGTTAAAATAATTACAAAGTTGCCTGTAAAATAAATATTAATCCTAAAATAGCTATAATATAATTATAATTTATATTGTAGCTATATTAGGATTTATTTTACAGGTAAGTATTTAGCTTTAAATAGGAATTATTTATTTAATAAGAGTTAATTTATTTCGTTAGATAAAAATTATATTTAACTTAGGGGGGTGTTAGTGTTAGGGTTAGACTTAGCTTTAGGGGTTAATACATTTATTAGAATAGCGGTGAGCTCCGGTCGGCAGATTAGGGGTTAATAATTGAAGGTAGGTGTCGGCGATGTTAGGGAGGGCAGATTAGGGGTTAATACTATTTATGATAGGGTTAGTGAGGCGGATTAGGGGTTAATAACTTTATTATAGTAGCGCTCAGGTCCGCTCGGCAGATTAGGGGTTAATAAGTGTAGGTAGGTGTCGGCGACGTTGTGGGGGGCAGATTAGGGGTTAATAAATATAACATAGGGGTCGGCGATGTTAGGGCAGCAGATTAGGGGTACATAGGGATAACGTAGGTGGCGGCGGTTTACGGAGCGGCAGATTAGGGGTTAAAAGTGTAATGCAGGGGTCAGCGATAGCGTGGGCGGCAGATTAGGGGTTAATAAGTGTAAGGCTAGGGGTGTTTAGACTCGGGGTACATGTTAGGGTGTTAGGTGCAGACGTAGGAAGTGTTTCCCCATAGGAAACAATGGGGCTGCGTTAGGAGCTGAACGCTGCTTTTTTGCAGGTGTTAGGTTTTTTTTCAGCTCAAACAGCCCCATTGTTTCCTATGGGAGAATCGTGCACGAGCACGTTTTTGATGCCGGCCGCGTCCGTAAGCAACTCTGGTATCGAGAGTTGCATTTGCGGTAAAAATGCTCTACGCTCCTTTTTTGGAGCCTAACGCAGCATTTGTTTGAACTCTCGATACCAGAGTTAAATTTATGGTGCGGCCAGAAAAAAACCCGCGGAGCGTTAACAGCCCTTTTACCGCCGAACTCTAAATCTAGGCCAGAGAGAGTAAAAAATATATAATATTTTTTTATAATGATAGTTCTCAGATGCTATCTATGTGGGAATCGAAGTCTCAACCTTAGATCTGAGGGCAAGGGAAGTATCCACTAGTCTATGGAAGAACAATGTTAAAGTTCTTTATTTCCAAGGTCATAATGAAGCCTTAATATAAATAACCAAACCTGGTCTATGTATATGTTGTTAATTGTAAAAGTGTTATATAGAATGCTAACATCTATCATAGTTGTATTTTCTTTGTAGAGACCATAGTTAGATGTAATAATGTGGTTGGTAAAAGATATAACATAACATGACAATACTTGCAAAATCCTTTCCTCGGAAATTATCTAATCGGTATTACTTGTGTTTATTTAACCACTGTGTATGGTACATAGATTTACATAAAGAGATAATTATATATATAAAAGCTTAGTTATGTAAACCAAGGGAGGAATTGAACTCATACCCTTATGGCCTTTAACTGAAAGACTTAGTCCCCTAGACCATATTAAAGTTGATGAGAGTGAGCTGTTTCAGTTAAATTGTCTATTTCTTAGGTAATAAGACTTCTAAGTCTAATCAGTATAATATTACACCTAGGTATAATAGTGGAAAAAAGAAGAAATTGATTAATAATCCACTAGAGTAGAAAAGTGGTGGACTCATCTTGGTAACACAAGCTTAATAAACAACTTCCTTGTCATAAATTCCTAGTAGTGGAATTTAATTTGGATATTGGATTAGAGCACACATGAGGCCCTCACTAGACCTGCCAGTGATTGATAAGATCATATTCAGAGTTCCTACTTAGGATTTTACTTTTGTCCCTCCCTCTTTTGGGAAGGACAATCTTATCTATTACCTGCCACCTGAAAGATTCTATACTCTTGTCATGATGCAGGGCAAAATGTTGGACCAGAGGGGTGGTGGATATCCCCACTGAAATTGCAGAGAAATGTTCTCTAATTCATGATCCTACGTCTCTGGTTGTTTGTCCAACATATTGCCGTCTGCATATGACACAGGTGATGAGATAGATAACAAAAGAGGAATTGCAATTCAAACAGTGCTTAATGTCAAAACATTCCTGAGTAATTTCAGATTTAAAGGATTTGGAAAGTGTCGCATAATCACAAGGTTTGCACTTATTTCTCCCACATTTGTACATTCCCAGGTGGGTAAGCCAGGAACTTTGTGTGGTTGATACAGAGGGCAAGTCGGATGGAGAGACCATGTTATCTATGCTCATTCCTCGCCTAAAAGAGGTACGAATACCTTCTTCCATGCAGGGAATTAGTTTATCATCAGCTTTGAGAATATCAAAGTGTTTCCTGATGATGCCACAGTTTTGTTTGTACTGTCTACTATGTCCTGTGACAAAGGTAACACCTCTGAATTTGTTTTTCGCATTATTGCCATTCCACGTATTACTCAAAAGTTGGTCCCGATTGAAGGCTGCCACCTCCTGGTTAGCTCTACTGATGACCTTATTAGGATAACCTCTTTGTCTGAGGCGTGAGTCTAGTTCCTTCGCTCTTGTATGGTATTGATTTAAGTCACTACAATTCGGTTTAAGACGTATGTATTGGCCCTTGGCCACTGCATAAGGAACAAACTCAGGATGGAAAGATTTTGCATGGAGCAGGGAATTCCCTGCTATAGGTTTTCTATACACATCAGTGTACACCTTTCCATCAACTCCTGCTTTGAGAGTAACGTCCAAGTAATTAATGGACTCTCTTAGAAATTCAAAGGTGAAAGCCAAATTCAAATCGTTGACATTAAGCCAGGCCACAAACAGAGAAACTGTATGTCTGTCACCTCTGAAAATGAAGATAAGGTCGTCAATATATCTCTTATAAAAAGAGATATACTCACGGAAGGGGTTCCCATCTCCATATATGTGGGACAGCTCCCACAAACCTAAAAATAGGTTGGCGTAAGAGGGGGCAAACTTGGCCCCCATGGCTGTCCCACACACCTGGAGATAAAAAAAACCCTTCAAACCTGAAAAAATTGTGTGAAAGGAGGAACTGGGTGACCTCTAAGATGTATTCTTGAAAGTCAGAAGTATACTCAGTATATTCTCTCAAAAAGAACCCTATAGCCTCAACAACGTTTTGATGGGGTATTGAGGAGTACAGGGCTACAACATCTATTGTAAGCCAAGAGTCAACACTACAGTTCCAATTGACCACATCAACCAAATTCAGAATGTGCTTGGTATCTCTCAGATGACTTTTGAGAGAAGTCACCAGGGGGCGCAATAGGGCATCTAGCCACTGGGAAAGGTGTTCCAAGAATGAGCCAATACCGCTCACAATTGGATGGCCCTTCACCTCCTCTAAGGATTTGTGTACCTTAGGGAGGTGATGGAAAATAGGGACTACTGGGTTAGAAACATACAGAAAATCGGTTGTGTCTCTATCAATATACCCCTTTTCCATGGCCTCATCAATTAAGTGTGACAGTTTCTTTTGAAAAGTTTTAGTTGGGTCTGAGGACAATACTCTGTAGTTACATGTGTCGTGTAATTGGCGATTGGCTTCTTGTATATAGGTATCTCTGTCCATTACCACTACGGACCCACCCTTGTCAGATGTTTTAATCACTATATCTCTGTATTTTTGGAGTTCATTAAGGGCCTTTCTATCCTGGAAGGACAAATTGAATGTACCAGCCTCACTAGAAACCTGAGCTTGTAAAGATTTAAGATCTCTCTCCACTCTACGATGAAACATTTCAATCACTGTTCCCCTACTTTGTATGGGATAAAAAGAGGAGGGATTCTTAAATCCACAAAAACTGTTTATAGTTCCCTTATCTTTCTCGGCTTCAGTGTAATCCCAACATATGCTTTCTAATGTTGTAGCATCAACAGCTTGTTCAAAGGTACAATCTGTACCATGATTAAAGGTATCATTATTGGTATACACTTGAGCCGAGGAAGACATCTCATCACCTGAAAAAAAGTGTTTACGTAGGGTGATGTCTCTGGTTAATTTATTTACATCCAGTAAAGTCTGGAACAAATTAAAGTTATTTGAAGGTACAAAGTTAAGGCCGTAACCTAAAACTCTAAGTTGTATTAGAGAAAGGTTTCTATTGGAAAGGTTGATTACGTTAAAGGTTTGTACTTCAGCTGGGGCCTGTTGCCTCTCAGTTGATACCTGTTTTGAAAATTTTGTGTTGGACCTCCCCCTGTGGGTTGTAAGTGAGCCAACGGAAAAACCTGTTCTATCTGTCTACTGTCCTCTAAAGAAGGGACTGATGTTGTGTTAGGCGGAACCTGTTGGTAGTTAGACTGAACAGTTTGTAGATTATAATGGACACCTGAATTACTTCTACTCTAAGTGTTCTTGATATCGTGTCTGTGGCTGCAAATTGGTCACTCTGTATAGTCCTGGGTGCCTGTGTAAGTGGTGTTGTTCTTTAGAATGCCTGATCTAGATTGCTGTATATCATCTCTCCCTGAGCTCTCTTCGCCTGAAGACATGTCACTGTCAGAGAAATGTACTTGTTTATTCTGACTGTTGTGACATGAACCTCTCCTGCGTCTATTTCTACCTCTACCTGATCCCCCTAGGATGGAAGCCTCCAGACTGTTCCCTTCTGGATGTAAACCTTTGTCTACGATTCCATACATAGACCGTATTAGAGTTGTAATCTGTGACATCCCTTAAATACTTAGTGTTTTTCCTGGTAACAATATCATTTTTGACACTAACCAAGACTAACTTTAAAACAGTATCAAATTGCAGGTAACTAGAATCAGATTGACGTGCTAATAATTCAGTTTGCACCTCATGTATACTCCTCCTCATTCAAATCATCTAATTGTTTCAACTTAAAGGTTACCAATAAAAGCATCAATCTCACTGAACATTCACTCAAAATGTCATTCCAAGAGTTTATAAACTCAACAACATCTGTTGTTTCAAAAGTGGGGAATTTGTTCAAGCGTAATCCCCGTGGTATAATCTTAAATTTTAAGTAACGTTCCAGTGACCATATGTCCCACTGTAATTTAGTCTCTTTAATTAACAGTCTCTCTATTTCAATGAAAAGATTTCTGAGTGAAAAGTCAGTTTTTTCAGTAGAGAAGATTCTGTCCAGTTCTGTCATAGAGGGATCCCTTTCAGAAAAGGGCAATAGTGAATAAAACTGTTGTGGCGGTGGAGGATTATCTGTAGAAATAACCCCCTGCATATTTTCTCTGTCTCCAAGAGGTGCTGCCAGCTTGCACCTTAATGTACACAGCAAACAAAACAGAGAATAATGGAAACAGAGAATAATGGAAACAGAGAATAATGTGGCCAAAATAGTTGTCTTATAATATATTAAGGCCCATATAAATAGTAACTTCAGTAATATAAATGAATGAAGGAGGAGCCTATGGCCAAAGTTCGTGATTGTGCAAGTTATAATTATAATAATAATAACATATAATGATCGCCAATATCACAGGCTGTTCATGCTTGGCTTACCCTGCAGCTGTCCTAAGATCCCCTCTGAGAACCACCAAGACGTGGGCATTGGGGCTACTTGCTGCCGGCAAGGAAAAGACAGATAATCAGTATGCAGAGGCTCAAACTTGAAAGCTCAAAGATCCTCGAATTTGCTGGGGACCAAACGGATCGTACCGGGTCCTCTCACCAGCGGTTCTCCTTTCAAAGTGGCTCCCTCCCTTGGAAACTTCTTGGTTGATAAGATACTTATTTCTGCAGGTAAACACCGATAATTTCAAACCATTCTATGTAGCGCCAAGACGTGGGCATGTCAAGGTTTTTGCTGTGTTCCACCAATCGAAGGGTCCGCTTGAGGAGGCTTGTCACGAGATCCAATAAGGAAAGATCCTCTCCGGCAACCATAAGGCTCTACTCCTTGCAGGGTTGGATAGGCTCAAATCCTGGACACATTAGCAATAGAAAAAAGAAGAGAGCTGAGCCGATCCAGTAGTATGCATAAAACGTAGCATTTATTTCACCCAATAGGGTATATTAAAAGTACATATTACTCCACCATAAAATCTCACACAACAGTGCAAAGTTCAGAAATCAGCTGTGCAAAGCATATGCGTTTCAGCAAGAAGCCGTAGTCATAGCTTAACCAAAACAAACACAGTACTGAGTTTTATTATTCCAGTAGCACAGCCATTGGATAAAACAATTTTGAAAACAGCTGAATCGAACAAGTTAATTAAACCCTCTATTTTACACACATCTTGTGAAGGAGGGACAGGGGGCCCTCTGATAATTTGCTTACTAAAATTCTAAACTTTATTTCAGCAAGTGTTGGACAAATCTGCCTAAACCAATATTTACAAATGTGGTAAATTTATTATGTTGCATTAAATGAAATGAAATTAAATTAAATTAAACAGTCTTAGCATACTGAATAAACCAAGTAAAGTACTTAAGATAAATATTGCATCTCAACAACGTGACAGAGAGAGTAAAAAATATATAATATTTTTTTTATTTTAATGATAGCTTTCAGATGCTATCTATGTGGGAATCAAACTCTCAACCTTAGATCTGAGGGAAAGGGAAGTATCCACTAGTCTATGGAAGGACAATGTTAATGTTTTCATTTCCAAGGTCATAATGAAGCCTTAATATAAATAACCAAACCTGGTCTAAGTATATGTTGTTAATTGTAAAAATGTTATACAGAATGCTAACATCTATCATAGTTGTATTTTCTTTGTAGAGACCATAGTTAGATGTAATAATGTGGTCGGTAAAAGACATAACATAACATGACAATACTTGCAAAATCCTTTCCTTGGAAATTATCTAAACGGTATTACTTGTGTTTATTTAACCACTGTGTATGGTACATAGATTTACATAAGGAGATAATTATATATATAAAAGTTTAGTTATGTAAACCAAGGGAGAAATTGAACGCATACCCTTATGGCCTTTAACTGAAAGACAGTCCCCTAGACCATATTAAAGTTGATGAGAGTGGGCTGTTTCAGTTAAATTGTCTATTTCTTAGGTAATAAGACTTCTAAGGCTAATCAGTATAATATTACACCTAGGTATAATAGTGGAAAAAAGAAGAAATTGAATAATAATCCACTAGAGTAGAAAATTGGAGGACTCATCTTGGTAACACAAGCTTAATAAACAACTTCCTTGTCATAAATTCCTAGCAGTGGAATTTAATTTGGATATTGAATTAGAGCACACATGAGGCCCTCACTAGACCTGCCAGTGATTGATAAGATCGTATTCAGAGTTGAAGCCCTGTGGAACTCTGGTCTCCAACCTGAAGATCCAATACATCTCACTCCTACTTAGGATTTAACTTTTGTCCCTCCCTCTTTTGGGAAGGACAATCTTATCTATTACCTGCCACCTGAAAGATTCTATACTCTTGTCATGATGCAGGGCAAAATGTTGGACCAGAGGGGTGGTGGATTTCCCCACTGAAATTGCAGAGAAATGTTCTCTAATTCGTGACCCTACATCTCTGGTTCTTTGTCCAACATATTGCCGTCTGCATATGACACAGGTGATGAGATAGATAACAAAAGAGGAATTGCAATTCAAACAGTGCTTAATGTCAAAACATTCCTGAGTAATTTCAGATTTAAAGGATTTGGAAAGTGTCGCATAATCACAAGGTTTGCACTTATTTCTCCCACATTTGTACATTCCCAGGTGGGTAAGCCAGGAACTTTGTGTGGTTGATACAGAGGGCAAGTCGGATGGAGAGACCATGTTACCTATGCTCATTCCTTGCCTAAAAGAGGTACAAATACTTTCTTCCACGCAGGGAATTAGTTTATCATCAGCTTTGAGAATATCAAAGTGTTTCCTGATGATGCCACAGATTTGTTTGTACTGTCTACTATGTCCTGTGACAAAGGTAACACCTCTGAATTTGTTTTTCCCATTATTGCCATCCCGCGTATTACTCAAAAGTTGGTCCCGATTGAAGCCTGCCACCTCCTGGTTAGCTCTACTTATGACCTTATTAGGATAATCTCTTTGTCTGAGGTGTGAGTCTAGTTCCTTCGCTCTTGTATGGTATTGATTTAAGTCACTACAATTCGGTTTAAGACGTATGTATTGGCCCTTGGCCACTGCATAAGGAACAAACTCAGGATGGAAAGATTTTGCATGGAGCAGGGAATTCCCTGCTATAGGTTTTCTATACACATCAGTGTACACCTTTCCATCAACTCCTGCTTTGAGAGTAACGTCCAAGTAATTAATGGACTCTCTTAGAAATTCAAAGGTGAAAGCCAAATTCAAATCGTTGACATTAAGCCAGGCCACAAACAGAGAAGCTGTATGTAGAGAAAATACATGCCTGATGTAAACTACATAAGCCTTTATTAATATAACTGTTTTGTACTAGAATAACAAACAGGCAATTTCGATTGAAGTTGCTAGCTCAGAGATCATATAGAGTGACTAATCATTTAGGTTTGGAGGATACTTGAACTCTTCATCAGATTTATACGACTCATAGTGAATATTACTAATCTGTGATTATGTTAATACTCTGAATCACATGACTATGCAATTTGTGATGTATTGTTGATATATATGTAATGCAGTTGCTCTTTTCAAAATAAAGCTGGTTTGAAACTAAATTTTAGGTAGATTCCTTTTTGTCTCTCATATTGTGGTCCTTTCTGCTAATATAGGCCTAGATTTAGAGTTTGGCGGTAGCCGTGAAAACCAGCGTTAGAGGCTCCTAACGCTGGTTTTAGGCTACCGCCGGTATTTGGAGTCAGTCAGGAAAGGGTCTAACGCTCACTTTCCAGCCGCGACTTTTCCATACCGCAGATCCCCTTACGTCAATTGTGTATCCTATCTTTTCAATAGGATCTTTCTAACTCCGGTATTTAGAGTTGTGGCTGAAGTGAGCGTTAGAAATCTAACGACAAAACTCCAGCCGCAGAAAAAAGTCAGTAGTTAAGAGCTTTCTGGGGTAACGCCGGTTTATAAAGCTCTTAACTACTGTGCACTAACACCCATAAACTACCTATGCACCCCTAAACCGAGGTCCCCCCACATCGCCGCCACTCGATTAATTTTTTTTAACCCCTAATCTGCCGACCGCCACCTACGTTATACTTATGTACCCCTAATCTGCTGCCCCTAACACCGCCGACCCCTATATTATATTTATTAACCCCTAACCTGCCCCCCACAACGTCGCCGCCAGCTACCTACAAAAATTAACCCCTAATCTGCCGACCGCAAAGCGCCGCCACCTACATTATAGCTATGTACCCCTAATCTGCTGCCCCTAACACCGCCGACCCCTATATTATATTTATTAACCCCTAATCTGCCCCCCTCAATGTCGCCTCCACCTGTCTACACTTATTAACCCCTAATCTGCCGAGCGGATTTCACCGCTACTATAATAAAGTTATTAACCCCTAATCCGCCTCACTCCCGCCTCAATAACCCTATAATAAATAGTATTAACCCCTAATCTGCCCTCCCTAACATCGCTGACACCTAACTTCAATTATTAACCCCTAATCTGCCTACCGAATCTCGCCGCTATTCTAATACAGTACAACTCCGAAAATCCGGACTGCTTGGGGATTTGCCTGGTCCGTATTTTCGGATTTTCCGGATTCTCGGACATTGCTGATAAAATACCTGTAAATAAAAAAGAAGACGTGCTAATGTTTTTTATTATAAATAAATACTGTACAGATCACCTTGTTTATTAAAATAGAGTACTGCACCTGCATATGTACATTCCTTTCCGTTACAGGTATTTCTTTGGCACATGCTGAACTGCTTGTTCACGGAGCACTAGCATCTGCTGCGCCCGGTGAACCGCTTGTGGATGGTGCTTCTGCTTTGCCCAGTGATTTCAGAGTGTTTCTCCTCTGCTTCTGTTTAGAACCCTTATCCACTTTAGGAAACATTGGTACAGTACACTACTGTACAATATAGTACAGTATATAGAGGTATAACAGTACTGTGCAGTGTAAAGATGGTAAATACCTGCACAGGTACCGGTCATGTATGGCAAACTGTAGTGCGCAGTTGTGGAGCTCAGATTTGTCACTGCCTTCGTGTGCCGTCGCTTGTTGCAGCTCTGAATGCCAATTTGCACATGCGCAATGACAAACCAACACCCGGAAGTTGTAATCACTCCAAAGTCCGGATTCTCAGGTTGTCCGGATTTCTGGAGTCCGGATTTTTGGAGTTGTACTGTAAATGGATTAACCCCTAAAGCTAAGTCTAACCCTAACACTAACACCCCCCTAAATTAAATATAATTTAAATCTAATGAAATAAATTAACTCTTATTAAATAAATTATTCCTATTTAAAGCTAAATACTTACCTGTAAAATAAACCCTAATATAGCTACAATATAAATTATAATTATATTATAGCTATTTTTAGATTTATATTTATTTTACAGGCAACTTTGTCTTTATTTTAACCAGGTACAATAGCTATTAAATAGTTAAGAACTATTTAATAGCTAAAATAGTTAAAATAATTACAAAATTACCTGTAAAATAAATCCTAACCTAAGTTACAATTAAACCTAACACTACACTATCAATAAATAAATTAAATAAAATACCTACAATTATCTACAATTAAACCTAACACTACACTATCAATAAATAAATTAAATACAATTCCTATAAATAAATACAATTAAATAAACTAACTAAAGTACAAAAAATAAAAAAGAACTAAGTTACAAAAAATAAAAAAATATTTACAAACATTAGAAAAAAATTACAACAATTTTAAACTAATTACACCTACTCTAAGCCCCCTAATAAAATAACAAAGACCCCCAAAATAAAAAAATGCCCTACCCTATTCTAAATTACTAAAGTTCAAAGCTCTTTTACCTTACCAGCCCTGAACAGGGCCCTTTGCGGGGCATGCCCCAAAGAATTCAGCTCTTTTGCCTGTAAAGAAAAACATACAATATCCCCCCCAACATTACAACCCACCACCCACATACCCCTAATCTAACCCAAACCCCCCTTAAATAAACCTAACACTAAGCCCCTGAAGATCTTCCTACCTTGTCTTCACCATGCCAGGTTCACTGATCGATCCAGAAGAGCCTCCGATGTCTTGATCCAAGCCCAAGCGGGGGGCTGAAGAGTGACGTCCATTCTCCGGCTGAAGTCTTGATCCAAGCGGGCAGAAGAGGACATCCGGACCGGCAAACCTCTTCATCCAAGCCGCATCTTCTATGTTCTTCAATCCGATGACGACCGGCTGATCTTCAAGACCTCCATCGCGGATCCATCCTTCTTCTCCGACGACTTCCCGATGAATGACTGTTCCTTTAAGGGACGTCATCCAAGATGGCATCCCTCGAATTCCGATTGGCTGATAGGATTCTATCAGCCAATCGGAATTAAGGTAGGAAAATTCTGATTGGCTGATGGAATCAGCCAATCAGAGTCAAGTTCAATCCGATTGGCTGATCCGATCAGCCAATCAGATTGAGCTTGCATTCTATTGGCTGATCGGAACAGCCAATAGAATGCGAGCTCAATCTGATTGGCTGATTGAATCAGCCAATCGGATTGAACTTGATTCTGATTGGCTGATTCCATCAGCCAATCAGAATTTTCCTACCTTAATTCCGATTGGCTGATAGAATCCTATCAGCCAATCGGAATTCGAGGGACGCCATCTTGGATGACGTCCCTTAAAGGAACCGTCATTCGTCGGGAAGTCGTCGGAGAAGAAGGATGGATCCGCGATGGAGGTCTTGAAGATCAGCCGGTCGTCATCGGATTGAAGAACATAGAAGATGCGGCTTGGATGAAGATGTTTGCCGGTTCGGAGGTCCTCTTCTGCCCGCTTGGATCAAGACTTCAGCCAGAGGATGGACGTCACTCTTCAGCCCCCCGCTTGGGCTTGGATCAGGACATCGGAGGCTCTTCTGGATGGATCGGTGAACCTGGCATGGTGAAGACAAGGTAGGAAGATCTTCAGGGGCTTAGTGTTAGGTTTATTTAAGGGGGGTTTGGGTTAGATTAGGGGTATGTGGGTGGTGGGTTGTAATGTTGGGGGGGTATTGTATGGTTTTTTTTACAGGCAAAAGAGCTGAATTCTTTGGGGCATGCCCCGCAAAGGGCCCTGTTCAGGGCTGGTAAGGTAAAAGAGCTTTGAACTTTTGTAATTTAGAAAAGGGTAGGGCATTTTTTTTATTTTGGGGTCTTTGTTATTTTATTAGGGGGCTTAGAGTAGGTGTAATTAGTTTAAAATTGTTGTAATTTTTTTCTAATGTTTGTAAATATTTTTTTATTTTTTGTAACTTAGTTCTTTTTTATTTTTTGTACTTTAGTTAGTTTATTTCATTGTATTTATTTTTAGGAATTGTATTTAATTAATTTATTGATAGTGTAGTGTTAGGTTTAATTGTAGATAATTGTAGGTATTTTATTTAATTAATTTATTGATAGTGTAGTGTTAGGTTTAATTGTAACAGGTTAGGATTTATTTTACAGGTAATTTTGTAATTATTTTAACTATTTTAGCTATTAAATAGTTCTTAACTATTTAATAGCTATTGTACCTGGTTAAAATAAAAACAAAGTTACCTGTAAAATAAATATAAATCCTAAAATAGCTATAATATAATTATAATTTATATTGTAGCTATATTAGGGTTTATTTTACAGGTAAGTATTTAGCTTTAAATAGGAATATTTTTTTAATAAGAGTTAATTTATTTCGTTAGATTTAAATTATATTTAATTTAGGGGGGTGTTAGGGTTAAAGTTAGACTTAGCTTTAGGGGTTAATAAATTTATCAGAGTAGCGGTGAGCTCCTGTCGGCAGATTAGGGGTTAATACTTGAAGTTAGGTGTCGGCAATGTTAGGGAGGGCAGATTAGGGGTTAATACTATTTATTATAGGGTTATTGAGGCGGGAGTGAGGCGGATTAGGGGTTAATACATTTATTATAGTAGCGCTCAGGTCCGGTCGGTAGATTAGGGGTTAATAAGTGTAGTTAGGTGGAGGCGACATTGGGGGCGGCAGATTAGGGGTTAATAAATATAATATAGGGGTCGGCGATGTTAGGGCAACAGATTAGGGGTACATAGGGATAATGTAGGTGGCGAGGGTGTACGGAGCGGCAGATTAGGGGTTAAAAATAATATGCAGGGGTCAGCGATAGCGGAGGCGGCAGATTAGGGGTTAATAAGTGTAAGGTTAGGGGTGTTTAGACTCGGGGTACATGTTAGAGTGTTAGGTGCAGACGTAGGAAGTGTTTCCCCATAGAAAACAATGGGGCTGCGTTAGGAGCTGAACGCGGCTTTTTTGCAGGTGTTAGTTGTTTTTTCAGCTCAAACAGCCCCATTGTTTTCTATGGGGGAATCGTGCACGAGCACGTTTTTTAAGCTGGCCGCATCCGTAAGCACCGCTGGTATCGAGAGTTGAAGTTGCAGTAAATATGCTCTACGCTCCTTTTTTGGAGCCTAACGCAGCCATTCTGTGAACTCTCAATACCAGCGGTATTTAAAAGGTGCGGCCAGAAAAAAGCACGCGTAGCTAACGCACCCCTTTGGCCGCAGAACTCTAAATCTAGGCGTTAGAATGATAGATATTGAGCCTGCCCTTATATGTACTGCTTGGTAAATGCAGAAGTGTTGCTTTCTTTATATACTTGTGATATTCTGCTGAGTGTACTGCTAATGTATTCTCTCCATTTCTTCTGAAAAGTGGTTGATTCATAAATAAATAACAAAATCGCTAGCTGTACTTTGATCAGCAGAAACTATGAGCCCTATGGGAGCTGTCAACCCATTAAGGTGCCAAAGACCGTTTTTGAGTTTATGTTTTATATACTTTTTCTCATATTAAAGGGACAATGAGGCCAACATTAAACTTTCAGGATTCAGACAGAACATGCATTTTTCAGAACTCTTCAGATTACTTCTGTTATTAAATAAACATCTTTATTTCAGTATCATTTACTATTATTTTAGTATCCTTTGATACTTAGCTCCTTTCCATGAGACCATACTGATATAGGCAGTGTCTGCAACAATGTTTGCACACTACTATGGAAATGATAGCAAGAGAAAGCGGTAAATTTGATCAAATACATTTTTAATTTTCTATATTATTTGGCATTTTGGCATTTATCTGTAAAGAGGTTAAAGGGATAGTCTACTGTAAAAATGTTTTTAATTTAATTTGTTTCCAATGAGTTGTTATACCAGCTGCATAGTATAAAATGTATGAGAAATTGTGGGGAGGTGGGGGGGGGCAGAGATAACTGAGGGATGCCTAGAAGGGGAGCTCTGGCTTTAAAAGCTGTCAACAATTTCCACTCTTCTTGTTGAAGAATCAAGGCAGCATTGATTAGTGGCTCAACTACTACGTGGGACAATCGCACTGTAGAGCGCAACTCTTGTAGACACCATTGCAGCATCGAGAAGGAGGCTGCATTGAGAAGGCGGATGAGTGTAAGAATACAGAGCCTTCCTACTTACCTTACACAAATGCCACCATAGCCTCCAGTTATACCATGCGCCCTCTTAGAAGTTGAGCTGAGCTCCAAATTCTCCCTACTGGAGCCATTGTTAGGGGCTGTGCTTCCCTGCTTAACCCCCTGGCTTAATACCGGTGGTGTAAACCATCTGCCACCATTGGAGCACACACAGAGGCATGAACTATAGCTACATGCGACTGCAGGTATCCATATTTACTCTGCATAGCACACCTATTCTCCACACAACTGATACCTTTATATTAAACTCAAGGGTGCATTGCCTACAAACACAGAGGACTTATCTGTTAGCTGCTCTACAGTGCAGTTTAATGCAGCATTAAAATATTTTACAGCAATTCCTAAAGCACATATCTGCCATTCTAAGGGACACATTTGAATAAGACTATATCATGTTACCCATATTCTTCTGGAACAGCAGTCTTCAGAGCATGAGATCTATTTACAGCACTTGACACACAGCTAGATTCCAAGTTTTCCTTATGAGTGAAAAAGCATCGTTATGGCTCTTTTTCACTACCGCTGCTATTACTAGTCTTGTATGTATAGCTGTACCACACACTTTTTTGACGGTCACGCAACGTAACTACCGCACTTTTTAAAAAGTCCTTTTTCAATGGGAATTCCACAGCGCCAGTATTACGAGTTTGCCTGTCTAGCCAAAAAGTGAGCAGTACAGCCCATAACTACAAGATCCGTACCGTAAACTGAAAGTCAGTAGTTATGGGTTTACGTTACAAAGCTGTAGCATAAAACTCATAACTAAAGTGTTACAAAGTACACTAACACCCATAAACTACCTATTAACCCCTAAACTGAGGCCCTCCCGCATCGCAAATACTAAAATAAAATTATTAACCCATAATCTGCCACTCCAGACATCGCCGCCACTATAATAAACATATTAACCCCTAAACCACCGCACTCCCGCATCGCAAACACTAGTTAAATATTATTAACCCCTAATCTGCTGCCCCCAATGTAGTCGTCACCTACATTCACTTATTAACCCGTAATCTGCTGTCCCTAACAATGCTGCAACCTACATTACTGTTATTAACCCCTAATCTGCCTCCCCCCCGACATTGCCGCCACCTAACTACACTTATTAACCCTTAATCTGCCACCCCTAACGTCGTCGCTGCCACTATTCTGAAGTTATTAACCCCTAAACCTCTGGCCTCCCACATCACTAACACTAAATAAATATATTAACCCCTAAACCTAACCCTAAGTCTAACCCTAACACCCCTAACTTTAATATAAATAAAATAAATCTTAATACAAATTACTATTATTACCTAAATAATACCTATTTAAGACTAAAAACTTACCTGTAAAATAAACCCTATGCTAGCTACAATATAACTAATAGTTACATTGTAGCTAGCTTAGGTTTCATTTTTATTTCACAGGCAAGTTTGTATTTATTTTAACTAGGTAGACTAGTTAGTTAATAGTTATTAACTATTTACTAGCTACCTAGTTAAAATAAATACAAATTTAGCTGTAAAATAAAACCTAAACTGAGTTACACTAACACCTAACCTTACACTAAAATTAAATAAATTAAATTAACAAAATACATTTATCTAAATTACAAAAAATAATAAACACTAAATTACACAAAATACAAAAGAAATGATCAAATATTTAAACTAATTACACCTAATCTAATAGCCCTATCAAAATAAAAAAGCCCCCCCAAAATAAAAAAACCCTAGCCTACACTAAACTGCCAATGGCCCTTAAAAGGGCCTTTTGCGGGGCATTGCCCCAAAGAAATCAGCTCTTTTACCTGTAATAAAAAAATACAAACAACCCCCCAACAGTAAAACCCACCACCCACACAACCAACCCCCCCCCTCAAAAAAAAACTAACATACGGCCAGATTATGAGTTTTGCGTTGGAGCTGTGCAGTGCTAACGAGCAGTTTTGTCTCAACGCTCACTTACCTACAGCGCTGGTATTACGGGTTTTTACAAACCCGACGTTAAAAGGCAAGAAGTGAGCGTAGAGCAAAATTGTGCTCCATATTGCACTCCAATACCAGCGCTGCTTAAGTCAGCGGTAAGCTGGTTGTACGTGCTCGTGCACGATTTCCCCATAGACATCAATGGGGAGAGCCGGCTGAGAAAAAGTCTAACACCTGCCAAAAAGCAGCGTAAAACTCAGTACTGCAGCCCCATTGATTCCTATGGGGAAACACATTTTATGTTTACACCTAACACCCTAACATGAACCCTGAGTCTAAACACCCCTAATCTTACACTTATTAACCCCTAATCTGCCACCCCCAACATCGCCGACACCTACATTATATTTATTAACCCCTAATCTGCCGCCCCCAATGTCGCTGCAACCTACCTACACTTATTAATCCCTAATCTGCCGCCCCCAATGTCGCCGCAACTATATTAAATTTATTAACCCCTAAACCTAAGTCTAACCCTAGCCCTAACACCCCATAATTGAAATATAATTTAAATAAATCTAAATAAAAATAACTATCATTAACTACATTATTCCTATTTAAAACTAAATACTTACCTGTAAAATAAACCCTAAGCTAGCTACAATATAACTAATAGTTACATTGTAGCTAGCTTAGGGTTTATTTTTATTTTACAGGCAAGTTTGTATTTATTTTAACTAGGTAGAATAGTTATTAAATAGTTATTAACTATTTACTAGCTACCTAGTTAAAATAAATACAAATTTACCTGTAAAATAAAACCTAAACTGAGTTACACTAAAACCTAACCTTACACTAAAATTAAATAAATTAAATTAACAAAATACATTTATCTAAATTACAAAAAATAATAAACACTAAATTACACAAAATACAAAAGAAATGATCAAATATTTAAACTAATTACACCTAATCTAATAGCCCTATCAAAATAAAAAATCCCCCCCAAAATAAAAAAACCCTAGCCTACACTAAATTGCCAATGGCCCTTAAAAGGGCCTTTTGCGGGGCATTGCCCCAAAGAAATCAGCTCTTTTACCTGTAATAAAATAATACAAAGAACCCCCCAACAGTAAAACCCACCACCCACACAACCAACCCCCCTCAAAAAAAAACCTAACATACAGGCAGATTATGAGTTTTGCGTTAGGAGCTGTACGGTGCTAACGAGCAGCTTTGTCTCACCGCTCACTTACCTACAGCGCTGGTATTACGGGTTTTTACAAACTCTGCGTTAAAAGGCAAGAAGTGAGCGTAGAGCAAAATTGTGCTTCATACCGCACTCCAATACCAGCGCTGCTTAAATCAGCGGTAAGCTGGTTGTACGTGCTCGTGCACGATTTCCCCATAGACATCAATGGGGAGAGCCGGCTGAGAAAAAGTCTAACACCTGCCAAAAAGCAGCGTAAAACTCAGTAATGCAGCCCCATAGATTACTACGGGGAAACACATTTTATGTTTACACCTAACATGAATCCTGAGTCTAAACACCCCCAATCTTACACTTATTAACCCCTAATCTGCCACCCCCGACATCGCCGACACCTACATTATATTTATTAACCCCTAATCTGCCGCCCCCAATGTCGCTGCAACCTACCTACACTTATTAATCCCTAATCTGCCGTCCCCAATGTCGCCGCAACTATATTAAATTTATTAACCCCTAAACTTAAGTCTAACCCTAACACCCCCTAATTGAAATATAATTTAAATAAATCTAAATAAAAATAACTATCATTAACTACATTATTCCTATTTAAAACTAAATACCTGTAAAATAAACAGTAAGCTAGCTACAATATAACTAATAGTTACATTGTAGCTAGCTTAGGGTTTATTTTTATTTTACAGGCAAGTTTGTATTTATTTTAACTAGGTAGAATAGTTATTAAATAGTTATTAAATAGTTATTAACTATTTAATAACTACCTAGCTAAAATAAATACAAATTTATAATAAATATAATGTAGGTGGCGGCAATGTTAGGGGTGGCAGATTAGGGGTTAATAATATTTAACTAGTGTTTGTGAGGCAGGAGTGCGGCGGTTTAGGGGTTAATATGTTTATTATAGTGGCGTCGATGTCTGGAGCAGCATATTATTGGTTAATAATTTTATTTTAGTGTTTGTGAGGCGGGGGGGGGGCCTTGGGTTAGGGGTTAGGTAGTTTATGGGTGTTAGTGTACTTTTTAGCACTTTAGTTATGAGTTTTATGCTACGGCGTTGGAGTGTAAAACTCATAACTACTGACTTTAGAATGCGTTACGGAGGTGGAGTGCGTACCGCTCACTTTTTGGCCTCCCAGGACAGACTCGTAATACCGGCGCTATGGAAGTCCCAAAGAAAAAAGGGTTTACGAAGTTTACGTAAGTCGGTTTGCGGTAAGGCCAAAAAAGTGTGTGGGGCCCCTAAACCTGCAAGACTCGTAATAGCAGCGGTAGTGAAAAAGCAGCGTTAGGACCTGTTAGCGCTGCTTTTTTACCTTACCGCAAATCTCGTAATCTTTGGATTGGCATTGCCCTTAAAAGGGCATTTAGCTCTTTTACTTTGCCCAAAGTCCCTAATCTAAAAATAAAACCCACCCAATAAACCCTTAAATAAACCTAACACTAACCCCCAAAGATCCACTTACAGTTTTTGAAGAGCAGACATCCATCCTCATCCATCCAGGAGAAGTCTTCAACCAAGCGGCAAGAATTCCTCAACAAAGCCGGGAGAAGTCTTCATCCAAACGGCAAGAAGTCGTACTCCAGGCGGGCAGAAGTCTTCATCCAGACTGCATCTTCTATCTTCATCCTTCCGACGCGGAGCGGCTCCATCTTCAAGACATCCGTCGCCTGAGCATCCTATTCTTTTGATGGGTCTCGAAGAATGAAGTTTCCTTTAAATGACGTAATCCAAGATGGCGTCCCTTGAATTCCGATTGGCTGATAGAATTCTATCAGCCAATCGGAATTAAGGTAGAAAAAATCCTATTGGCTGATGCAATCAGCCAATAGGATTGAGCTCGCATTCTATTGGCTGTTCCGATTAGCCAATAGAATGCAAGCTCAATCCTATTGGCTGATTGGATCAGCCAATAGGATTAAAACCCTTTAACTCCGATTGTGTATTTTGTGTAATTTAGTGTTTATTATTTTTTGTAATTTAATTTATTTAATTATAGTGTAATGTTAGGTGTAAGTGTAACTCAGGTTAGGTTTTATTTTACAGGTAACTTTGTATTTATTTTAACTAGGCAGTTAGTAAATAGTTAATAACTATTTACTAACTAGTTTACCTAGTTAAAACAAATACAAATGCTAGATTTAGAGTTTTGTCGCTAAAGACCCGCGGTGTTAACGCTGCTTTTTTTCCCAGTGCACCCTTAAGACAATGCTGGTATTTAGAGTTGTCTGAATGGCTGCGTTAGGCTCAGAAAACGGAGCATTGAGCATAATTTACCTTCCCTTCAACTCTCAATACCAGCGTTGCCTATGGTAGCGGTAAGCTGGAAAAACGTGCTTGTGCACGATATCCCCATAGGAAACAAAGGGGCTGAGCTGGCTGAAAAAAAACCTAACACCTGCAAAAAAACAGCGTTCAGCTCCTAGCGCAGCCCCATTGTTTCCTATGGGGAAACACTCTCTAAGTCTACACCTAACACCCTAACATGAACCCGAGTCTAAACACCCCTAACCTTACACTTATTAACCCCTAATCTGCCGCCCCCGCTATCGCTGACACCTGCATTTTATTATTAACCCCTAATCTGCCGATCCGGACACGCCGCAACCTACATTATAGCTATGAACCCCTAATCTACTGCCCCTAACATCGCCGACACCTATATTATATTTATTACCCCCTAATCTGCCCCCCCAACGTCGCCGCCACCTACCTACACTTATTAACCCCTAATCTGCCGACCGGAACTCGCCGCCACTATAATAAATGTATTAAACCCCTAAACCGCCGCACTCCCGCCTCGCAAACACTATAATAAATTGTATTAACCCCTAATCTGCCCTCCCTAACATCGCCACCACCTACCTACAATTTTAACCCCTAATCTCCTCCCAGCAACGTCGCCGCTACTATAATAAAGTTATTAACCCCTAAAGCTAACTCTAACACTAACCCTAACACCCCTCTAAATTAAATATAATTTTAATTAAACAAAATAATATTCCTATAATTAAATAAATTATTCCTATTTAAAACTAAATACTTACCTAGAAAATAAACCCTAATATAGCTACAATATAACTAATAGATACATTCTAGCTATTTTAGGATTTATATTTATTTTACAGGCAACTTTGTATTTATTTTAACTAGGTACAATAGCTATTAAATAGTTAATAACTATTCAATAGCTACCTAGTTAAAATAAGTACAAAATTACCTGTAAAATAAACCCTAACCTAAGTTATAAATACACCTAACACTACACTATCATTAAATTCATTAAATAAATTAACTACAATTAGCTAAACTAAAATACAATTAAATAAACTATTCTATAATACAAAAAAACCCCCACTAAATTACAAAAAATTAAAAAAATTACAAGAAGTTTAAACTAATTACACCGAATCTAAGCCCCCTAATAAAATAAAAAATCCCCCCAAAATAAAAAAATGCCCTACCCTATTCTAAATTAAAAAAATAATCAGCTCTTTAACCAGCCCTTAAAAGGGCTTTTTGCGCGGCATTGCCCCAAAGTAATCAGCTCTTTTACCTGTAAAAATATACAACCCCCCAACATTAAAACCCACCACCCACATACCCCTACTCTAACCCACCCAAACCCCCCTTAAAAAAACCTAACGCTAACCCCCTGAAGATCTCCCTACCTTGAGTCGTCTTCACCCAACCAGGCTGAAATCTTCATCCAAGGTGCGCAGAGGAGGTCCTTCATCCGTTAGAAGTCTTCATCCAGGTGACGTCTTCAATCTTCATCCATCCGGAGTGGAGCGGAGCCATCTTCCAAGGAGCTGACGCAGAACCATCCACTCACAGGAACGAACAACCGGCTCAATACCATTGTTAGCCTGTTCTATGGCGATTTACCACCTGGGTGCAACTTCTTTTAGCCCAGCAATGCTTTTCACAGAGTAGAACTTTCCTGTAGTATATCAGTCTGATCCCGCCTATTACGGTCAGTCCAGTGCCGAAATACCAGGCAATTCCTCTCTGAACAAGGAACAAAGCAACCCCAGACGATCATTTTGGCCTTCATTGGGCCTCGTCAGTGAGGTGTAGCAGTATTCCTCTAAGCACACTGAGCAAGGAGTCCACATCTGGTTTCCCCTTTTTCCCATAGGGAGACTAAATACACACAGAGAGAAATGCACTCACAGGAACGAACAACCAGCTCAATACCATTGTTAGCCTGTTCTATGGCGATTTACCACCTGGGTGCAACTTCTTTTAGCCCAGCAATGCTTTTCACAGAGTAGAACTTTCCTGTAGTATATCAGTCTGATCCCGCCTATTACGGTCAGTCCAGTGCCGAAATACCAGGCAATTCCTCTCTGAACAACGAACAAAGCAACCCCAGACGATCGTTTCAGCCTTCATTGGGCCTCGTCAGTGAGGTGTAGCAGTATTCCTCTAAGCACACTGAGCAAGGAGTCCACGTCTGGTTTCCCCTTTTTCCCATAGCCACTGAGCTGTTGTTCGTTCCTGGTAGAGCGCTTCTCTCTTTGTATGCAAATTATTATGACCCTGGGGAAGTCTCCCTATGGGTGATGGGGGAAACCAGACGTGGACTCCTTGCCCAGTGTGCTTAGAGGAATGTGACTGCACCTCACTGACGAGGCCCATAGAAGGCCGAAATGATCGTCTGGGGTTGTCATGTTCCTTGTTCAGAGGAGAATTGCCTGGTATTTCGGGGCTGGACTGACCTTACATGGCGGGATCAGACTGATATACTTTAGGAAAGTTTTCTTCTGTGAAAAGCACACTGGTCTAAAAGAGGCTGCTTCCGGGTGGTAAATCGCCATAGAACAAGCCACTGAGCTGTTGTTCGTTCCTGGTAGAGCACTTCTCTCTTTGTATGCAAATTATTATGACCCTGGGGAAGTCTCCCTATGGGTGATGGGGGAAACCAGACGTGGACTCCTTGCCCAGTGTGCTTAGAGGAATGTGACTGAACCTCACTGACGAGGCCCATAGAAGGCCGAAACGATCGTCTGGGGTTGTCATGTTCCTTGTTCAGAGGAGAATTGCCTGGTATTTCGGGGCTGGACTGACCTTACATGGCGGGATCAGACTGATATACTTTAGGAAAGTTTTCTTCTGTGAAAAGCACACTGGTCTAAAAGAGGCTGCTTCCGGGTGGTAAATCGCCATAGAACAAGCCACTGAGCTGTTGTTCGTTCCTGGTAGAGCGCTTCTCTCTTTGTATGCAAATTATTATGACCCTGGGGAAGTCTCCCTATGGGTGATGGGGGAAACCAGACGTGGACTCCTTGCCCAGTGTGCTTAGAGGAATGTGACTGCACCTCACTGACGAGGCCCATAGAAGGCCGAAACGATCGTCTGGGGTTGTCATGTTCCTTGTTCAGAGGAGAATTGCCTGGTATTTCGGGGCTGGACTGACCTTACATGGCGGGAACAGACTGATATACTTTAGGAAAGTTTTCTTCTGTGAAAAGCACACTGGTCTAAAAGAGGCTGCTTCCGGGTGGTAAATCGCCATAGAACAAGCCACTGAGCTGTTGTTCGTTCCTGGTAGAGCGCTTCTCTCTTTGTATGCAAATCTGTTAGAGGGAGCTCAGGAGACAACCCAATTTTAGACTCTATTAACATTCTATCTGCCAAAATGAGTACACATTACACTTCTCTCAAACAAGAAATAAAATCTTCAGTAGCCAAACTCAAGCGAGGTAAAGCCTTTTTGGGGGGAACGTACAGATGCACTTGAGAGAAAACATGAAGACCTAGGAAAAGACTATTCCAATCTTCTGTCCTATGCTCACAGTCTGGTGGAGATTATGTCTGTTTTAGAATTTAATCTTGCGAATCAGGAAGATAGGTCTCGTTGCAACAACATTAGAGTAAGGGGTATTCCTGAGGAAATTGGAGCAGCAGAATTACCAGAATTTTTGCTAGGCCTCTTCAAGGAACTTCTGGCATCTCTACAAGACTGAGACCCTCTGATAGATTGGGTTCACAGAGATCTATGCCCTAGAACTGCATCAGCTGAACAGCACAGTGATATCATCAGACTCCATTAGTTCACCTTCAAAGAAACTCTTACAGGCAGCATTCCAAAAATGTCTCTAACTGAGTCATATATATCAATACAAATCTTCCTAGACCTAGCTTCACATACTCTGGCTCAGTGATGCTTGTTTACGCCGATCACGCAATGACTGCACAAACATAATATAAAAAACAGATGGGTTAGCTAGTCAAACTGTTTCTTCAATTTGAAGGCCAATTCTATGTTATAACTGCTCTTGATCAGAGTATGAAGCTACTAGAAACTTGGGGACTTCTCTAACTTTGTTATATGGACTCTACATACAATCCAGACCTGAAAGGGCTGAGGATCATAGCACCAGAACAGCAGCCTCTCCCTAAGATGCCCAACCAGACTGCCAAGAGGAAAGGACCCCATCCAGGACTCTCTCTTCAAGGAGAATGATTGTTATTTTTCTTGACTACAGATTTAATGTATGCATTTTCTTTGTTAGTGTCAATACCTGAGTAATGTATATTCTAGGCGATTGTATGCTCTTAGAGTCTATTATAGGTAATTCAAAACTGGTTGTAAAGTTTATAATGAAGAGTTATATGAAGAGACTAATGCCCTAAACAGATGGTCTATGCCTCTTAATTTTGTTTAGAGAACAAGTGAGGTAGACTTATTAGCAAGATAGGTTCTAACGAGCGCTAGTTGGCTCCTTCAACTTAATGAATTTGTTTAGCTAATATGGGAAGGAAAACCCAAATCCAACATCCTCTCATATTCCCTCATTACAGGTGGGTTCTTTCTGTCCTTTTAGTACTCCCTAGTTTCTCAATGCACTCCCTTGGCCCATAACTCTATTCCACTGTTTCAAACCCCCCCATATCTAACATACGGCTAGATTTAGAGTTTTGTCGGTAAGGACCCGCGTATCTAACGCTGGCTTTTTTCTGGCCGCACCTTTAAAATAACTCTGGTATTGAGAGTCCACAGAATGGCTGCGTTAGGCTCCAAAAAAGGAGCCTAGAGCATATTTAACGCAACTTCAACTCTCGATACCAGAGTTGCTTACGGACGCGGCCAGCCTCAAAAACGTGCTCGTGCACGATTCCCCCATAGGAAACAATGGGGCTGTTTGAGCTGAAAAAAAACTAACACCTGCAAAAAAGCCGCTTTCAGCTCCTAACGCAGCCCCATTGTTTCCTATGGGGAAACACTTCCTACGTCTGTACCTAACACTCTAACATGTACCCCGAGTCTAAACACCCCTAACCTTACACTTATTAACCCCTATTCTGCCGCCCCCACTATCGCTGACCCCTGCATATTATTATTAACCCCTAATCTTTAACCCCTAATCTACCGCTCCGTAAACCGCCGCTACTTACATTATCCCTATGTACCCCTAATCTGCTGCCCCTAACACCGCCGACCCCTATATTATATTTATTAACCCCTAATCTGCCCCCCACAACGTCGCCTCCACCTGCCTACACTTATTAACCCCTAATCTGCCGAGCGGACCGCACCGCTATTATTATAAAGTTATTAACCCCTAATCCGCCTCACTAACCCTATAATAAATAGTATTAACCCCTAATCTGCCCTCCCTAACATCGCTGACACCTAACTTCAATTATTAACCTCTAATCTGCCGACTGGAGCTCACCGCTATTCTAATAAATGTATTAACCCCTAAAGCTAAGTCTAACCCTAACACTAACACCCCCCTAACTTAAATATAATTTAAATCTAATGAAATTAATTAACTCTTCTTAAATAAATTATTCCTATTTAAAGCGCAAATACTTACCTGTTAAATAAATCCTAATATAGCTACAATATAAATTATAATTATATTATAGCTATTTTAGGATTAATATTTATTTTACAGGTAACTTTGTATTTATTTTAACCAGGTACAATAGCTATTAAATAGTTAAGAACTATTTAATAGCTAAAATAGTTAAAATAATTACAAATTTACCTGTTAAATAAATCCTAACCTAAGTTACAATTAAACCTAACACTACACTATCAATAAATAAATTAAATACAATTCCTACAAATAAATACAATGAAATAAACTAAAGTACAAAAAATAAAAAAGAACTAAGTTACAAAAAATAAAAAAATATTTACAAACATAAGAAAAATATTACAACAATTTTAAACTAATTACACCTACTCTAAGCCCCCTAATAAAATAACAAAGCCCCCCAAAATAAAAAAATGCCCTACCCTATTCTAAATTACCTTACCAGCCCTGAACAGGGTCCTTTGCGGGGCATACCCCAAGAAGTTCAGCTCTTTTGCCTGTAAAAAAAAACATACAATACCCCCCCCCAACATTACAACCCACCACCCACATACCCCTAATCTAACCCAAACCCCCCTTAAATAAACCTAAAACTAAGCCCCTGAAGATCTTCCTACCTTATCTTCACCATACCAGGTTCACCGATCGATCCAGAAGAGCTCCTCCGATGTCCTGATCCAAGCCCAAGCGGGGGGCTGAAGAGGTCCATGATCCGGCTGAAGTCATCATCCAAGCGGGAGCTGAAGAGGTCCATGATCTGGCTGAAGTCTTCATCCAAGCGGGAGCTGAAGAGGTCCATGATCCGGATGAAGTCTTCTATCAACGGCATCTTCAATCTTCTTTCTTCGGGAGCCATCATCTTCCATCCGACGCGGAACATCCTCTTCTCCCGACGCCTACTAGCCGAATGACGGTTCCTTTAAATGACGTCATCCAAGATGGCGTCCCTCGAATTCCGATTGGCTGATAGGATTCTATCAGCCAATCGGAATTAAGGTAGGAATATTCTGATTGGCTGATGGAATCAACCAATCAGAATCAAGTTCAATCCGATTGGCTGATTCAATCAGCCAATCAGATTGAGCTTGCATTCTATTGGCTGTTCTGATCAGCCAATAGAATTCAAGCTCAATCTGATTGGCTGATCGGATCAGCCAATCGGATTGAACTTGATTCTGATTGGCTGATTCCATCAGCCAATCAGAATTTTCCTACCTTGATTCCGATTGGCTGATAGAATCCTATCAGCCAATCGGAATTCGAGGGACGCCATCTTGGATGACGTCATTTAAAGGAACCGTCATTCGGCTAGTAGGCGTCGGGAGAAGAGGCTGTTCTGCGTTGGATGGAAGATGATGGCTCCCGAAGAAAGAAGATTGAAGATGCCGTTGATAGAAGACTTCATCCGGATCATGGACCTCTTCAGCTCCCGCTTGGATGATGACTTCAGCCGGATCATGGACCTCTTCAGCCCCCCGCTTGGGCTTGGATCAGGACATCGGAGGAGCTCTTCTGGATCGATCGGTGAACCTGGTATGGTGAAGATAAGGTAGGAAGATCTTCAGGGGCTTAGTGTTAGGTTTATTTAAGGGGGGTTTGGGTTAGATTAGGGGTATGTGGGTGGTGGGTTGTAATGTTGGGGGGGGGGGTATTGTATGTTTTTTTTTACAGGCAAAAGAGCTGAACTTCTTGGGGCATGCCCCGCAAAGGGCCCTGTTCAGGGCTGGTAAGGTAAAAGAGCTTCGAACTTTAGTAATTTAGAATAGGGTAGGGCATTTTTTTATTTTGGGGTTTTTTGTTATTTTATTAGGGGGCTTAGAGTAGGTGTAATTAGTTTAAAATTGTTGTAATATTTTTCTTATGTTTGTAAATATTTTTTTATTTTTTGTAACTTAGTTCTTTTTTATTTTTTGTACTTTAGTTAGTTTATTTCATTGTATTTATTTGTAGGTATTGTATTTAATTAATTTATTGATAGTGTAGTGTTAGGTTTAATTGTAGGTAATTGTAGGTATTTTATTTAATGTATTTATTGATAGTGTAGTGTTAGGTTTAATTGTAACTTAGGTTAGGATTTATTTTACAGGTAATTTTGTAATTATTTTAACTAGGTAGCTATTAAATAGTTCTTAACTATTTAATAGTTATTGTACATGGTTAAAATAAATACAAAGTTACCTGTAAAATAAATATAAATCCTAAAATAGCTATAATATTATTATAATTTATATTGTAGCTATATTAGGATTTATTTTACAGGTAAGTATTTAGCTTTAAATAGGAATAATTTATTTAATAAGAGTTAATTAATTTCGTTAGATTTAAATTATATTTAACTTAGGGGGGTGTTAGTGTTAGGGTTAGACTTAGCTTTAGGGGTTAATATATTTATTAGAATAGCGGTGAGCTCCAGTCGGCAGATTAGGGGTTAATGTTTGAAGTTAGGTGTCGGCGATGTTAGGGAGGGCAGATTAGGGGTTAATACTATTTATTATAGGGTTAGTGAGGCGGATTAGGGGTTAATAACTTTATTATACTAGCGGTGCGGTCCGGTCGGCAGATTAGGGGTTAATAAGTGTAGGCAGGTGGAGGCGACTTTGAGGGCGGCAGATTAGGGGTTAATAAATATAATATAGGGGTCGGCGGTGTTAGGGGCAGCAGATTAGGGATACATAGCTATAATGTAGGTGGCGGCGCTTTGCGGTCGGCAGATTAGGGGTTAATTATTGTAGGTAGCTGGTGGCGACGTTGTGGGGGGCAGGTTAGGGGTTAATAAATATAATACAGGGGTCGGCGGTTTTAGGGGCAGCAGATTAGGGGTACATAAGTATAACGTAGGTGGCGGTCGGCAGATTAAGGGTTAAAAAAATGTAATCGAGTGGCGGCGATGTGGGGGGACCTCGGTTTAGGGGTACATAGGTAGTTTATGGGTGTTAGTGTACTTTAGAGCACAGTAGTTAAGAGCTTTATGAACCGGCGTTAGCCCAGAAAGCTCTTAACTACTGACTTTTTTCTGCGGCTGGAGTTTTGTCGTTAGATTTCTAACGCTCACTTCAGACACGACTCTAAATACCGGAGTTAGAAAGATCCCATTGAAAAGATAGGATACGCAATTGACGTAAGGGGATCTGCGGTATGGAAAAGTCGCGGCTGGAAAGTGAGCGTTAGACCCTTTTTTGACTGACTCCAAATACCGGCGGTAGCCTAAAACCAGCGTTAGGAGCCTCTAACGCTGGTTTTCACAGCTACCGCCAAACTCCAAATCTAGGCCATAGCTCTTTATTGAGCATTTATTATCTTGTTACTCAGTGATAGATTATTTCTTCTGGGACCTTTAGGTTAAGTGGTGCTCACCCACTGTTAGTTTTCATATATATCTTTAAGGTTTGATCAGATCATTTACTTTTTCTATATGATAGTTACCTTATTTATTCTATGGTTGAGTTTATAATTATCTGACTGTTATATAATCATTTGTATTTGATTGTGTATTCTCTTTGAGAGGTTCTTATCCACTATTCATACATTGCTCATTATCCTAATTAATTAATCTGATTACCAGTTGTGAAAATGTGTCATTATAACCACAGGACCTTTATTCCTTATAATATCTAAGTGGTGGCCTCACAGTGATTGTAGCATATATATTATTCTCTTTCTCCTCTTCCTACGTTACCTCTTCTCCCCAAATCTTTCCTTTATTATTTCCCTAGCGAGGCTGATCTCCGCTTTGCAACCTTTGCTGTCCAGGGCCTCAATTCACTGACAAAGAGAAACTTACTTTTAAACTTCCTAAAACGCACTAATATATCTTTCACCATTGTACAGGAGACTCACTGGACCACACCATCAGGTAGGAAACATTGTTTTAAAAAATATTCCTTTGTACTTGAGTCCTCTTATGCACAGAAGAGAGGAGTAGCTATTTTTATTTGTGATTATATAGCATATGATCTTAACCTGCTACTCTAGCATTCCTCAGTCCTATTCTAGAAAAGATATGGGATCTTGGACTCTCAACTCGATTAAAAGCTCCAAAATTAATCTCACCTCCTGGTCGGATCACGACCTTTACCCCCCACACACCCAATCAAGAGAGTCTCATTGGTGACTAGAGGATTGGCTATTAGATAAACCTTCCTCAATTGCCAACCTCAAAAAGGAACTAGTGGAGTTTCTGACATTCAATAATAATGACCAGACCCCTACTCATATTGTCTGGGCCTCTCTAAAGGCTTATATCAGAGCACACTTTATCAAAAAATGTAATTAAAAACAAAAAAGGCAAGTCTTTGGCTAAGCTTAATTGTCTATTTCCACTCACAGATCTGTAAAAACTGATCTTACCACATCTAGTGCGGCGCAATTAGAAAGTGTCAAAGCCCAGCTAACGACTTGATTACGAGTGGTGCGCAAAATGTAGCGCAAGTGTGCTACTTTTTTTTTCCAGCTTCCTAGAGCATTTTCAGCCTCTCTAGTCTCACTGGTCCTTATGTTATTAAACAGTATTTAATATGGGTAATTCAGATATCTTTAGTTTATCCCTTTTTGTACACACACATGCTTCTTTTCAATTATCTCTGTAAACCAAATCCCAATAATTATCTCTTCTACCTCCTACTGGGAGTGTATTTTTTTCTGCTGACTATGTTTACATAGGTTTTCTTTAACCTATATTTAAGCATCAAAACCTTTGGAATAGGTAGGGATACTAAGGGAAAATCGGCTATTTCAAGTGCCAAAATAAAGTAACATTATTTTTTTTTGTAAACTATTTAATACACTCCAGCAGGAAAAATGTCTAATCGGAAACAAATGAAAGTAGAGAAATTTAGGGTAAGCTGTCCCTTTAACTTACATTTCCAACTGTGCAGCAATGTTGTATAACTGTCCCCTGCAGCAATAATAGCTCTACCATGCTTATAGGGCAACACAGCTCCTAGATAGAACATGTCCCTTCAAGTGTAAGTTAACCATTTTACAGCCACAGCTATCAACAGCAATCATTTTGAAATTGTGACATTTTGCTTTCATTGTCCTGAATGACATTTGAATACGCAAGTTGGCAAGTTACTAGAAGTGTTGAGTCCGTCCTCAGAAAACATATCCCCTAATGAACAGTATTGCCTTTCACAGCATGATAACCTGTTATCAGCAAAGAAATTGAAAAATAGATTAAAGGGCAGACTTGCACTCAGACCCTTAATGAAACAGTTTGCCTGTGTGCTGTACACAGCAAAAATAATTCTATACAATTTAAATATTAGTTATCAGTGACAAGCTCTAATTCTTCATGGAATCATAAGTCACTTTATGTTTTTACAATAGTTCTCCTTCTAGTTTTCCTTCAAACTGGCAAATCAAAAATATTTCCACTCACAAAAGTCTCAGGATATGGTATAGGGAATATTTATTTTGAAAATAATATGCAATGACATGTAATTGTATTGTTTAGGTCCTGAAAGTGTAAGAGATGAGGATGAACTATTAATCATGACTATACTGGAATATGTACCATTAACTTGTCACTTTGTATAGAATGTACCAATATAACTAACACTAGATGCAAGACTAGATGTCACATCAGATATCTTGCTCTGTTCATTGGTATGACATATAGATATAAATCAGGATGGTATCTCTGTATAGGAAAGCAATATTAAAATAAATGTTCCCCATGTTTATAGGCAGCTCAAAATGTAACTTTGGAGAAAAACAAATTATATCTCCTGCAGGATAAATATATGCATCTAGTTAATTTCTATGGATGATGAGAATTTTCATTAAATAGCAATTTTGGTAGAAATCAATTGGCACAAGGTTAATGAAAGATATCTTTGTAAATTATGAAATGTATAAGCATTAAATCTTCACTGTATCTATGTTTTTAACAATCTAATTTTTTGTTATCTTTAAATAGGGCTCAGCACTATCAGACAGATTATTTAAGACCTCTCATCAAAAGAAGGCAGAGAAATACCATTTGGCAGGAACATGAAGTAATAGCTGTTCCTACTCATATCAATTTGCTATACTAACAATCTAAACTTTTTAGCCTTAAATATGTTTTATGAACTTGTTAAAAATTTAATTTCTTATATTATTTAAACACTCGTTTAACCTCTTGACGACACATAATACCCTGGGCATTGTACATTGTTTGTCCCTAAGGGATTTTTGGCCTCTTTACTAGTGCGGGTCTCACTGAAATTACAACATGCCTCAGTCCAGGATCCATTGTATAGTGTAGGCTTTGTATTGTGTTACAGAGTAAACACTCTTAAATTATAAGTTTTTAATTTTATTCTTTGAAGAATTTTAAATCCTTAACAAACTTTTAATAGTTTCCTTTGGGTTAAATTTAAAGTGCATATATTTATATATGTATATGTGTGTGTGTGTATATTTATGCAATATTATTTTATTTCACCCCAAGGTGGCAATTTAGCTATGTCCACAAAATGTAACTATTTATCTACACAGGTTTTTTTGTGGCTCATTTAGGAATTAACAATTAAATTCTAGTTAATCCAGAAATATATACTTATACTTCTTGACCATGCATTTTATAACTATATGAAGTCTGTCTTATTATGTAACTAAAAGGGTTTTACAATCTGATTTATAACTTGGCCACACCTATGACAGTAATTGCTTGTGTCTTAGTTCCAGCAGATTCTCTAACTTTAGCCGGTGCTCTTTAAATAATCTGTTCAGCCATATGGATATAATTATTAAAATGATAACAAGAATACCCTGTGCTAATAGAAAACCCTTAATTCCTATTTCTATACTTGTGTTAGTCAAGCCAAGGCTAAAATCTCCATCATGTAATAATTCATCTAGTACTTCACCTGCCTTGTCAATATTGTTACTAATTTGTATTATATGGGTCTCTTTCCTTTATAATAAATTCTGGAGATTTAGTGATATTGAATCGATATGTATGTCAAACACAGGGATATATGTTCCAGGTTCCGGAACATCAGGTTCACTGTCAAGGAGTATTTCCTCCTTAAAGACAGGAATCAGTCTAATTACTATGCTACCAATGGTACGGTCTTCACAGTGGGGGGTTAAGCAAAAATTAGTGTATAGTATTGGGCATAACTGGCTTCCATAGGTGCATTCCTTGCTTGTGACTACACAGTATTGTCTATTCATATTGTATGCTATTTTCACCATTTGTGTTCTCCACTTTGTTAGTTGAATCAGTCATCCAAGTTCGGTTGGAGAGGAGCTTGAATTAATCTTTTCTTTATATCCTGCTGTTGCTTTGGTACTTTGCTGGGTTTTCTGGGTGCTGTTGTCTTCAATCTCTTGTCCCTCCATCAGTAGTATGGCCTCTGCTGCTGTGGGTTCTTCTTGTATCATATTTGTTCAGTGTTCTTCTTGCCTCAGGCCGCATATGGGGGTACTGATTTCAAAGACATTGCAGCGACATAGGTACTTGTTTTTGTTCATGTTGCAACATGCTGTTTTGGGTACCTTCCACTTCCCTTTCACTTGTACCAAAAGATCTGGGAGATTCAGCCTCTCCTTGTAGATATTTCCTTCTAGGTATCCAATTGAATGTGAGAATGCGAGTCTATCAAAGATAGAGTACTCTGGATCAAAAACCAGCAGGGAGATAGTGAAAGACACATACAAATCGTCACCAAGAGAACAGGAAGTTTTTTTTTTCTGGCAGTGGTGAGTCTTACGGGAGTGTGGTGTCACTAAACCTAAATTATGAATGACAGATGTTGGCAGAATTTCACAAATTTTAATGGACCTGTGGGGACAGTACCATTGTGCCAAGTCTTTATCTGTTAGGATGTCCAGAATCTTACCTGAACGTATATCCCTGAGGACATTGGCCATCTTACTATTAACAAAGCTACCAAAGGCTGTACAGACTATTTCCCACCCCTCATGGTTTTCCTTTGCTCTCTCATTGCTAGCACTTGTTATTTCATTTATCTTAACCTGGGTCTTAGTGAATAGGTGAGCTATGTCATGTATGTTGTACACAGTATATTTTTTCATCATCAGCCAGTCTGCCTATTCCCTTTAGAGATGGTTTTAACACATGTTGTCCCTTAAGACCAATTGTAGGACCTGTCTGGGTTATTGGGCATCCTGCAGTATGTAGTGTAGGAATGAGAGTGGATGGCACAGATGCTTGCAAGGTGAGTCTTTGTGTGGATTTCGAGAGAAGGATGAATACATATGGCTATCTCCCTGAGTCCTCTGGGCGGGTCTGGTAGATGTGTAATGATCCATTTAGAAAATTTCCATGCTGTCCTTGTAGTCTGTTGCTTCCAAGACTTCCCCCTCTTTACAGATTCTTATTTTGTCTGGGCCCCACCAGGATACTCTTTGCCCACTGATGCCCTCTGCTGTGACAGAAATAAGGACAGATTCTCCTTCATGGTTGTAAACAGGATTTTTTCCACTCTTATCCCGAAGAGAGGATTGCAGATGACAGCTAAACTTTGGTGCACAACGATCCATATTATGGCCAGCTTCATGGTACTGTAGTCAGAGTATAGATAGGAGTGACATAAGGAGGTGGAAGAAAAAACAAGAATTTTAGTGATATGGAAACTTAAAAAGTTCTAACAAGTGAGACTGTAAATAATACAACATTTACATCTCTCTACCTTTCTGCCCATCTGTTTTCTTGCATGCAACCTATTCTGTGCTGCCTTCTCCTTTACCGTATATGTTTTCAATTGATTAGCATGCCCCCATTTATCCTCTGACCTTTTTTCCTTTATCCTGATTTTATAGACTGATGGGCTAAGTTTGTCTATGATGGTAAAGGGGCCTCTCCAGTTTTTTGAAAGGTTGCTTTCTGTTGGTCGTAGCTCCATTAGCATTACTTTATCCCCTATGTCCCAACAGGTTTCTCTCACTCCCTTGTCAAACTGCATTTTGGCACTCTTTGGGGCTTTTCCCAGGTGTTGTGCTGCAAATGTGTGTATTTCTCTGAGGGCCTTCTCTAATTTGATTAGGTATTGGTCCATTGATAGTCTATCATTAGTTGGGGTATGCATTTCTACAAATAGGTGTTTGGGTAGCCTCATTTTTCTACCTGTGTTATTTGGGTTGTGGAGGAGGGGGTAGCTCTTACTGCCATTGTCAAGTAAGTTATCCCAATTTTTTGCATTTATATTTACAAACTTTTTTAACATTGTTTTAATTTGTATGTTGGTCCTCTCTACTTGTCCTGAAGATTCAGGGTGATAAGGTATGTGAAAGCTTTGCTTGACTCCCAGCATTTGCATGCATGTTTGCAATAATTTTCACGTGAAATGTGTGCCTTGATCAGACTCTATAGATGCTGGCAGACCCCATCTAGTAAATACTTGTTCTACTAATCTTTTTGCTGCGTTCTGTGCAGTGTTACTGTACCAGGACATATTTGTTATTTGTAGCTGTTGTAGGAAGAAGGCCCATATAATCAACCTGTAGGGAGTTCCAGGGGCCTTCTTTTAACCTTATTCTGAGAGGAGTGTTTATCTTTTTTGGGGCAGGGTTAACTTAAGCACACACAATGCAATTATCAAAATACTGCTGTATAACTGTGCTCATGTTAGGCCACCATCCTACCTCTTTTATTCTTTGATGTGTTTTTTTTTCGTACCCCTGGTGACCTCCTGTTGGACGGTCATGAACTAAATAAATCATTTCTTTCCTGTATTCCCTAGGCACCACCCATGTTATTTCTTCCCCAATGTGAAGAAGATTTTTGTCTTCGGATAATTTTAGGGAATTAATGTACTTGTTAAGTGGATTACCCTCTGTGATGTTTAACTGTTCCTGTTTTAGGTGTTTTATGATTGCCTTAATCTCTGGGTCTTGTTTCTGTATTTCAGCAATGTCTGGTATATAAATAGGCAAGTTATTTGTTATGGCAGAAACAGTGGGGCACAAGTCTGAGTCATTTATCATTTGTGTGATATTCCAACCCCCTCCCCCTTTGTGCTTCCTGTTTGGCCAGTGTGTCCGTTACCTTCTTTTGATCAAAGTGAGGGGATTTGACTGAGTGGCCTTTTACTTTACATACACTTGGTTTGTGTGTCATTTTTTTAGTTAGGGATTCAATATACTATATCAAAGTTTTGTGTTTTAATGATGTCCCGTCAGAGGATGTGTATAGGTGTGTGTGCCAAAAGGGAAGGAATTCTGTGAGGGCATTACATACCCATGCTGAATCTTAGTACATAATCACTTCTCTGTCTCCCTCTATGATATCAAGTGCATGTGCAATCGATGCCATTTCATCATATTGAGCAGATTTGATTGTGCATGACCTTAAAGTTAATGTGGGGGTTGTTTGGGATCAATTATATACAACCCAAATCCAGCATGGGGTGAGCCTTCAATATAGAATCACTTGGTCAGGAGCAATAGTTTCTTGGGACAGAGCGTTGAAAAATTGGGTTATGTCTTGTTTGAACATGATATTACATGTGCGTGCTACTCCATTATATATAAGACCATGTGCTGGGGCTAAGGGATTCATGGTGGCTTTTATTGTATGGTATCTGACCAGTAATAGTAGAGCCCAGTGTGCTAGTCTAGCATTGGAAACATTACCGTCTTTTATTCTGTCAGCGAGAAGGAATTATGTAGGTGTGTGTGTTGAATGTAGGATAATGGGGTTTAGACCTATAATATATGTAAAGTGTTTCACAGCCCAGAATGTTGCTAGGAGGTATCTTTCACATGAAGAGTATTTCATTTATACAGGGCTTAGAAGTGTTTGTTTTTTTTCAAAATTGTTTTATTGAACATTTTTGCATAAACAAATAATTATTGAACATATATGTATACAAAGAGTCAATCAGAAAGGGAATAAGCACATACAGATGTATACAATGTATCACGGTAGAAAAAATATTTGCATGGATACTTTTCGTTTTATCCAACCATTTATCCAACACTGATGGTATGTCACATTATCAACAAAATTATATCAAGTATCCATTAGGAGAACGCTTAATATGAACCTTGGCAATATTAAACATAATGAAATATAACATTCACAACTTATATAGTAGTCTTAGGCTGCTAAAAGTTTTATAGTAGCTAGTTCAAATACAAATAATAAAAAGTCCTGATATTGTTATAACAATGGATATTAAACATATAGACATACATGGAAAACCAAGGTGAAATTCTATAGGATTTATTTTCCAATGCTTACGTAGTAAGCTCATAGGTGTAAAGAAGTGGGGTAGGAGGTTCAAGGGGGAAAAGGAGGGTGGTGGGGGAAGAAGGAGCCAAAAGATACAATTTTTAAGGCTGGGTTGGCAAATATTATATATATAATTGTAAGGAGAAGTAAGAGCTGTGTATGTAGTTTCAGCCACATAAGGTACTCAAGTAGATATACCACCCCTCTAGGATTTTGCCATCACTAAACTAATATGGGAAAGAATGTAAGTTTTATCTCCCCTCAGGGATAGCTGTTACCACTGGACGGAGACGGAGAAAGGGTATTGGATATGACCCACTCTGACTCACAGAGTGGGAAAGGGTGAGGGGAGATACCTTTTCTGTCTTTGTTAATATAATTTCTTTCATGTAATTAGCAAGAGTCCATGAGCTAGTGACGTATGGGATATACATTCCTACCAGGAGGGGCAAAGTTTCCCAAACCTTAAAATGCCTATAAATACACCCCTCACCACACCCACAATTCAGTTTTACAAACTTTGCCTCCGATGGAGGTGGTGAAGTAAGTTTGTGCTAGATTCTACGTTGATATGCGCTCCGCAGCAAGTTGGAGCCCGGTTTTCCTCTCAGCGTGCAGTGAATGTCAGAGGGATGTGAGGAGAGTATTGCCTATTTGAATGCAGTGATCTCCTTCTAAGGGGTCTATTTCATAGGTTCTCTGTTATCGGTCGTAGAGATTCATCTCTTACCTCCCTTTTCAGATCGACGATATACTCTTATATATACCATTACCTCTACTGATTCTCGTTTCAGTACTGGTTTGGCTATCTGCTATATGTAGATGAGTGTCCTGGGGTAAGTAAGTCTTATTTTCTGTGACACTCCTAGCTATGGTTGGGCACTTTGTTTATAAAGTTCTAAATATATGTATTCAAACATTTATTTGCCTTGACTCAGAATGTTCAACTTTCCTTATTTTTCAGACAGTCAGTTTCATATTTGGGATAATGCATTTTAATTTAACATTTTTTACCTTAAAATTTGACTTTTTCCCTGTGGGCTGTTAGGCTCGCGGGGGCTGAAAATGCTTCATTTTATTGCGTCATTCTTGGCGCGGACTTTTTTGGCGCAAAAATTCTATTTCCGTTTCCGGCGTCATACGTGTCGCCGGAAGTTGCGTCATTCTTTGACGTTATTTTGCGCCAAAAATGTCGGCGTTCCGGATGTGGCGTCATTTTTGGCGCCAAAAAGCATTTAGGCGCCAAATAATGTGGGCGTCTTATTTGGCGCGAAAAAATATGGGCGTCACTTTTGTCTCCACATTATTTAAGTCTCATTTTTTATTGCTTCTGGTTGCTAGAAGCTTGTTCTTTGGCATTTTTTCCCATTCCTGAAACTGTCATTTAAGGAATTTGATCAATTTTGCTTTATATGTTGTTTTTTTCTTTTACATATTGCAAGATGTTCCACGTTGCAACTGAGTCAGAAGTTACTTCAGGAAAGTCACTGCACAGTGCTGGAGCTACCAAGCTAAGTGTATCTGCTATAAACTTTTGGTATCTGTTTCTCCAGCTGTTATTTGTATTGCATGTCATGTCAAACTTATTAATGCAGATAAAATTTCCTTTAGTACTGTTACATTACCTGTTGCTGTTCCGTCAACATCTAATTTTCAGAGTGTTCCTGATAACATAAGAGATTTTATTTTTTAAATCCATTAAGAAGGCTATGTCTGTTATTTCTCCTTCTAGTATACATAAAAGTCTTTTAAAACTTCTCTTTTTTCAGATGAATTTTTAAATGAACATCATCATTCTGATACTGATAATGGTTCTTCTGGTTCAGAGGTTTCTGTCTCAGAGGTTGATGCTGATAAATCTTTGTATTTGTTCAAGATGGAATTTATTCGTTCTTTACTTAAAGAAGTGTTATTTGCATTAGAAATAGAGGATTCTGGTCCTCTTGATTCTAAATGTAAACGTTTAAATAAGGTTTTTAAATCTCCTGTAGTTATTCCAGAAGTGTTTTATCTCCCTGATGCTATTTCTGAAGTAATTTCCAGGGAATGGAATAATTTGGGTAATTTATTTACTCCTTCTAGACGTTTAAGCAAATTATATCCTGTGCCATCTGACAGATTAGAGTTTTTTGAGACAAAAATCCCTAAGGTTATGGGGCTATCTCTACTCCTGCTAATGTACTACTATTCCTACGGCAGATAGTACTTCATTTAAGGATCCTTTAGATAGGAAAATTGAATCCTTTCTAAGAAAAGCTTACTTATGTTCAGGTAATCTTCTTAGACCTGCTATATTTTTAGCGGATGTTGCTGCAGCTTCAACTTTTTGATTAGAAGCTTTAGAGCAACAAGTAACAGATCATAATTTTATAGCATTATTATTATTCTATAACATGCTAATAATTTTATTGGTGATACCATCTTTTGATATCATTAGAGTTGATGTCAGGTATATGTCTCTAGCTATTTTAGCTAGAGAAGCTTTATGGATTAAACTTGGAATGCTGACATGTCTTCTAAGTCATCTTTGCTTTCCCTTTCTTTCCAGGGTAAATAATCATTTTAGTTCCTTTCCTTACAAGGAACAAAAGCCTGATCCTTCATCCTCAGGAGCGGTATCAGTTTGGAAACTATTTCCAGTTTGGAATATATCCAAGCCTTATAGAAACCTATAGCCAGCTCCTAAGTACCTATGAAGGTGCGGCCCTTATTCCAGCTCAGCTGGTATGGGGCAGATTACGTTTTCTTCAAAGAAATTTGGATCAATTCCGTTCTTAATCTCTGGTTTCAGAAACATTGTTTCAGAAAGGTACAGAATTGGCTTCAAGTTAAGGCCTCCTGCTAAGAGATTCTTTTCTTTCCCGTGTCCCAGTTAACACAGCAAAGGCTCAGCATTTCTGTAATGTGTTTCAGATCTAGAGTTGGCTGGAGTATTTATGCCAGTTCCAGTTCTGGAACAGGGGCTGGGGTTTTATTTTATCTCTTCATTTGTACCAAAGAAGGTCAATTCCTTCAGACCAGTTCCGGATCTGTCATTATTGAATCGTTATGTTAGGATACCAACATTCAAGATGGTTACTGTAGGACTATCCTGCCTTTTGTTTAGCAAGGGCATTATATGTCTACAATAGATTTACAGGATGTGTATCTGCATATTCCGATTCATCCAGATCACTTTTAGTGTCTGAGATTCTCTTTTTAGACAAGCATTACCAGTTTTGTGGCTCTACCGTTTGGTCTAGCCTCAGTTCCAAGAATTTTTTTCAAAGGTTCTCGGTGCCCCTTTTTTCTGTAATCAGAGAATAGGGTTTTGGTATTTCCTTATTTGGACGATATCTTGGTACTTGCTCAGTCTTCTCATTTTCGAAGAATCTCTCATACGAATCGACTTGTGTTGTTTCTTCAAGTTCATGGTTGGAGGATCAATTTACCATTCAGTTCATTGATTCCTCAGACAAGGGTAACCTTTTTAGGTTTTTGTACATAAATTCAGTGTCTATGACTCTGTCCTTGTCAGACAAGAGAAGTTTAACATTGATATCAGCTTGTCAAAACCTTCAGTCACAATCATTCCCTTTGGTAGCCTTATGCATGGAAATGTTGGGTCTTAGGACTGCCGCATCAGATGCGATCTCCTTTGCTCGTTTTCACATGCGACCTCTTCAGCTCTGTATGCTGACCCAATGGTGCAGGGATTACTCAAAGATATCTCAATTAATATCTTTAAACCGATTTTACAACACTCTCTGACATGGTGGACAGATCACCATCGTTTAGTTCAGGGGGCTTCTTTGTTCTTCCGACCTGGACTATAATCTCAACAGATGCAAGTCTTACAGGTTGGGGAGCTGTGTGGGGGTATCTGACGGCACAAGGGGTTTGGGAATCTCAGGAGGTGAGATTTCCGATCAATATTTTGGAACTCCGTGCAATTTTCAGAGCTTCAGTCTTGGCCTCTTCTCAAGAGAGAGTTGTTCATTTGTTTTCAGATAGACAATGTCACAACTGTGGCATACATCAATCATCAAGGAGGGACTCACAGTCCTCTGGCTATGAAAGAAGTATCTCGAATTTTGGTTTGGGTGGAATCCAGCTCCTGTCTAATCTCTGTGGTTCATATCCCAGGTATGGACAATTGGAAAGCGGATTATCTCAGTCGCCAAACGTTGCATCCGGGCGAATGGTCTCTTCACCCAGAGGTATTTCTTCAGATTGTTCTAATGTGGGAACTTCCAGAAATAGATCTGATGGCTTCTCATCTAAACAAGAAACTTCCCAGGTATCTGTCCAGATCCCGGGATCCTCAGGCGGAGGCAGTGGATGCATTATCACTTCCTTGGAAGTATCATCCTGCCTATATCTTTCCGCCTCTAGTTCTTTTTCCAAGAGTAATCTCCAAGATTCTGAAGGAATGCTCGTTTGTTCTGCTGGTAGCTCCGGCATGGCCTCACAGGTTTTGGTATGCGGATCTTGTCCGGATGGCCTCTTGCCAACCGTGGACTCTTCCGTTAAGACCAGACCTTTTGTCTCAAGGTCCTTTTTTCCATCAGGATCTGAAATCCTTAAATTTAAAGGTATGGAGATTGAACGCTTGATTCTTGGTCAAAGAGGTTTCTCTGACTCTGTGATTAATACTATGTTACAGGCTCGTAAATCTGTATCCAGAGAGATATATTATAGAGTCTGGAAGACTTATATTTCTTGGTGTCTTTCTCATCATTTTTCTTGGCATTCTTTTAGAATACCGAGAATATTACAGTTTCTTCAGGATGGTTTAGATAAGGGTTTGTCCGCAAGTTCTTTGAAAGGTCAAATCTCTGCTCTTTCTGTTCTTTTTCACAGACAGATTGCTATTCTTCCTGATATTCATTGTTTTGTACAATCTTTGGTTCGTATAAAGCCTGTCATTAAGTCAATTTCTCCTCCTTGGAGTTTGAATTTGGTTCTGGGGGCTCTTCAAGCTCCTCCATTTGAACCTATGCATTCATTGGATATTAAATTACTTTCTTGGAAAGTTTTGTTCCTTTTGGCCATCTCTTCTGCCAGAAGAGTTTCTGAATTATCTGCTCTTTCTTGTGAGTCTCCTTTTCTGATTTTTCATCAGGATAAGGCGGTGTTGCGAACTTCTTTTGAATTTTTACCTAAGTTGTGAATTCCAACAACATTAGTGGAGACATTGTGGTTCCTTCATTATGTCTTAATCCTAAGAATTCTAAGGAGAAATCGTTGCATTCTTTGGATGTTATTAGAGCTTTGAAATATTATGTTGAAGCTACTAAGTCTTTCCGAAAGACTTCAGTTTATTTGTTATCTTTTCCGGGTTTTTAAAGGCCAGAAAACTTCTGCCATTTCTTTGGCATCTTGGTTGAAATCTTTAATTCATCTTGCCTATGTTGAGTCGGGTAAGACTCCGCCTCATAGGATTACAGCTCATTCTACTAGGTCAGTTTCTACTTCCTGGGCGTTTAGGAATGAAGCTTCGGTTGATCAGATTTGCAAAGCGGCAACTTGGTCCTCTTTGCATACTTTTACCAAATTCTACCATTTTGTTGTATTTTCTTCTTCTGAAGCAGTTTTTGGTAGAAAAGTACTTCAGGCAGCGTTTTCAGTTTGAATCTTCTGCTTATGTTTTTTCATTAAACTTTATTTTGGGTGTGGATTATTTTCAGCAGGAATTGGCTGTCTTTATTTTATCCCTCCCTCTCTAGTGACTCTTGTGTGGAAAGATCCACATCTTGGGTAGTCATTATCCCATACGTCACTAGCTCATGGACTCTTGCTAATTACATGAAAGAAAACATAATTTATGTAAGAACTTACCTGATAAATTCATTTCTTTCATATTAGCAAGAGTCCATGAGGCCCGCCCTTTTTTTGTGGTGGTTATGATTTTTTTTGTATAAAGCACAATTATTCCAATTCCTTATTTTATATGCTTTCGCACTTTTTTCTTATCACCCCACTTCTTGGCTATTCGTTAAACTGAATTGTGGGTGTGGTGAGGGGTGTATTTATAGGCATTTTAAGGTTTGGGAAACTTTGCCCCTCCTGGTAGGAATGTATATCCCATACGTCACTAGCTCATGGACTCTTGCTAATATGAAAGAAATGAATTTATCAGGTAAGTTCTTACATAAATTATGTTTTTTCTTAAGGTGTTGAAGAGATATAAACATTAAATATATTACATTTTCCAAACATATCATATAATCAAATGTGTAAATTATATGAAATAACACAACTCTGTCAAAACATGGTACCCTGTAGGAGATATTGCTCAGTCCTGTAATTAGCTAACTTATAAAAAATGATTCAGAACATAACCGTCTGTTTAAAAACAAGTCTCATCTGGAATCATATATGTCTCATAGAAGGGCTATAAGAGCTATGATAGTGGTCAGTGTATATAGATGTATTCTAGGGTAAGAAGAACTTACTACATTATAGAGATTCCTTGCTAAAATTAGAGTCAAGATCCAGGCTGCGCCACCCCGGCCGCTGATGGCGCAGCAAGATTATATTTAGTTTTAGGAATTCTAGCATAAATACAATAGCCCCATCAGACACACCATAAGCATCAAAATAAACTACATTTAACGCCCTGTAAACATATATGTTGTATTTTAATAAATAGGATATAAGAGTCAATGTAATCCTATAAATATCATTGATGGCATTAACTGAGGCTATGGGATTCAAAGTTGGGCTGTTATCCTCATATACTAGATAACCTTATGAATGAGGAAAGGTGATAGGTTCATTAAGGTATCATTAATTGGTAATGGGACATGACTATTTAAACATAGGGTGACAAAATAAATATCCCCTAATAAAAATTGGCAGATATATAGTAGAGCTTAAACCTACAGTATATAGTCATATAATATAAATAGGAACATATGTCCTGGGACTGGACTCTAAAAAGGAAAGTGATCCAAACAGCCACTTCAACAGTACTTTGTGCTAATTATAGTTATAATATTGAATAAATGTTGTTGTAAATGATAGTGATAAATATATCTATTGGGTAGTAGCCGTATACGGTTCAAACAGTAAGAGCCACAGTATTGATCAGAAAATCTTGCCAAGTAGAGTAAGTAGAAAAGACAATTATGCCCCATCACCATTATACTGTGACTATCAACAAAACTAGACATATTATTAAAACATGGGAGTGTCATGCAAAAACTAGAGAATACCAATTAACAGGTTAGCAACAGTATAAACGAGAAAAACATTTTGCAAACATACATCTCTGGCTTTAAAAGACCATTTCTCTAGTGTACCAAATAAACAATATTTTCACTTTACTCCGCACCAATTCTTTGGGCTTTAAAGATGTGGATACATATTTGATCAAATACATTCTTATGAGCTTGAGACAACAATGTAAAGGGAGATGGTCAGTCAAAGAAACCAGTATTCTCAGTATATATAATGCCGATTCCAACTTCATTTATTATCCCTGTCAATGTTATGTAAAGAACACTCTGTTCACTATTAATTAGGGGTATAGTAATGGCAGGCTGCCTCACATCTAACTGTAATATAATAGAGAGATATGCTATCTAAATGCTTGATCAAATTTAATAGGACTCCCATTGTATAAAAGTGTTGGTTAAACATTAAAAAATTTAAAAACACGTAAAATGCTAATGCAAACTTGCAAATAACTATATAGCAAAAAAATTCCTATATTTGAATGGTTATCACCAAATCATTTCAAACATATGATGAATAGGCAAAACAGTGAAAATCATAAGGGCTTATGGGACAATATAGTTTAACAATTATTAAACCCATATCTCCAAAACTTAGCCGATACCAGACTTATGGGTCATATTTGTTAAGTAGCAGTGAACTGGTCTCAAACCATGGTAAAAACAAGAGCTCCCCAAGGCTCGCCACATGGCAGCTGTTCGCAGCCATTTGCTGGGCTTTTGTATATGACGACTTCACCCTAAATGCTAAAGTTCCATGTAAGTCTTCTGCATACTTAATAGACTCGGAGCTTGAACCAGCCAGTCTCCTCCACTTTAGATCCATCTCTGCATGTTCTGACAGCTTCTGAGGCTTAGTCGATGAGTAATTCCTCTCCCCTATGGTACGGTGTGTCGATTGTGTCAGTTGATTAGAGGCCGGTAACTCCAGGGAGCAGGCCGCATGATCTGTTGGCTCCGTTGTGATGACAAATGCTCTCCACGGATTCCCGCAAACAACATCACTCTCAAGAAGCGAATTGGACCCATATTCTGAATCAAGTAGGATCCGGGCTGGTAGAGGTACATATTGTACCGTAATATCAGCCTCCTCATCTTCAGTCCTGTTTACATTGTCTGGGGGAGCTGACGTAGCTAGAATCAGGACTTGGTAGAGCTCAATTCTCAGTTCTCCAAAGTGCCGATGCAGACTACCATGTATCTCCGCTTACCATGTATCAAGTGCTGCTGTAACCACCATAGGAGTAGGCATGTTTGAGAGCATGTAGGGTCTAAAAAGCTACTCTATAAGTTAATGAATCCTTAAACAGACAACGGCACTGTGGCCCGCCCAAGAAGTTTAGAAAGGGTAAGTAAGCTCGAGATTTGCTTCTAAATACTTGGATCGTGTCTGGTATAGGTTCTTGGTGGGATAATAGAGTTAAGTTCAAAGTTTTTCCCCACAAAATTAGTAAAATAGCTGATATATTTTGTGAAAATGTCAGGAGCTCCTCTGAAACACAACCTGCCGTTCCGGCTGTAGGCTCCGCCCCAGGGCTTAGAAGTTTTGAGGCATATGATATTGTTATTTGCTGCCCATGTATTTCTTGGGAGAGAACAGCTGCCAGGGCTGTGTCAGTGGATGCTGTCTCTATGTGAAATGGTAAGTGATGGTCAGGATTGCCTAGTGTAGGTGCTTGAATCAGGGATTTTTTCAATGTTTCTACTGCCATAGTATGTTTATCTGTCCATTCCCATTGAGTATCCTTTTTTAAAAGGTCATACAAAGGTGCAGCTTTTTGGGCAAATTCTGGTATGAATGACCTAGAGTAATTTACCAACCCTAGAAAAGATCATAATTTAGGTATGCTTGCTGGTAAGGGAAAATTAAAGATTGTTTTTACCGTATTGGTTGCTATTTCATGACCTCCTGCTGTAACTGTGATATCCAGAAAAGATACAGACCCACTTATTAGTTGTGCTTTTGTTGGATTGCACTTTAATCCTGCTTCCTTCAGTATAATTAGCAGCTCATCCAGTAATTCCAAGTGATGTTGTGTGTCCTTGGTTGCTAATAGGAGATCATCCACATACTGTAAAAGATTCTTAGGGGAAGAAATGTTATTAATATTTCTCTCATTTTAGAATGAAAAGAGAAGGGTTAATTACGATAGCCCTGTGGGAGGGAATCAAATGTATATTGATTGCCTAAGAAAGTAAAATCAAATTTGTATTGGCACTGAGAGGAAAGTAGGAGAGACCAAAAAATGTTTGCATTATCTAGAGCTGTGAAGTATTTGTGTGTGGGAGTCTCCATGAATTATCAGGTTTCTTTACTGGCCATATTGGAGCATTGTTTGTGGAAACACAAGTTCTAATGACACCTTGCTCCAATAGAGACTGTATAATTTCTTTTATGTAACAGACAGATTCCTTTGTGAAATTGTACTTTTTTGTGGAGGTGGGCCAGTGCCTATGATGTTTATGAATGTATTAACTTTTCCACAATCATGTTTATGTTTTGCAAACATATCTGAATGTTTTTCCAACAGTGGTTTAAGCACATCTCTCTCTGGGTGGTCAGAAATTACCTTGAATACATGCTTAGAGTCATGGCTGTTATGGCTGCAATTATATGAGAAACAGGGATAATCAGTTTCAGAACTTGTGTGTTTATCATTCTGTAAAAGAACATTTGGGACTGAAAAATCAGACCCAAGCAGGCTAGTTTCATTTGGGAGTGGCATGTTAAGGGCTGTGTTACTGACAGTTCTCCTACTGTAATTTTAAGTGGCTTTGATAGTGCAGAGCTTACATTGTGTCCTGAAGGTGTATTGGTTTTCCTGATTATAAAGGAGACTGTTTGGGGTTTTCTGTATGATATAGCTGCCCCTGTATCTAATATCATATTGCATTGGTGGCCCCTTACCATTTCTGAAACCTGATTCTGCCCACACCTATCTAGTGTAATAGGTGATACTATTTGGGGGGCATGTGACCGTCATAATTCTATGTAACTATGTGCTGAATTGTCCTCTGTCTTCTTTTTGAGTTATTTTTAATCTTATGCAGTTGTTGTCTTAATTCTGTATAATTTGGGGTGTATTGTGGCCCACTATTTTGTTGCTGGTGGTTTATGCTTGTGTATGACTGACCCCTTTCCCTGTTTTTATATTGAGGTCTTCCCCTGTTTGGAGCCTTCTAAGGTGTGTATTAGCATTCCAGTTGGGGTTATATGGTGTGTTTTTTTCTGCAGGGATTTGTGGACCTTCTATTGTGATGGGTTTTGTTTGAAAGTCTGCTATTAATTTAGGGACATGTCTGTCTTCTTTCTCTTTTAATCTATTTTTATATGTTAGTATTGACTGAAATTATCTTTGCATTATTCCAATTATTTCATCATAGTCATTTTTTTTGGGTCAATGATATGTTCACATTTCATTTTTATGCTAGGATGAGCATTTAAGATTAGCAGATTCTTATATTCATGATCCTCTTTTGTCCCGTGTGTCCCATAACCAGATCGATATGCTGCCCATAAGCATAATCTGTTAGCATAGACTAAAGGATTTCCTCATTATTCTGTTTAATTTGGTATGCTGCCATTAAACCTATTGCTGAGGGATTTGTTATATTTTGTAATTCTTCTACCGTTTCATCATAATTCCCTTTGCCTTCTTTGATTGTGTCAGGTAAAGCACTCCACACATGCATATCAATGGTTAATTGCAATACTTTAACTTAGTCATTTGGATTTCTTATACCCTGCAACTCACATCTCTGTTGAACAGTTGATGCATGAGAAGTTATATGATTACCAGGTTTCAATTTGCCAATTAAATCAGCTACTCCCATAATTGTTTTAGGGACTGAGTGGGGTGAGTATTTGTATTTAATGAATGAACTGGTTTTACAGCACTGTCAAATCCCAGTAATGTGTCATCCACCCCAGTAGATGGAAATAGACATTTTATAATCATGGTTGGAGTCTGATGTGTGTGCGCATCCTCCCCATTGTTTTCTTGGTCTATTGTGGTAGTACAGTTACCATGTAATTCAGTGTCCAAAACTTCCCTCATAGCTACAGGCAAAGTATATTCAGACTCAGTAGAGTCTTCACTCATAGCTACAGGCAAAGTATATTCAGACTCAGTAGAGTCTGTCTCCCAAATACCATCCTCCCAATTGTCTATTGTATAACCATCATCCATTGAAAATGCACATGTGGGCGCAGAGGCATGGTTATGTATTCTATCAGCAATGGCTAATTTTCCTTTTAGAACAGAAATAGTTTGTGGCAACTGTGATTCTTTATTTTTACAATGGGTATGGTCAATAGATTTACCCTCTTTCATGTCTGTAATTAGATTTTGGATAACAGTGTAAGCACTAATAATGTGTTCTCTTTAAGTTTCTTGGGGGTTGAGAAACGCATCATAATAAAGCCTTTTAAATCTTTTATCTTGGAAGTTGTTTCACATTCATTTATGCAACAATATTGAGCAAGATTTCAAACTACAAAACGAAGAGTTTATCACGGCCACTACTGAAGGTTTTCTTGGAGCCGTTACCCATAATAGAAAGGGAGAGCCCCAGGAAGGGTCCTGTTTGGCAGTGTACTAGCCACTGATTCAAGTGCTAGCAGGCGAGATTGTACTGGTCATAGCACAGTACTACAGCTTCTGGTAAGCACATCACGTCTCCACATTTGTGTCACCTTATAAGAAATGTTATCACGCTATGTGGCGCCCTCTCTATCTCTTTTCTTAACAGTAATATCCCCGCTCTCTGGGAACAAGAGCAGATGCCTTCACAAAGAACCAACCAACAAGACCATCCTATACGGACTTTAACCATTTTGGCTTTTTGGCTATCAGCTGAGTAAGACACATTTGACAAAGACAAAAGTAACACTTGTTAAAACATTTTCAATTATTTTTTTTGCCCCTAACAGCGCGCCTTCGTATCCCCCTCTGGGATACTACACATCAATTGTTACAATAGCATATGTTCACATTTCTAAAGTGAACATTTTATAAGTGAGGCACTAAGATAAGAATTATACAAAAATGCAACAAGGTTTGAACAAGGGGCAATACATAAGGCAAGTACTCTTGTAATATTGTGTTTTATGTATCTCGTTTCCTTATGCAAGTGGTACTGTAATACTGTGTCTTATGTGTTTAATTGGTTCCCACTTTTGTAAAAATGCTCAATATCTTTATATTCCTTTTTGTTACCTCTTGTCTCTATAACAAACCACTTCAATTAATCCTTTCCCCTCACCACCTGCACTGTTCATTAGCCCATCTCTCTTAAACTTATCTTACTTTTGTACATATGAACTTTATCTAATCCTAAACACTCTCTCTCCCCCCTGCACCTCGTCTTAAAAACAGTCTCATTACTGCAAATCTGTATCTCATCTCATGTCAATCTTCCTCTTACTTATACTAGCTGCTGGTGACATCTCCCCTAATCCTGGTCCCCAACAACTTCTTAGCCGTGCACATCTATGTGTACCATTCCATGGACTCAGAAAACAAAACTCTGGTAACCTTACTCAAATTTCTCTTGCATCTAAAGCCACTACCACTTTCACTTGCGCACTCTGGAACTCTCGCTCTGTTTGCTACAAGTTCACTTCTATACATGACCTCTTTATCTCCTGCTCCCTCAACCTTCTGGCTCTTACAGAAACCTGGCTCTCTCCCCTAGACACTGCATCCACTGCTGCTCTGTCACATGGGGGTCTCCACCTCAGCCACACTCCTAGGTCTGGTAATGGAGAAGGAGGTGGTGTAGGTATTTTACTTTCCTCTGGTTGCACCTTCCAACAAATACATCCCATCTCTTCCCTCACATTTTCCTTATTCAAAAGCGACTTGCTTATTCTCTCCCCTCTCTCTATACGTCTTGCAGTCATATACTGACCCCCTGGCTCCTCAACTCAATTTCTAAATCAATTGGCTGCCTGGCTACCTTATTTCCTTTTCTCAGACACCCCTTCCCTCATTCTTGGCGATTTCAACATCCCGCTTGACAATCCCACTGCCTCCTCTGCTAAACAGCTTCTGCAACTCACTTCCTCTTTTGGTTTTTCACAATGGACTGACTCTCCCACTCACAAAGATGGTCACTCCCTTGACCTGATCTTTAGCTATCGATGCACTATTTCAAACTTCACAAACTCTCCTTTTCCTCTTTCTGACCACCATCTATTCACTTGCAACATCTCATCCCTCCCTACAACTCTCCCTCCTACTCCTCACACCAAACTTCACAGAAGCATTATGTCATTAGATCAGCAACATCTTGCTAATTCCCTCTAACCTCTCCTCTCATCCATCTCCTCCTTCTCCTGCCCTGACCAATCTATCTGCCACTATAGTTCCACCCTTACATCGGTCCTTGACAATCTGGTCCCTCTTACCATTGCTCAGAAATCACACACTCATCCTCAGCCCTGGCATACTCCTCTGACATGGTACCTATGCAGATGTTCCCGTACTGCTGAGCAGCACTGCGAAAATCTTGGAGCACATTTTGAATTCCTACTATTCGGCCCTTAATCTCTTTAAACAACATTACTTCTTTACTCTTATCTATACTCTTTCTTCAAACCCAAAACGTCCATTCTCCACTTTTAATACTCTTCTCTGCCCACCCCCTAATACAACTTTTTTGTTAGCTCAAGACTTTGCAAGCCACTTCAATAACAAATTTGACTCCATCAGAAACAAAATCAGCTCTCAACATACTTCCATTCTCTCACCCCCTCAAATGCTCGCAATCAACCACAATCCACATAGCCATAAATTTGGCTCTTTCTCCCTGTTACTGAGGAAGAAGTTTCTGCCCTTATACTGAGCTCTCACCTCACTACCTGTCCTCTTGACCCTATCCCCTCACAGCTGCTCCCCTCCCTCTCTTCTACCCTTACCCCTATACTCACACACATTTTCAACCTCTCCCTCAGCACTGGTATATTTCCCTCATCTCTGAAACATGCACTCGTAACACCTATCCTCATAAAACCTTCTCTTGATCCAACCTCCCCATCTAACTACTGCCCTATTTCCCTACTCCTTCTTGCCTCAAAACTTCTTGAAAAGCTAATATATTCACGCCTATGCCATTTCCTTACATCAAACTCCCTCCTCAACCCACTGAAATCTGGATTTCATCCCCATCACTCCACAGAGACTGCAATAGCTAAGTTTACCAATGACCTACTTAGATCAAAATCAAAGGCCACTTCTCTCTGCTTATCCTCCTTGATCTGTCTGCAGCCTTTGATACTGTTGACCACCCTCTTTTGCTCCAAACCCTCCAATCCTTCGGCATTTGTGACACAGCCCTCTTGTGGTTCTCTTCCTACCTGTCAAACCATTCCTTTAGTGAAGCCTTCTCTGGGGCCTCCTCTGCCCCGTCACCACTTTCTGTTGGGGTACCACAAGGTCCCCTTCTCTTCTCAATCTACATGTCATCATTAGGTTCCCTAATAAAGTCCAATGGGTTCCAATATCATTTGTATGCCAACGACACCCAAATCTACTTCTCTGCACCAGACCTATCTCCTTCCTTTCCTAACCTGTCTCACTAACTATCTTTCTCACATCTCTTCCTGCATGTCCTCTTACTACCTCAAGCTAAATCTCTCCAAAACTAAGCTCCTTATTTTCCCTCCTTCCAAAATCTACACCCCCAATCTCTCTATAACTGTTGACAACTCCATCATTACCCCTACCCTGCATGCCCAATGTCTTTGGGTCACACTTGACTCTGATCTTTCTTTTACTCCTCACATTCAGTCCTTGGCAAAATCCTACTTTAAAAACACCTCTAAAATTAGACATTTCCTTACACAAGACACAACTAAGATTTTAATACACTTTCTCATCCTTTCCCACCTTGATTACTGCAATTATGTCCTATCTGGTTTCCCCAGCTGCCGCCTAGCTCCGTTACAATCCATAATGAATGCCTCTGCCAGGCTCATCTTCTTTACACGTCGCTCTTCATCTGCTGCACCTCTCTGCCAATCCCTTCACTGGCTTCCTCTTGCCTCCAAGATCAAAAACAAAACTCTAACTCTGACATACAAAGTCCTCAACTGCACTGCTCAGACCTTTTCTCCATATACGCTCCCTCCCATCCACTTTGCTCTGCTCATGACCTCTTACTCTCCTCCTCTCATTACCTCCTCACACTCCCGCTTATAGGACTTCTCCAGACTGGCTCCCATCTTGTGGAACTCTCTTCCTTGCTCCACAAGACTCTTCCCTAGTTTTGAAAACATCAAGCACTCCCTAAAGACTCTACTGTTCAGGGATGCATACAACCTACACTAACCTTTCCTTATACTGTTTCCTATCCTCCATTGCTATCCCCTTAAACACCCTTAGCATGTAAGCCTAAGAGTCATGCTGTTTGTAGATCACCTTCTTTTAGCTGACTACAACAGTGCGACTCTTGGCAGGGCCCTCTACCCGTCTGATCCCTATAAATTGTACACATGACTAAGGGGTGAGCCCCAAAACTTTGTGTTTTGTTTCTCTTTTGTCCTAAATAAAGGATTATTTTTCACTGGTGCTGCTTTGAGTTTGCCATTGCAGGTAGTGCAACCCATACACTTAAAACAACCATGTTTAGGCTTCCCTAACCAAGTCTTGTTGGTATAACTTTGGACATTGTCAGGACGCATCAAGTAGTCCCTCAAAGATCTTGAACGTTTGTAACCAACACTCGGATGGATGGTATTCTTAAAGGGTAAGCGTTCATCTGTGTTGATGATATGCCAATTCTCCTGTAGAATACTGGGTGTTTGCCACTTGTCAGGAGAATATGTGGTCACAAACGTCATCCTTGAAGCCACATCAGGTGTGTCTTCACTGGTTCTCTTTATCAATGCTTCAGCTTGTGTCAATTTGGACATAGTAGATTTGATTTCCTGAATGGTTTTAGGTTTATATCCCCTTTGGATAAACTTGTTCTCCATTTCCTGGAGTAGTTCCAACTTTTTACTTTCAGTACTGTTGTTCTGTACCACTCTCTTCAATTGGGAGATAGGCAGTGCCCTTTTAAGGGACGGTGGATGGCAGCTCTCAGCTCTTATGATGTAGTTCCTATCCGTCTCCTTGGTGTATAGAGTAGTCTCTAGGCAACTACCATTCTTGAAGATTAACAAATCTTAAAACTCAATACAGGTGTCAGAAGCATTCATTTTGAATTTGAGGTGTTCACTTGATCCGTTTATTTGGGCGAACCAGTTATCCAACTCATGTCTGGTGCCTGTCCAAATGATACACAAGTCATCTATATATCTCTTGAACATCCTGATGTTTGGGTCACAAAATAGATCAGTGTCAAATAGCTCAGATTCTGCCATAAAGATGTTGGCTTATGATGGGGCCATCGCTGTTCCAAAAATCTGTAAGTAAAATTTCTGTTCAAAACGGAAATAATTACATTCCAGGCAGAATTCGAGAAGACGTAATATTGCCTCCACAGGTGGACCCACATATGTGTATCAATTTAAATGTCTCCTTGTGGCATCAAGGCCACCTGTATGAGGAATGGCAGTATACAAACTGGTGACATCCAGTGTCACCAGTAAGTCAGTATCAGTGATTGTCATATCAGAGAAGCTTGAAAAAGATTATTTCAAATGTGTTGCCTCTGTTTTTGGTGGATGCAGGCCACCGTAGTCTGAATACTCAGACACATGAGACTCCATTACTGGCTCCTAAAAAGTGGAACTGAAACAGCTCAACGAGTCCGATTCCAAAGATGGTGTAAACTTCATCGAGCGGATTACAGTGGGAGCGGATTGCAGAGTTTCATATTGTAAGTTCGGATATACTTTTGATTTGAATGCTTCAGCACTATTTTGAGAAAAGTTATATCTCTGTTTCTTACAGAGGACATTGTGCATACAGCATATAATCTGCAAATTGAGTATTCTAGAGCATCTTTGCCTTAAAAAGAGAGGATTTTGACACCCAAATCTAAAGTTCCTTTTATAAGAGACACTGTATTTACCTTTTTGAAGGAAGTTCTGTGTTTTGCATTTGCATTGCATTTATTTTATGTTATTTTATATTATTGATGTACATCTGTTTCAGTGTTGCTCTGTTTTATTTTTAATGTTACTTTATTTTATTGCATTTCATCTGCTGCTGTGTGTTTTCTCTATATGTCTCTTGTATTGTCTTTTGTATAGTCTTGTATGAGTCCATCTCTTGTTTTTTTCCTATGAGATTATCTTTAGTTGTGCACTGAGTGGGTTTTCACCTCTCTTGCTTTCGCTCTCATGGTAGGTCCGTTCTTTGAGGCTTACCTGTTTTATGTTTTATGTTTTATGTTATAAGTTTGGGATACGCATTTTTATGTTATCATATGATATATTTTGTGTATAATTTGTTGTATTAAAATATATGATATACTTTTAATAGCCCTTTTGCCACATATTTTAAATATTACATATTGCATATTATAAGCAGCATATGTTCTGAATTTCATTCCATTATCTGATCCTGAGTCTTAATTGTTCATTACCTAAATTTGCTGGATATATGCTTTAGCTGTGTTACTGTGTATTAACACTAGCGCAAATAAGTTTCTTTTCATTGTATGGTCTTTTTAGTAAAATAATATTTTAGGGATTTTACTTACCTTATTTGTGTGCATATAATCAGACATTTTTATATAAAGCGCTGTATCCACCCCATTTTTTGCTTTTAAGATTTGTAGTATAGAATCCACATGGATAGCAAGGGATTGTAAAAAAGATCCACGAGCAGAGATGATTGGTCTCCCCGGATGTTTCAATGGATTTTTCTGTACATTAGGCAAGGTGTAGAGGATAGGAGTTATCGGGCAATCTGTGAGTAAATAAGATGCTAGGGTTTTATCAATCCAGCCTTGTTGTTCCAAAGATTGTGTGTAATCATTAATCTCCTTCTTAAATCCCTTTATAGGATCTCCAGATAAGGCTCTATAGGTCTTCCTGTCTTTCAAATGAAGCAAAATTTCCGACCTGTATCATCATAGTTCATAACTACCAGAGCACCCCCCTTGTCGGCTTATTTGAAAACAAGTTTAGGATTGTTTCTCAAGTCCATTAATGCTTTCCACTCCTTTTCCTGTATTTGAGGTTGATTCAAATGGATGGCGGTTGAAAGATCATGTTTAATCAATCTGGAGAAGGTGTTAATACTAGCATTCTGGCTCTTAGGATCAAAATCACTCTTCTTCCTCAGCGTACTTCCCTCCATAGTACTATCTTTAAAGAATTCTTAAATATTAAGTGGGTATTTTAGTATGTATATGTAGAAACAATGTATGGTAAATTATGTAATGCATTATATTTTTTAAAATAATTGTAAATATACATTGAATCTGTAGTAATAGAACCATTGTCTAACAGCCTCAGCAACGCTACCAATCGGCATTGAGTGATTGGTCAAATGGTAATGTAAACACACCAGGGGGCGGTGTCTTTTATTAAAAAAAGCCCGCGTATGCCGAAGCTGTAATTCAACCTCTTGAGAATGCCCGACCGGCGTCGGGGGAAACGCGTTGAGGAGCAGACAGTCCTGATTTCACTTGCGGCAATATACAGCCCATGGTGGTCCTGTTAAGATTGGTGAATCCGTAGTAGCTACTATAGAACTGTGATAGGGCTTGGAGTATTTGCATGAACTCAGTGGACTTGATGATTTGACATGCGAATATTGTTTTAACTCTAGTAAGTGCATTTGAATATAGCGCTTATTGTGAATTTAATAAAATTACACTTGAGTGGGTGACCTACACTTAAAGTGTTAGCTATTTAAGCTATGAGGGTGGTGCATAAAAAAGTTAGTCTTTATATTAGGATTATTGGAACTTTAAGACTACTTAAGATGTGTCTTAAAGCTTTCTCCCATGCAACAACTCAAACTTCTGTGGCAGTGCTCAGGATTGGTTTTGTGTAAAGCAGTGATGTTTTCCCAGATAAGCAGTGTATTATTAGTTTAAGGTGGGAATGCTTAGATTGATAATTAAATGAAAGCAGCATATATCAATATCCAATCATTTTCACTTGAGACAGATTCCAGCTTGCTTTGTGTTTCTGATCTAAGTATCCTGCCTGCATCATAAGTGAATTGGTTAATTTGTTGTGGAGGATAATAATTTAACTTAAAGGGACATGTAGCCCAACATTGTTTCTTATGATTCAGATGCAGCAAGCCATTTTAAACAACGTTCCTTTTTAATTTTATCATCTAATTCAGGGGTGTATCACAATCTATTAGTGATTTGTTCCCGAAATGGTTTTGGCTTTCTGACTGAACTGGTAATCAAAATTCTCGAATAATCACAATGCAATATAGTTTTGTTTGCTAAAAGCCCACAACCGTGTATACCTTTAAAAACAGAAAAACTCAGGAAAAAAATTGTGTGTGTAAATAAAAACTGAAGGTCACTAGGGACTGACTCATACAATAGCCTATTCACACCTCTAAATGTTACATTCAAGGTCAATTCATGTGACCCCTTTGTTCATGGTGCAAGACAAATACTCATTTACATATGTGGTATTATTAACCATAAGAATTGCATGATGAGCATACTTCTATAGTCAGTTCAGGACACCAGCATCTACAAATTATTTTTTAATTTTTTTAATTTTTCATGCTAATATTTGATATTAATATTTGCACGTCAGTACTGGCATCTTTAAAATTGAGTTTAAAAATACAGTATCACACAATATAAATGCATCTTTTAAGTTGTCATGATGGGCAGACTGTGCACCAGTTTTTATCACTATATGATCTCTTTTAATCTTTGACAAATATTGTTTTTGACAATATTTTTTCTATTGTTTGTTAAAAGACTCCTTCAATTATGGGGTAATGTGAAAATAAAATTCTGACTATTGGTTTCTATTGAAATGACTTATAATATCCTCTTATACTGGATTTTAACTTTACTTAAAGGATTAGAAATCTTTGTAACCAGTCATAGATAAAAACTAATGTTTTATAAAGATGAATATAAAGTTTATTAAATGTACTTAATTTGACTATAAATGAAGCTTCTAAGTATATAAAGTCTTTATATTTATTTTTCATAAAATCTGCGGCAACGACCGCCTATAAAAGTGGGTAGCACTTTCTCAATATGCATAATTGCGCTCCATCCAATCAAGAAGCAATGGCGCCAGCTTAATAATCATATTAAGGGTCTGAGCTTGAGTTAAACATTGCATGCGCACTAACGTTTTTGAAGAATCGCTTGCCTGCTTCTGCTGTCTTGAGAGCCACTCCCCCTGACCGAGACATCACAAACCTCTTGTTATGCTTCTGATGCTTTGCGGATGATGCGCCTCAAGGCAGAGCATAGATGAGGAAACACATGCGCATGTGTGAGTCAGAGGTGCAGATGAACTCATGCAGGGCACCATGTTGGTTCTACCCAGGTAGACCACCGTTATAGGGCACCTATACTGAGCTTAATGGGGGTTTGGCAGACATCGCATTTTATAACAGAAAATATAGGTAAACCCATTTAAATATTTAATATAGATAAATTTAAAAAAGTATTTATATTCCACAATGTTTTTAATAATTTATAAATATTTTTTGGGTTTCCTATCCCTTTAAACTCTAAAGCGTAAACCGGCAGCATTGCAACATTGCCTATGAGACCCTTAAATGAAAATGACAGAACGCACCTCCATGCCCAATAAGTCTAAACACGGTCACGTCACAAGAGTGCATTTCAAAGTGCTTATGCCTACATTATTGAACTTATAAATTGGAACTCTGCTTTGTGAACGTGAGTTCAATAATATATACAATGCTGATACAACTTTATATTATACTTTTTTATCTAATTTGCTTAATTCTATTTGTATGCTTTTATATATAGCATACTTAGATATGCTTAGGAGTAGCAGTGCTCTACTGGGTGCTAGCTGATGATTTATGGATGCAAATATATGCCTATTGTCATTGCACACCTGATGTGCACAGTTAGTTCCAGCAGTGCATTTATTATGCTCCTTCAACAAAAGATACCAAGAGAATGAAGCAAATTTTATAGTAGAAGTAAACTGAACAGTTGTGTAAACTTGTATATGCTATCTGGATTAAAAAAAGAATTGCAATAATTCTAGCTACAATCAATATCGCTTCTATTGTTTTGCTCATTGTACAAGTCTAAAGCTATATTTTATCTCTTGAGTGATAGTCTAGTGCATGCTAACATCTGCATGTTGGATAGCTCTGGTGCAGCAACTGCCTAAACTTCCATATTGGGGGGCGCAGAAAAATTCATATCAGAGAACACATAGCACTTAGTCAATGGTGCCCCAAAAACCCATCCAGTAATGGGGTTCTCAAAGACTAACCAGTTTACTTGAAGTTTTCTATTTTGTAGTAACTGACAGACTAAACAGATATGCAAAATTTTAGTTTTTAAAGAGTTTTAGCATGTAGTACATATTCACATTAACCTCTTTAAATGAACATCATTGACAAAAAGGAAAAAATAATTTGCAAGCAGGGATAGGCACTGACAAAGGCTGTGGCAGACATTTTCTAAAGTACAGACCTTAGTGAAGGACACCAAGGTACATTTGAAATTAAAAACATTATTTTATAGTGCTTGGTGTTATTATACTGATGCAGAGACCACTGATCCTATAACCAGCCCACCTCTGGCTATACCCATGTGCCAGTGTCACTGCTGTGTCTTTTTATAGTGCTGGGTGTTATTATACTGATGCAGATACCACTGATCCTATAACCCAGTGATTTTTAACCTTTTTTTTTGCCGTGGCACACTTTTTTACATTAAAAAATCCTGTGGCACACCACCATCCCAAAATTAGAAAAAAAATCACACATTGTAGCCTAATACAGCATATATATGTACACATACACACAAACACACACATACTGTATATATTGTGCTGTTATGCCATGCCTCCTACAAACTATCCCTGCACTGGGAGTAAAAAACAAGCAAAGTTTAAAAAATATGTCACACTGTTGTCAGTCTGCCGTGGCACACCTGAGGATCTCTCATGGCACACTAGTGTGCCACGGCACACTGGTTGAAAAACACTGCTATAACCAACCCTCCTCTGGCTATACCCATGAGCCAGTGTCACTACTGTGTCATTATATAGCGCTGGGTGTTATTATACTGATGCAGATACCACTGATCCTATAACTAGCCCTCCTCTGGCTATACCCATGAACCAGTGTCACTACTGTGTCATTATATAATGTTGAATGTTATTATACTGATGCAGATACCACTGATCCTATATCAGCCATCCTCTGGCTATACCCATGTGCCAGTGTCACTACTGTGTTATTATATAGCGCTGGGTGTTATTATACTGATGCAGATACCACTGACCATATAACCAGCTCTTGTCTGGCTATACACACGTGCCACTGTCACTACTGTATCTTTGTATAGAGCTCGGTGTTATTATACAGATGCAGATACACATCCAGTATTTCACTCAGGCTTTATTTATTCCATAACTTATCACCCAATATCGCTAGTAGTCTCTTGACAATCCACTAACTGTATTCACACTACCAAATGTTTTTTGTATTCCTATTACTTAATCAGAAAGAAAATATATACTAAGGTTGTGGTGGACACTGCAAGGGCTAGCCACGGACAGCAGTGTCCGTGTATGGACACCTTGCCTATCCCTGTTTGCAAGCTTCTTATGTTTACTGATTAAAAAAAAAAAAACACCTGGAAAAAAAGGCTGTAGCTCTCCTCTAGGCATTTGAAAAAATTCTGTTGTATGGGTCATCTTGAACGGCTGGTGTCCATATTTAGTTACACTAACAAGATTTTTAATAAGGCCAAATTATTTTGTTTGTGAACACATTAAGGGCTCAATGATCTAAAGGTCTCTGGGCTAGTGAGATTACTTAAAGGACCAGTCAGCACTGTAGATTTGCATAATCAGCAAATGTAAGATAACAAGACAATGCAATAACACTTAGTCTGAACTTCAAATGAGTAGTAGATTTTTTTTTTTGGACAATTTTAAAAGTTAGGTCTTTTTCCACTCCCCCTGTACCATGTGACAGCCATCAGCCAATCACAAATGCATACACATACTATGGGACAGCAATCAGCTATTCACAATTTATTCTTGCACATGCTCAGTAGGAGCTGGTGACTCAAAAAGTTAAAATATAAAAAGACTGTGCACATTTTGTTAATGGAAGTAAATTTGAAAGTTTCTTTAAAATGGCATGCTCTATCTGAATAATTTTATTATTGAGTGTCCCTTTACGAATGCTCGCCAGTACTTTTATTGCCCATGTGGAATGATCTAAAGTCACTTTTTAACCTTTAAACAGGGTTGTCATGCTAAGGGTTGTATACAATAAATGCATTACAATAAAAATGCAGAATGAAAATCGACATTTAAAATATCATACAAAACAAATAATTGAACCATTCACACAAAAAATACGCAGTAAAAAGTATTGTTAAAGTGCATAAAAAAATCAAAACAAATATGTGCACCAAAAATCAAAATTTTATAAAAAATTTAAAATTTGTATGTAAATTACACAGGAATAAATTGTATTACATATGCACATAAATTAAGTACACTGGACGGGCAAAAAACACATTGAAATTCGTAATTGTTTCTTATTGTAAAATAGGCTGAACATGGGTGTTCAATAGGTGAATATGAATTTGTCTCTCAAATCCCAGTGTAATTATTTAAACATTTCTGCACTACAGATCTCACTGTTCTTTCTCACATCTTAAAAGTTGGCAAGCTTTCATCAAAATACTCAAAACACTAATTACTATCGCCTAGATTTAGAGTTTTGCGGCCAAAGGGGTGCGTTAGCTACGCGTGCTTTTTTCTGGTCGCACCTTTTAAATACCGCTGGTATTTAGAGTTCACAGAATGGCTGGGTTTTCAGTGCGTTAGGCTCCAAAAAGGGAGCGTAGAGCATAATTTAACGCCACTGCAACTCTCGATACCAGCGGTGCTTACGGACAAGGCCAGCTTCAAAAACATGCTCGTGCACGATATCCCCATAGAAAACAATGGGGCAGTTTGAGCTGAAAAAAAACCTAACACCTGCAAAAAAGCAGCGTTCAGCTCCTAATGCAGCCCCATTGTTTTCTATGGGGAAACACTTCCTACGTATGCACCTAACACTCTAACATGTACCCCGAGTCTAAACACCCCTAACCTTACACTTATTAACCCCTATTCTGCCGCCCCCGCTATCGCTGACCCCTGCATATTTTTTTAACCCCTAATCTGCCGCTCCGTAAACCGCCGCTACTTACATTATCCCTATATACCCCTAATCTGCTGCCCCTAACACCGCCGACCCTATATTATATTAATTAACCCCTAATCTGCCCCCCACAACGTCGCCGCCAGCTACCTACAATAATTAACCCCTAATCTGCCGACCGCAAAGCGCCCCCACCTACGTTATCCTTATGTACCCCTAATCTGCTGCCCCTAACACCGCCGACCCCAATATTATATTTATTAACCCCTAATCTGCCCCCCTCAATGTCGCCTACACTTATTAACCCCTAATCTGCCGAGTGGACCTCACCGCTACTATAATAAAGTTATTAACCCCTAATCCGCCTCACTCCCGCCTCAATAACCCTATAATAAATAGTATTAACCCCTAATCTGCCCTCCCTAACATCGCCGACACCTAACTTCAATTATTAACCCCTAATCTGCTGACCGAATCTCGCCGCTACTGTAATAAATGGATTAACCCCTAAAGCTAACACTAACACCCCCCTAAGTTAAATATAATTTAAATCTAACTAAATAAATTAACTCTTATTAAATAAATTATTCCTATTTAAAGCTAAATACTTACCTGTAAAATAAACCCTAATATAGCTACAATATAAATTATAATTATATTATAGCTATTTTAGGATTTATATTTATTTTACAGGTAACTTTGTATTTATTTTAACCAGGTACAATAGCTATTAAATAGTTAAGAACTATTTAATAGCTAAAATAGTTAAAATAATTACAAAATTACCTGTAAAATAAATCCTAACCTAAGTTACAATTAAACAAAAAGTTCAAAGATCTTTTTCCTTACCAGCCCTGAACAGGGCCCTTTGCGGAGCATGCCCCAAAGAATTCAGCTCTTTTGCCTGTAAAAAAAACACATACAATACCCCCCCCAACATTACAACCCACCACCCACATACCCCTAATCTAACCCAAACCCCCCTTAAATAAACCTAACACTAAGCCCCTGAAGATCTTCCTACCTTATCTTCACCATACCAGGTTCACCGATCCGTCCTCGGAAGTCTTGATCCAAGCCTTGGAAGTGTTGATCCAAGCCCAAGCGGGGGGCTGAAGAGTGACGTCCATCCTCGGGCTGAAGTCTGGATCAAAGTGGCGGCTGAAGAACTCCATCATCAGGCTGAAGTCGGAAGTCCATCATCGGGATGAAGTCTTCTATCAAGCCGCATCTTCAATCTTCTTTCTTCTGGAGCGGAGCGGAGCCATCTTCTTTCCAACCGACGTGGATCCAACCTCTTCAACAGACGCCTACTCGCCGAATGACGGTTCCTTTAAATGACGTCATCCAAGATGGCGTCCCTCGAATTCCGATTGGCTGATAGGATTCTATCAGCCAATCGGAATTAAGGTAGGAAAATTCTGATTGGCTGATGGAATCAGCCAATCAGAATCAAGTTCAATCCGATTGGCTGATCCAATCAGCCAATCAGATTAAGCTCACATTCTATTGGCTGTTCCGATCAGCCAATAGAATGCGAGCTCAATCTGATTGGCTGATTGGATCAGCCAATCGGATTGAACTTGATTCTGATTGGCTGATTCCATCAGCCAATCAGAATATTCCTATCTTAATTCCGATTGGCTGATAGAATCCTATCAGCCAATCGGAATTCGAGGGACGCCATCTTGGATGACATCATTTAAAGGAACCGTCATTCTGCGAGTAGGCGTCGGTTGAAGAGGTTGGATCCGCTTCAGTTGGAAAGAAGATGGCTCTGCTCCGCTCCGCTCCAGAAGAAAGAAGATTGAAGATGCGGCTTGATAGAAGACTTCATCCCGATGATGGACTTCCGACTTCAGCCCAATGATGGAGTTCTTCAGCCACCGCTTGGATCCAGACTTCAGCCCGAGGATGGACGTCACTCTTCAGCCCCCCGCTTGGGCTTGGATCAACACTTCCGAGGCTTGGATCAAGACTTCCGAGGACGGATCGGTGAACCTGGTATGGTGAAGATAAGGTAGGAAGATCTTCAGGGGCTTAGTGTTTGGTTTATTTAAGGGGGGTTTGGGTTAGATTATCGGTATGTGGGTGGTGGGTTGTAATGTTGGGGGGGGTATTGCATGTGTTTTTTTTTACAGGCAAAAGAGCTGAATTTTTTGGGGCATGCCCTGCAAAGGGCCCTGTTCAGGGCTGGTAAGGTAAAAGAGCTTTGAACTTTTTTAATTTAGAATAGGGTAGGGCATTTTTTTTATTTTGGGGGGCTTTGTTATTTTATCAGGGGGCTTAGAGTAGGTGTAATTAGTTTAAAATTGTTGTAATATTTTTCTAATGTTTGTAAATATTTTTTTATTTTTTGTAACTTAGTTCTTTTTTATTTTTTGTACTTTAGTTAGTTTATTTCATTGTATTTATTTGTAGATATTGTATTTAATTAATTTATTGATAGTGTAGTGTTAGGTTTAATTGTAGATAATTGTAGGTATTTTATTTAATTAATTTATTGATAGTGTAGTGTTAGGTTTAATTGTAACTTAGTTTAGGATTTATTTTACAGCTAATTTTGTAATTTTTTAAACTATTTTAGCTATTAAATAGTTCTTAACTATTTAATAGCTATTGTACCTGGTTAAAATAAATACAAAGTTACCTGTAAAATAAATATAAATCCTAAAATAGCTATAATATAATTATAATTTATATTGTAGCTATATTAGGGTTTATTTTACAGGTAAGTATTTAGCTTTAAATAGGAATAATTTATTTAATAAGAGTTAGTTTATTTTGTTAGATTTAAATTATATTTAACTTAGGGGGGTGTTAGTGTTAGGGTTAGACTTAGCTTTAGGGGTTAATCCATTTATTACAGTAGCGGCGAGATTCGGTCGGCAGATTAGGGGTTAATAATTGAAGTTAGGTGTTGGCGATGTTAGGGAGGGCAGATTAGGGGTTAATACTATTTATTGTAGGGTTATTGAGGCGGGAGTGAGGCGGATTAGGGGTTAATAACTTTATTATAGTAGCGGTGCTGTCCGCTCGGCAGATTAGGGGTTAATAAGTGTATACAGGTGGAGGCGACGTTGAGGGGGCAGATTAGGGGTTAATAAATATAATATAGGGGTCGGCGGTGTTAGGGGCAGCAGATTAGGGGTACATAAGGATAACGTAGGTGGTGGCGCTTTGCGGTCGGCAGATTAGGGGTTAATTATTGTAGGTAGCTGGCGGCGAAGTTGTGGGGGGCAGGTTAGGGGTTAATAAATATAATATAGGGGTCGGCGGTGTTAGGGGCAGCAGATTAGGGGTACATAAGTATAACGTAGGTGGCGGTCGGCAGATTAGGGGTTAAAAAAATTTAATCGAGTGGCGGCGATGTGGGGGGACCTCAGTTTAGGGGTACATAGGTAGTTTATGGGTGTTAGTGTACTTTAGAGCACAGTAGTTAAGAGCTTTATAAACCGGCGTTAGCCCAGAAAGCTCTTAACTACTGACTTTTTTCTGCGGCTGGAGTTTTGTCGTTAGAGTTCTAAAGCTCACTTCAGCCATCACTCTAAATACCGGCGTTAGAAAGATCCCATTGAAAAGATAGGATACGCAAATGACGTAAGGGGATCTGCGATATGGAAAAGTCGTGGCTGGAAAGTGAGTGTTAGACCCTTTAATGACTGACTCTAAATACCGGCGGTAGCCCAAAACCAGCGTTAGGTGCCTCTAACGCTGGTTTTGACGGCTACCGCCCAACTCTAAATCTAGGCCTATGAAAGGAAACCCATTGCATATCAAAATAACACGTACAGTGGACTGAAAACTGAAGACTGAATTAGGCAAAATATTTAAAGTTTAAACATACTCTTTAAATTGATTGGCCCAGGGGAATGTTATGGCACACAGTAATCACTTGACTCTAAAGATGTCCTTAGAAATGTATTATAAGATCTCTCAATTGAAATAAATAAAGGGTTTCATATTCTTATAGTTGTCAAATGACCATTATATTAGTAATTATGTTCACTTGGTGACAATCACTATACTAATTTTGTGGTGTTGTTGATGCCACATAGATGCTTGCATGGTGAGTGTTATACATTTTGTAAACTATTATAAAGAATTACATTTGAAGTAATTATATTATGTTTGATATTTTATTATAATTATTAATATTTACAGTATTTTTTTAATATATAGCTGCACTAAATCAATACAGGCAGGGCATGTATTAAGTTCCCAGACGTTTGGTTGGAAAATTGTGGCTGAGAAATAGATAAAGTATTAGCAAAGAGGGGGATCTTTTGGATCTTCAAATTGCAGACTAAACTCTCCAAGGGTCTGAATTCAGAATATGACCTCAGAAATTTTTGGTGCTAAGAACAGAGAGATGATTCAAGAAAGATTAAAAGCCTAACGGCTAGATTTAGAGTTTTGTCGGTAACGACCCGCGTAGCTAACGCTGGCTTTTTTCTGGCCGCACCTTTAAAATAACTCTGGTATTGAGAGTCCACAGAATGGCTGCGTTAGGCTCCAAAAAGGGAGCGTACAGGCATATTTAACGCCACTGCAACTCTCGATACCAGAGTTGCTTACGGACGCGGCCAGCCTCAAAAACATTCTCGTGCACGATTCCCCCATAGGAAACAATGGGGCTGTTTGAGCTGAAAAAAAACCTAACACCTGCAAAAAAGCAGCGTTCAGCTCCTAACGCAGCCCCATTGTTGTCTATGGGGAAACACTTCCTACGTCTGCACCTAACACTCTAACATGTACCCCGAGTCTAAACACCCCTAACCTTACACTTATTAACCCCTAATCTGCCGCCCCCGCTATCGCTGACCCCTGCATATTATTTTTAACCAGTGATCTGCCGCTCCGTAAACCGCCGCTACTTACATTATCCCTATGTACCCCTAATCTGCTGCCCCTAACACCGCCGACCCCTATATTATATTTATTAACCCCTAATCTGCCCCCCACAACGTCGCCTCCACCTGCCTACACTTATTAACCCCTAATCTGCTGAACGGACCGCACCACTATTATAATAAAGTTATTAACCCCTAATCCGCCTCACTAACCCTATAATAAATAGTATTAACCCCTAATCTGCCCTCCCTAACATCGCCGACACCTAACTTCAAACATTAACCCCTAATCTGCCGACTGGAGCTCACCGCTATTCTAATAAATTTATTAACCCCTAAAGCTAAGTCTAACCATAACACTAACACCCCCCTAAATTAAATATAATTTAAATCTAACGAAATAAATTAACTCTTATTAAATGAATTATTCTTATTTAAAGCTAAATACTTACCTGTAAAATAAACCCTAATATAGCTACAATATAAATTATAATTATATTATAGCTATTTTAGGATTTATATTTATTTTACAGGTAACTTTGTATTTATTTTAACCAGGTACAATAGCTATTAAATAGTTAAGAACTATTTAATAGCTAAAATAGTTAAAATAATTACAAAATTACCTGTAAAATAAATCCTAACCTAAGTTACAATTAAACCTAACACTACACTATCAATAAATTAATTAAATAAAATACCTACAATTACCTACAATTAAACCTAACACTACAATATCAATACATTAATTAAATACAATATCTACAAAAAATACAATTAAATAAACTAACTAAAGTACAAAAAATAAAAAAGAACTAAGTTACAAAAAATTAAAAAATATTTACAAACATCAGAAAAATATTACAACAATTTTAAACTAATTACACCTACTCTAAGCCCCCTAATAAAATAACAAAGACCCCCAAAATAAAAAAATGCCCTACCCTATTCTAAATTAAAAAAGTTCAAAGCTCTTTTACCTTACCAGCCCTGAACAGGGCCCTTTGCGGGGCATGCCCCAAAGAATTCAGCTCTTTTGCCTGTAAAAAAAACACATACAATACCCCTCCCCCAACATTACAACCCACCACCCACATACCCCTAATCTAACCCAAAACCCCCTTAAATAAACCTAACACTAAGCCCCTGAAGATCTTCCTACCTTATCTTCACCATACCAGGTTCACCGATCGATCCAGAAGAGCTCCTCCGATGTCCTGATCCAAGCCCAAGCAGGGGGCTGAAGATGTCCATGATCCGGCTGAAGTCATCATCCAAGCTGGAGCTGAAGAGGTCCATGATCCGGCTGAAGTCATCATCCAAGCGGGAGCTGAAGAGGTCCATGATCCGGCTGAAGTCTTCTATCAACGGCATCTTCAATCTTCTTTCTTACGGATCCATCTTGAAGACCTCCGACGCGGAACATCCTGCTGGCCCGACGGACTACCGACGAATGAAGGCTCCATTAAGGGACGTCATCCAAGATGGCGTCCCTCGAATTCCGATTGGCTGATAGGATTTTATCAGCCAATCGGAATTAAGGTAGGAAAATTCTGATTGGCTGATGGAATCAGCCAATCAGAATCAAGTTCAATCCGATTGGCTGATCCGATCAGCCAATCAGATTAAGCTTGCATTCTATTGGCTGTTCCGATCAGCCAATAGAATGCAAGCTCAATCTGATTGGCTGATCGGATCAGCCAATCGGATTGAACTTGATTCTGATTGGCTGATTCCATCAGCCAATCAGAATTTTCCTACATTAATTCCGATTGGCTGATAGAATCCTATCAGCCAATCGGAATTCGAGGGACGCCATCTTGGATGACGTCCCTTAAAGGAGCCTTCATTCGTCGGTAGTCCGTCGGGCCAGCAGGATGTTCCGCGTCGGAGGTCTTCAAGATGGATCCGGAAGAAAGAAGATTGAAGATGCCATTGATAGAAGACTTCAGCCGGATCATGGACCTCTTCAGCTCCCGCTTGGATGATGACTTCAGCCGAATCATGGACATCTTCAGCCCCCTGCTTGGGCTTGGATCAGGACATCGGAGGAGCTCTTCTGGATCAATCGGTGAACCTGGTATGGTGAAGATAAGGTAGGAAGATCTTCAGGGGCTTAGTGTTAGGTTTATTTAAGGGGGTTTTGGGTTAGATTAGGGGTATGTGGGTGGTGGGTTGTAATGTTGGGGGGGGGTATTGTATGTGGTTTTTTTACAGGCAAAAGAGCTGAATTCTTTGGGGCATGCCCCGCAAAGGGCCCTGTTCAGGGCTGGTAAGGTAAAAGAGCTTTGAACTTTAGTAATTTAGAATAGGGTAGGGCATTTTTTTATTTTGGGGGTCTTTGTTATTTTATTAGGGGGCTTAGAGTAGGTGTAATTAGTTTAAAATTGTTGTAATATTTTTCTGATGTTTGTAAATATTTTTTTATTTTTTGTAACTTAGTTCTTTTTTATTTTTTGTACTTTAGTTAGTTTATTTAATTGTATTTATTTGTAGATATTGTATTTAATTAATGTATTGGTAGTGTAGTGTTAGGTTTAATTGTAGGTAATTGTAGGTATTTTATTTAATTAATTTATTGATAGTGTAGTGTTAGGTTTAATTGTAATTTAGGTTAGGATTTATTTTACAGGTAATTTTGTAATTATTTTAACTATTTTAGCTATTGTACCTGTTTAAAATAAATACAAAGTTACCTGTAAAATTAATATAAATCCTAAAATAGCTATAATATAAATATAATTTATATTGTAGCTATATTAGGATTTATTTTACAGGTAAGTATTTAGCTTTAAATAGGAATAATTTATTTAATAAGAGTTAATTTATTTCGTTAGATTTAAATTATATTTAACTTAGGGGGGTGTTAGTGTTAGGGTTAGACTTAGCTTTAGGGGTTAATAAATTTATTAGAATAGCGGTGAGCTCCAGTCAGCAGATTAGGGGTTAATGTTTGAAGTTAGGTGTCGGCGATGTTATTGAGGGCAGATTAGGGGTTAATACTATTTATTATAGGGTTAGTGAGGCGGATTAGGGGTTAATAACTTTATTATAGTAGCGGTGCGGTCCGCTCGGCAGATTAGGGGTTAATAAGTGTAGGCAGGTGGAGGCGACGTTGAGGGGGGCAGATTAGGGGTTAATAAATATAATATAGGGGTCGGCGGTGTTAGGGGCAACAGATTCGGGGTACATAAGTATAACGTAGGTGGCGGTCAGCAGATTAGGGGTTAATTATTGTAGGTAGCTGGCAGCGAAGTTGTGGGGGGCAGGTTAGGGGTTAATAAATATAATATAGGGGTCGGCGGTGTTAGGGGCATCAGATTAGGGGTACATAAGTATAACGTAGGTGGCGGTCGGCAGATTAGGGGTTAAAAATATTTAATCGAGTGGCAGCGATGTGGGGGGACCTCGGTTTAGGGGTACATAGGTAGTTTATGGGTGTTAGTGTACTTTAGAGCACAGTATTTAAGAGCCTTAAGAACCGGCGTTAGCCCAGAAAGCTCTTAACTACTGACTTTTTTCTGCGGCTGGAGTTTTGTCGTTAGATTTCTAACCCTCACTTCAGCCACGACTCTAAATACCGGAGTTAGAAAGATCCCATTGAAAAGATAGGATACGCAATTGACATAGGGGATCTGCGGTATAGAAAAGTCGCGGCTGGAAAGTGAGCGTTAGACCCTTTCCTGACTGACTCCAAATACCGGCGGTACCCTAAAACCAGCGTTAGGAGCCTCTAACGCTGGTTTTCACGGCTACCGCCAAACTCCAAATCTAGGCCTAAGTGTCACATATATGGTACATATATCTCTATATTTTTAAATTAAGGATCCCTATTTGGTTGGGGGATGTTTGGATAGGAAGGAATAAATAATCACAGGAAATTAATTCATTCATTCGAGATGTTACAACATATATAAGATACAGAATTAATCAATTTAAAAGATTTAATTTATTTATAGAAGCAGAAAATCCAAGTGAATTAATAATTAAAAAGGGAACATTTATTTAACAAGAATTAAAGATCTGTATCAATTTGATACAAATGTTAAAAAGATCATCTATATATATATATATATAGCCCCAATAAACATAGTGGTTGTGTGGTTTTGAAAAGACTTGTGAACATTACTGTGATTACCAAATGCAGTATTTATCAAGTTAATTATAAATAGTATTAAGGTGGTAAGATGCTGACAAATAGAAATTAGAAGTATTAAGGAGATTAATTCCACCTTAAGTCAGTATGTATTAGCAATAGATACTTCAACATTATGTTACAATTATACAGCCAATAGGATGTTTGAACTTTTTTAAAAGAGGTGTGGTTTGACTTTTAAGGTAGCAGCTATGAATACGATGTATAGCCGAAATGTGTATGCCTGGTAGCTGACAATATAAGGCTGCATACCGCTGTTGTAATACCTTTTAATATATGTTAGAATAAAGTTTATGTTTTTAAGAGTGCTCCTTGTCTTGGAATTTTACTGTCATGCATGCATTATCAAACTGAGTTAAGTTACCCTCGGTGCTTTCTATTAAAATGTATGTGACACTTTTTATATGAGATATTATTTTCCTACTCATTTTATGCTTCATGTCTATTTTACATTTAGTTTTATTGAATACCATAAGTACATAACACTAACCTTTGGAGTTTTGAGAAGGTGCATTAATGCTAAATGTGAAACCATGATATGTGTGTGTGTGTGAAATATTTATAAAATAATGACTAAAGCCTTGTTTTTTAAAAACTGTTCACTTTATGAAGATAGAATTAATAAATCTATTTTATAAAAGTGTTTGGTGTGTTCCTCTCGGAAAAGGCTCTGTACCAGATGCTAAAAAGTCCATTCAGTGCAAAAACCTAAAGTGAGCAGAACTACTGCAGGTACAGGAGGTGCAGTGAATTTTGCTGCATCAATATCCTCAGAGATTTGTATTTTTGCACACATTGTTAATTGCATGTGCAAGCTACAAGTCTGCATAGCAATGCTTCAGTAGAGAGAAGTGGGAATAGATTAGACATGTGCGGTTCGTTTTAGATTTATTCGGAAATTCGGAAAATTCGGTAAATTCAGAGATTCGGATCGATTTGAATTTCCGAATTAAAATACTTCCGAATCTACCGAATGAATCCGAAATAGCTGCCGTATCTCCGAATAAATCCGAATTAGCTCGGTAAAATTCGGCATTCCCCCATAGGAAACAATGGGGAGTTTCGGCTGAAAAAAAACCTAACACCGCAGCCCCATTGTTTCCTATGGAGAAACACTGTCTGCACCTAACACCCTAACATGTACCCCGAGTCTCTAAACACCCCTAATCTAACACTTATTAACCCCTAATCTGCCGCCCCCGCTATCGCTGACACCTGCATTATCTTATTAACCCCTAATCTGCCGACCGGATTTCGCCGCCACCTACATTATAGCTATTAACCCCTAATCTGCTGTCCCTAAAATTTCCGACCCCTACATTATAGTTATTAACCCCTAATCTGCCCCCCCCCAACGTCGCCGCAATCTAACTACAAGTATTAACCCCTAATCTGCCGACCGGACATCGCCGCCGCTTACATTATAGCTATTAACTTTGAAAAAAGAACACTGAACTATATACCAAAAAATGACTTGTATCTATGTCAAACACAAGCATAAGGGAATAAATGATGTGTTTTTGATTCTCTTCAAGTCAGGGCAGCTGTATTCATTCAGAGGTTGAACAGGTATAGTAAATGTGTACGAAAAAATATAAAGTTCCAATGAATCCTGTAACCCCTATTTCTTCACAGCCCCTGTAGTTATCAAACAGTATAGAAAAATCACACTATGTATATGTGTGGTGGAGATTTTAATATTGGAAGTCCAAACAAACACATCTATAACAAGTCACTCACTCACCCTTCTTCTTGAATATGAGAGCTGGGTTGTTTAACTTTCAACAGTCACTGGTATGCAGCAATGCTGAAAATCACAGCAAAGTTAGAAATGCCTCCTGTAGTATACACGCTATGTGGTGCGTCCAGTGAGAGAGAGTGCTTGTGAAGCTTCTGGGAGCAGTTTGAAGCCAAGACAAACCGCCAAAAAATTATGCAATCCAGGTGCTTCCACACAGGTGGAAAAGTTCCAGCAGTAAATGGATCGAGATAGAAAGTTTAAAAGTTTCTTTATTAATATCCGTAGAAAGTATATTGTGAGAGATCACAGAAAAGAGTTACAATATCACAGCCAGTAAGCTTGTCAGCCCAATAGCTCTATATCAAACAGACCAACATGTTTCGTGCTGGTACAGCACTTCGTCAGGGATCCCTGACGAAGTGCTGTACCAGCACGAAACATGTTGGTCTGTTTGATATAGAGCTATTGGGCTGACAAGCTTACTGGCTGTGATATTGTAACTCTTTTCTGTGATCTCTCACAATATACTTTCTACGGATATTAATAAAGAAACTTTTAAACTTTCAATCTCGATCCATTTACTGCTGGAACTTTTCCACCTGTGTGGAAGTACCTGGATTGCATTATAGCTATTAACCCCTAATCTGCTGTCCCTAACATCGCCGACCTCTACATTATAGTTATTAACCCCTAATCTGCCCCCCCAACGTCGCCGCAATCTAACTACAAGTATTAACCCCTAATCTGCCGACCGGACATCGCCGCCACTATAATAAATGTATTAACCCCTAAACCGCCGCACTCCCGCCTCGCAAACACTAAAATACATTTTATTAACCCCTAATCTGCCCTCCCTAACATCGCCGCCACCTACCTACAATTATTAACCCCTAATCTCCCGCCCCCAACGTCGCCGCTACTATAATAAGGTTATTAACCCCTAAACCTAAGTCTATCCCTAACCCTAACACCCCCTAACTTAAATATAATTTAAATAAAACGAAATAAATTTACTATAGTTAAATAAATGAATCCTATTTAAAAATAAATACTTACCTGTAAAATAAACCCTAATATAGCTACACTATAACTAATAGTTACATTGTAGCTATTTTAGGATTTATATTTATTTTACAGGCAAGTTTGTATTTATTTTAACTAGGTACAATAGCTATTAAATAGTTATTGACTATTTAATAGCTACCTAGTTAAAATAATTACAAAATTACCTGTAAAATAAATACTAACCTGTTACAATTAAACCACCTAACACTACACTATCATTAAATAAATTAACTACAAGTACCTACAATTATCTACAATTAAATAAACTAAACTAAAGTACAAAAAAACCCCCACTAAATTACAAAAAAACCCACTAAATTACAAAAAATAAAAAAATATTACAAGAATTTTAAACTAATTACACCTAATCTAAGCCCCCTAATAAAATAACAAAGCCCCCAAAATAAAAAAATGCCCTACCCTATACTAAATTACAAAAGTTAACAGCTCTATTACCTTACCAGCCCTTAAAAGGACTGCCTTTTGCGGGGCATGCCCCAAAGAAAACAGCTCTTTTGCCTGTAAAAAAAACACAATATCCCCCCCCCACATTACAACCCACCACCCACATACCCCTACTCTAACCCAAACCCTCCTTAAATAAACCTAACACTACCCCCCTGAAGATCTCCCTACCTTGAGTCGTGTTCACCCAGCCGGGCCGAAGTCTTCATCCGATGGGGCAGAAGAGGACATCCAGACCGGCAATTTTAAACTAATTACAGCTAATCTAAGCCCCCTAATAAAATAACAAAGCCCCCCAAAATAAAAAATGCCCTACCCTATACTAAATTACAAAAGTTAACAGCTCTATTACCTTACCAGCCCTTAAAAGGGCCTTTTGCGGGGCATGCCCCAAAGAAAACAGCTCTTTTGCCTGTAAACAAACCACCCCCCCAATATTACAACCCACCACCCACATATCCCTACTCTAACCCAAACCCCCATTAAATAAACCTAACACTACCCCCCTGAAGATCTCCCTACCTTGAGTCGTGTTCACCCAGCCGGGCCGAAGTCTTCATCTGATGGGGCAGAAGAGGACATCCAGACCGGCAGAAGTCTTCATCCAAGCGGGGCAAGAAGAGGTCTTCCATCCATCAGAAAAGTACCAAAATACAAACAAACACTAAATTACCAAAAATAATAAAATATTACAAGAATTTTAAACTAATTACACCTAATCTAAGCCCCCTACTAGCTCTTAGTATAGCTACAATATAACTAATAGTTACATTGTAGCTATTTTAGGATTTATATTTATTTTACAGGCAACTTTGTATTTATTTTAACTAGGTACAATAGTTATTAAATAGTTTATAACTATTTAATAACTACCTAGCTAAAATAAATACAAATTTACCTGTAAAATAAATTCTAACCTAAGTTACAATTACACCTAACACTAAGCTATCATTAAATTAATTAAATAAATGAATCCTATTTAAAACTAAATACTTACCTGTAAAATAAACCCTAATATAGCTGCAATATAACTAATAGTTACATTGTAGCTATTTTAGGATTTATATTTATTTTACAGGCAACTTTGTATTTATTTTAACTAGGTACAATAGCTATTAAATAGTTATTGACTATTTAATAGCTACCTAGTTAAAATAATTACAAAATTACCTGTAAAATAAATACTAACCTGTTACAATTAAACCACCTAACACTACACTATCATTAAATAAATTAACTACAAGTACCTACAATTATCTACAATTAAATAAACTAAACTAAAGTACAAAAACCCCCCCACTAAATTACAAAAAAAAAAACACTAAATTACAAAAAATAAAAAAATATTACAAGAATTTTAAACTAATTACACCTAATCTAAGCCCCCTAATAAAATAACAAAGCCCCCCAAAATAAAAAAATGCCCTACCCTATACTAAATTACAAAAGTTAACAGCTCTATTACTTTACCAGCCCTTAAAAGGGCTGCCTTTTGCGGGGCATGCCCCAAAGAAAACAGCTCTTTTGCCTGTAAAAAAAACACAATAACCCCCCCCCCACATTACAACCCACCACCCACATACCCCTACTCTAACCCAAACCCCCCTTAAATAAACCTTACACTACCCCCCTGAAGATCTCCCTACCTTGAGTCGTGTTCACCCAGCCGGGCTGAAGTCTTCATCCGATGGGGCAGAAGAGGACATCCAGACCGGCAATTTTAAATTAATTACAGCTAAGCCCCCTACATCTAAGCCCCCTAATAAAATAACAAAGCCCCCCCCCCAAAAAAATACCCTACTCTATACTAAATTACAAATGTTAACAGCTCTATTACCTTACCATTCCTTAAAAGGGCCTTTTGCGGGGCATGCCCCAAAGAAAACAGCTCTTTTGCCTGTAAACAAACCACCCCCCCCCAATATTACAACCCACCACCCACATACCCCTACTCTAACCCAAACCCCCATTAAATAAACCTAACACTACCCCCCTGAAGATCTCCCTACCTTGAGTCGTGTTCACCCAGCCGGGCCGAAGTCTTCATCCGATGGGGTAGAAGAGGACATCCAGACCGGCAGAAGTCTTCATCCAAGCGGGGCAAGAAGAGGTCTTCCATCCATCAAAAAAGTACCAAAATACAAACAAACACTAAATTACCAAAAATAATAAAATATTACAAGAATTTTAAACTAATTACACCTAATCTAAGCCCCCTACTAGCTCTTAGTATAGCTACAATATAACTAATAGTTACATTGTAGCTATTTTAGGATTTATATTTATTTTACAGGCAACTTTGTATTTATTTTAACTAGGTACAATAGTTATTAAATAGTTAATAACTATTTAATAACTACCTAGCTAAAATAAATACAAATTTACCTGTAAAATAAATCCTAACCTAAGTTACAATTACACCTAACACTACACTATCATTAAATTAATTAAATAAATGAATCCTATTTAAAACTAAATACTTACCTGTAAAATAAACCCTAATATAGCTACAATATAACTAATAGTTACATTGTAGCTATTTTAGGATTTATATTTATTTTACAGCAAAATTTGTATTTATTTTAACTAGGTACAATAGCTATTAAAAAGTTATTGACTATTTAATAGCTACCTATTTAAAATAATTACAAAATTACCTGTAAAATAAATCCTAACCTAAGTTACAATTAAACCTAACACTACACTATCATTAAATAAATTAACTATAAGTACCTACAATTAAATTCAATTAAATAAACTAAACTAAAGTACAAAAAAAAACCCACTAAATTACTAAAAATAAAAAAATATTACAAGAATTTTAAACCAATTACACCTAAGCCCCCTAATAAAATAACAAAGCCCCTCAAAATAAAAAAATGCCCTACCCTATACTAAATTACAAAAGTTAACAGCTCTATTACCTTACCAGCCCTTAAAAGGGACTTTTGCGGGGGCATGCCCCAAAGAAAACAGCTCTTTTGCCTGTAAAAAAAAACACAATACCCCCCACATTACAACCCACCACCCACATACCCCTACTCTAACCCAAACCCCCCTAAATAAACCTAACACTACCCCCCTGAAGATCTCCCTACCTTGAGTCGTGTTCACCCAGCCGGGCCGAAGTCTTCATCCGATGGGGCAGAAGAGGACATCCAGACCGGCAGAAGTCAGACTCTTCATCCAAGCGGGGCAAGAAGAGGTCTTCCATCCATCAGAAGTCTTGATCCAGACGGCATCTTCTATGTTCATCCATCCGGAGCGGAGGGGCAGCATCCTGAAGACATCCGACGCGGAGCATCCTCTTTTTTCTTGATCCGACGACTAAATGACTGTACCTTTAAGTGACGTCATCCAAGATGGCGTCCCTTGAATTCCGATTGGCTGATAGGATTCTATAAGCCAATCGGAATTAAGGTAGGAAAAATCGGATTGGCTGATTCAATCAGCCAATCAGATTCAAGTTCAATCCGATTGGCTGATCCAATCAGCCAATCAGATTGACCTCGCATTCTATTGGCTGATCGGAACAGCCAATAGAATGCTGTTTTCTTTGGGGCATGCCCCGCAAAAGGCCCTTTTAAGGGCTGGTAAGGTAATAGAGCTGTTAACTTTTGTAATTTAGTATAGGGTAGGGCATTTTTTTATTTTGGGGGGTTTTGTTATTTTATTAGGGGGCTTAGATTAGCTGTAATTAGTTTAAAATTGCCGGTCTGGATGTCCTCTTCTGCCCCATCGGATGAAGACTTCGGCCCGGCTGGGTGAACACGACTCAAGGTAGGGAGATCTTCAGGGGGGTAATGTTAGGTTTATTTAAGGGGGGTTTGGGTTAGAGTAGGGGTATGTGGGTGGTGGGTTGTAATGTTGGGGGGTGGTATTGTGTTTTTTTTACAGGCAAAAGAGCTGTTTTCTTTGGGGCATGCCCTGCAAAAGGCCCTTTTAAGGGCTGGTAAGGTAATAGAGCTGTTAACTTTTGTAATGTAGTATAGGGTAGGGAATTTTTTTTTATTTTGGGGGGCTTTGTTATTTTATTAGGGGGCTTAGATTCGGTGTAATTAGTTTAAAATTCTTGTAATATTTTTTTATTTTTTGTAATTTAGTGGGGGTTTTTTTGTAATTTAGTGGGGGTTTTTTGTACTTTAGTTTAGTTTATTTAATTGTAGATAATTGTAGGTACTTGTAGTTAATTTATTTAATGATAGTGTAGTGTTAGGTTTAATTGTAACTTAGGTTAGGATTTATTTTACAGGTAATTTTGTAATTATTTTAACTAGGTAGCTATTAAACAGTAAATATCTATTTAATAGCTATTGTACCTAGTTAAAATAAATACAAAGTTGACTGTAAAATAAATATAAATCCTAAAATAGCTACAATGTAACTATTAGTTATATTGTAGCTATATTAGGGTTTATTTTACAGGTAAGTGTATAGTTTTAAATAGGATTAATTTATTTAATTAATTTAATGATAGTGTAGTGTTAGGTGTAATTGTAACTTAGGTTAGGATTTATTTTACAGGTAAATTTGTATTTATTTTAGCTAGGTAGTTATTAAATAGTTATTAACTATTTAATAACTATTGTACCTAGTTAAAATAAATACAAACTTGCCTGTAAAATAAATATAAATCCTAAAATAGCTACAATGTAACTATTAGTTATATTGCAGCTATATTAGGGTTTATTTTACAGGTAAGTATATAGTTTTAAATAGGATTCATTTATTTAACTATAGTAAATTTATTTCGTTTTATTTAAATTATATTTAAGTTAGGGGGTGTTAGGGTTAGACTTAGGTTTAGGGGTTAATAACCTTATTATAGTAGCGGCGACGTTGGGGGCGGGAGATTAGGGGTTAATAATTGTAGGTAGGTGGCGGCGATGTTAGGGAGGGCAGATTAGGGGTTAATAAAATGTATTTTAATGTTTGAGAGGCGGGAGTGCGGCGGTTTAGGGGTTAATACATCTATTATAGTGTCGGCGATGTCCGGTCAGCAGATTAGGGTTTAATACTTGTAGTTAGATTGCCGCGACGTTGGGGGGGCAGATTAGGGGTTAATAACTATAATGTAGGGGTCGGCGATGTTAGGGACAGCAGATTAGGGGTTAATAGCTATAATGTAGGCGGCGGCGATGTCTGGTCGGCAGATTAGGGGTTAATACTTGTAGTTAGATTGCGGCGACATTGGGGGGGGCAGATAAGGGGTTAATAACTATAATGTAGGGGTCGGCGATGTTAGGGACAGCAGATTAGGGGTTCATAGGGATAATGTAGGTTGCAGCGATATCCGGTCGGCAGATTAGTGGTTAATACTTGTAGTTAGATTGCGGCAACGTTGGGGGGGCAGATTAGGGGTTAATAACTATAATGTAGGGGTCGGCGATGTTAGGGACAGCAGATTAGGGGTTAATAGCTATAATGTAGGTGGCGGCGATGTCCGGTCGGCAGATTAGGGGTTAAATAATGTTATTATAGGGTTTGCGTTGTGGGGGGCCTCGGTTTAGTGGTTCATAGGTAGTTTCTGGGTGTTAGTGTACTAAATCGGTGTTAGTGTACTAAAACATACCGAATTTCGGAACTGAATAGAACCAAATTCAGCTGAATTTATTCGAATCCGAATAAATCCGAAACGAATTTATTCGAATCCGAATAAATCCGAAACAAATTCATTCAAATTTTGCAGAATTCGATTCGATCCGAACCAAAATTCGAAAAGTCCGAATCGATCCGAACCGAAAACAAACCGAATTTTTTAGCCGTGCACATGTCTAGAATAGATTGGTGGAGTTGGGCAGAGATGCTGTACGATATGTGCTCCCTATCCCTCACTTCCCTTTCTCTTTCTTCTATCTCTCCCTTCCTCCCTCTATTAACATATTTTCCTTTCCTTCTCTGGCTTCTTCTTCCCCTTCTATCTTGCTTTCTCTAAACCTCACCCTAACTCCCCTCTCCCTTTTCTCCATCCCCTCTCTCATATCTCTTTCCTATCTGTCCTCTTCCATCTCCCCCTGTTCTTCCCCCATCTTATATTTTTCCCCTCTTCTCACTCTTCTGTTGTCTGATTTATATCTCTGTTTTGTTTCTCTCTCTCTCTCTATCTCTCTCTCTCTCTCTCTCTCACTCACTCTCTCTCTCTCTCTCTCTCTCTCTCTCTATATATATATATATATATATATATATATATATATTTATATATGTGTGTGAGTGTGTGTGTGTGTGTAGTTCCCATCTCTCATCTTTTTTATTCTTCCACCTATGTTCTGTCTCCCTTTCTCTATTTCTCTTCTTCCCCCCATTCTCCCACTTCTGTTTCTGTCTCTGCCCTCTTCTGTATCTCTCTCCCCCACTCCTCCCTCCCTCCTCTTCCCTCTCCTACTTCTTGTCTTTCTCTATCTCTCTCTGATTTTGTCTCTCTTCTCCTATCTTTTTCTGCTCTCCTCTTTCTGTCTCCTCTGTCTCTTTAAGACTTAACAAGGAGTTGTCTGTTTCACAGTTATATAAAAAAAAAGTTATGCCTTGGCTCCATGTCAAAATAATTTACAGGAATTCAATTCCAGACAGGAATGTTGGGATTGATCAAAATCTTTAGAGACGTTTATCAAACTATTTTTCTACATAGACTTTAATGGTAATTTTGTAGTAAATTAATAGTAAATGTTAATTTTTTAATATTGTTATTAATGTTTATAATGACAGAATATCCCTATTTTTGTTTTGTAACTAAATATTGTTCTATTTATCTATATATTCATTGGTATTATTATTTATATTGCTTACCTCTGATTTACCACTGCAGGGGTCTAAAAAACATTATTTCACCAGAGTCTTCCGTTCATTAGGTTTGCTTCTGAAAAGTGGCATCAGCACAGTGTTGTGAAATGGCTCAGCAACAAAGTTGGTAAAACTTTGCTCTATCCACTTCCTTCTATCACTTAAGGGATTAAATGCTTACCGGATCCTTCTTCACAGAGGAGAGAATTTACCATAACTTAATTTAAATAACTATGTACATGTGCATGTAGTGCGAAATAACGACAGACAAGCTTTTTATGGGAAAATTTTGTGACCGTCACAGGCCATAAAATTTTATTAACCTAACAAACTAGATAGAACTGGTAGAACTGAAAAATATGGCGGCATAGAGACCAGCTAACCCAGAACAGCAAGGAGATCACCGGCCCAACGGGAACAGCAGCAGAGGGGTCTCTGCCCTAAGGAGATGACGCTGAGGGGTTGCAGAGATCACGTGACCATCCCTCAAAAGGGAGGAAGGAAGGTTACCGTCATGTGCACGTGAGGGCCTACCGCTCCTCCCCGGAAGTCTGGTCATCACTCACCCCTAGCGACCTTCTCCTGCGCAACAGGACCGAGGATCTCCCGCCGCCAGGGTGAAAGAAGATCTTCCACCTAAGATAAGGATTCCCTGTTACCAAGCCGTGTAAACCGCATAACAGGGAGAGGAGATCCATATCCTACAGCAATGGCTTATTGGGCCTAGGGTGAGTAGCCATAGCCCTGCCACTGAGGTGCCGTCAATTTGCAACAACATTAACAAAGGGAAGGGAGGGAGGGCAAAACTGCTTCAGCCAGGATCCGGAGAAGAAGAGGAAGTTGCAAGGGGGGGGACTCAGCTTTTCTACAGGTAAGGAGGGGCCTACCCTGAATTGCAACAATGTTGCACCCCAGCACCATCCCTCTCTCTTCTAACCCACTATCCTACAGCCTTAACCCTTAGACTGCTCCAGGCTTATACTAAGCCCTACACTGCATTAAGGGATTAAATGCTTACCGGATCCTTCTTCACAGAGGAGAGAATTTACCATAACTTAATTTAAATAACTATGTACATGTGCATGTAGTGCGAAATAACGACAGACAAGCTTTTTATGGGAAAATTTTGTGACCGTCACAGGCCATAAAATTTTATTAACCTAACAAACTAGATAGAACTGGTAGAACTGAAAAATATGGCAGCATAGAGACCAGCTAACCCAGAACAGCAAGGAGATCACCGGCCCAACGGGAACAGCAGCAGAGGGGTCTCTGCCCTAAGGAGATGACGCTGAGGGGTTGCAGAGATCACGTGACAATCCCTCAAAAGGGAGGAAGGAGGGTTACCGTCACGTGCACGTGAGGGCCTACCGCTCCTCCCCGGAAGTCTGGTCATCACTCACCCCTAGTGACCTTCTCCTGCGCAACAGGACCGAGGATCTCCCGCCACAAGGAAGCATTTTAATGGTAACCTTGCCGCCAACCCACAACCCGATTTACAGGAGGGGTGACAGTGCTCTTTGAATGTCCCCTATGAATAAATCCAGCCCCACATCAGAAAGGTGAACTTTATCCCTTCTATAAAGTTCAGTTCTATCAGCCGAAATGGCTTTGTGCCGTACCACGAAGCCACCTGACCCTGTGACGGTTTTTGCCAATGACGCATTGATTTTCTTCCTAACCCGGTATGCCGCCGTATGGGCCGACATATGCCTCCAATGGAGACGGGGAATTATATGGGACCACCCTATCATGACCCCCGGGATGCGTACTCTTAGCCACCCAATGTCTGCCTGCATAACTTTGATCAACTGTAGAACTGGTATGGCGTTTTCACCGGAAGTCGGCCCCGGACCACGCGGCTGGCGTAGGAGACCGCTAGGCCCTGGAGACTCAAGTGTAGGCCCTGGATTACTACGGGCCTCAGTAATAGTGCGCCTTGGGGCAGGTTGATCTGGTGTGGCGGGTTGAGCGGCGGCTACATAGGCCATGTTCCGGCCGGGCAGGGGACCGCGTGCTGCCACGTGTGGTGCAGCATTTAGAGGTGTCAAAGGGCGAGGCCTGCTGGGGGTAGCTAAAGGATGTTCTTAGTCCTGACCATCAGGATTAGGAGGGGGAACAACCGGTGTCATGGTGGGCCCTGGGGAGGATGGCCCTGGGGAGGATGCAGCCATAGCGGAAATAATGTTTTTTAACAGGTCTGAAACTGCTGACATAGCAGCAGGGGGGACAGAACTAATAAATGAGGCCTGAACACTATCAAGGGGCAAATTAACTTGCTGGGACTGCAATGCTTGAGATCTTGGTGTTTCCTGAGCTACCTCAATATTAATAGGCCCCTGCTCTTCCACATTATGAACCTGAGCTGAAACAACAGTAGTATATTGAGTTGGGGGAATGATATCTAAATCATCCTCAGTAACAGATGGAACATTAGAAACAGATGGAACACTTATCTTTATTTTTTCATTTGCAGGTCCAGGAGTTTCCTGCTCCGACTGGTAACGTCTAGGAGGCAAAGTAGAGCGTCTGGAACGATGCATAGCTGCACTGATGGTAACAGGACTGCTAACAAAACTGCTTCAGCCAGGATCCGGAGAAGAAGAGGAAGTTGCAAGGGGGGGACTCAGCTTTTCTACAGGTAAGGAGGGGCCAACCCTGAATTGCAACAATGTTGCACCCCAGCACCATCTCTATCTCTTCTAACCCACTCTCCTACAGCCTTAACCCTTAGACTGCTCCAGGCTTATACTAAGCCCTACACTGCATTTCTGTCTACTTTGTTTTCCTTTTTTTGTACTTTTTTCCTTAATGTTTTATTTTTTAAACATTTTTTCAGTCTGTTAGGTGGTTAAGTCTATCCCTACATTATACTCTATACATTGTGCCCATTTGTACTATTTAATATTTTCACCCACCCAGCGAGTATTTTATCATTTTTACAGTTCAAGTGTAATGTAAATAATAAAAAATAAATATAGAAAGGTAAAACTCAATATATGTGTGTGGGAAGAAATTTAAATGTACAAATTATATAAAATATGTCTTAGCTACTTATTAATTCAATGTCTGAGTTATGCTACATAATTATTTATGGAAATTTATGGTAATTACTTATTAAGGCTGGGATTTTTTTTGAAGAATGGTATAAACTGTACTATGATACAACATTTATTATTTTCTGTAAAAATAATGGTTATAAGTATTATTTCTACTGAATTTTAGGTCCTGAGGCAGAATATGACTTTAAAAGCTCTTCACACTGGTAATAGTTTCTACAATGTGCTTGCATAGCATTAAAATGTCATAGCTTAAGCTTTCAATCTTTTTGTTTTGACAAGTATCACTCACTATCAGACAGAGCAATGATAGACTACACTCTTGTCACTTATGTAATGCGTCTTTTTAAGTTGTTCCTACTAATCATAACTTTAATTTTATCATTCATAATTGTTCACATTAAAGAAGCATTACTTCCTGAACATGCCACTTTTCAGAAGTAGATAAATAGGTTTCAAGGAAATGCATAATTGATTGGCGCACATACTTTCTTTTTCCCTGCATACTTGCCATTAGCAAATGTAAGTGATATTAATTGATGTTAATTATTAAACAGTGCCTTTTACGCCTCAATTCAGGTACACAATAATTATTAACACAAATCTAGCTCAAAACATTATGGGCTAGATTACAAGTGGAATGGTATTTAGCACTCCCCGCTGGAGCTTAAACACCGCTAGAAGTAATCTTTTTGAGTTTGCAGGTTAGCCCACTTATTAAAAGTTGAAAGTAAAACTTTTGCATGTAAAATATAAATATAATATATAGGTATATATACAGATGTTTATATATAGGCATATCAAATTAATATATAGGAATATATACAGACATTTATATATAGGAATAACAAATAACATTATCACCTATATAAATAACATTGGAATGGGAAATATTTACAGTAAAAGACATAATTAAATATTATTATATAATTATTATTTAGACATATACAGTATATATATATATATATATATATATATATATATATATATATATTTCTTTCATGTAATTGGCAAGAGTCCAAGAGCTAGTGACATATGGGATATACAATCCTACCAGGAGGGGCAAAGTTTCCCAAACCTCAAAATGCCTATAAATACACCCCTCACCACACCCACAATTCAGTTTTACAAACTTTCCCTCCTATTGAGGTGGTGAAGTAAGTTTGTGCTAAGATTTCTACGTTGATATGCACTTCTCAGCATTGTTGAAGCCCGATTCCTCTCAGAGTACAGCGAATGTCAGAGGGACGTGAAGGGAGTATCACCTATTGAATATGATGATTTCTCTAACGGGGGTCTTTTTCATGGGTTCTCTGTTATCAGTTGTAGAGATTCATCTCCTACCTCCCTTTTCAGATCGACGATATACTCTCAATTTACCATTACCTCTACTAATAACTGTTTTAGTACTGGTTTGGCTATCTGCTATATGTGGATGGGTATCTTTTGGTAAGTATGTTTTTTTATTTCTTAAGGAACCTCAGCTATGGTTTGGCACTTTATGCATTTATATAAAGTTCTAAATATATGTATTGTACTTATATGTGCCATGAGTCAGGTTCATGTATTTCCTTCAGCAGACTGTCAGTTTCATATTTGGGGAATTTAAACATTTTAAGAAATGTATTTCTTACCTGGGGTTTAGTCTTTTTTTCAATTGACTACTTTCTTGCTATTGCGGGTATTAGGCCCGTGGGTGCGTCAAATGCTAAATTTTATTGCGTCATTCTTGGTGCAAAATTTTTTTTGGGCGCGGAAAAAGACGTTTATGACGCAACTTCGTCATTTCCGGCATCATACGTGACGCCGAGACCTTTCACACGGCGGCGTCATTAGTGACGCAAGTGTGTCATTTCTGTTTATTTTTGGCACTAAAAAAGTTTACGTTACGTTGTACATTGATGTTTGCCTCTTACTTTTTTCTCTATTAGAGGCCTATGCTTTTGCATTTTTTCCCATTCCTGAAACTGTCATATAAGGAAATAGATAATTTTGCTTTATATGTTGTTTTTTCTCTTATATTGAGCAAGATGTCCCAATCTGATCCTGCCTCAGAAGTTTCTGCTGGAACATTGCTGCCTGACATCGGTTCTACCAAAGCTAAGTGCATTTGTTGTAAAAGTGTAGAAATTATTCCACCAAATGTCATTTGTAATAGTTGTCATGATAAACATTTACATGCAGATAGTGTTTCCATCAGTAATAGTACATTGCCAGGGGTTTGTCCTATTCCTGAGGCTATTTCTGATATGATTTCTAGGGAATAGAATAAGCCAGGTACTTCATTTATTCCTTCTTCAAGGTTTAAAAAATTGTATCCTTTACCAGCCAAATCAATAGAGTTTTTGGAAAAAATCCCCAAAGTTGATGGGGCTATTTCTACTCTTGCTAAACGTACCACTATTCCTATGGAAGATAGTACTTCCTTTAAGGATCCTTTAGATAGGAAGCTTGAATCCTATCTAAGGAAGGCCTATTTATATTCAGGTCATCTTCTCAGACCTCCTGTGAGAAGATTTTTTCTCTCACGCATCCCTGTAAATCCAGTAAATCCAGTAAAAGCTCAGGCTTTTCTGAAGTGTGTTTCAGATCTGGAGTCTTCAGGGGTAATCATGCCAGTTCCTCCTCAGGAACAAGGTTTGGGGTTTTATTCAAACCTATTCATTGTACCAAAGAAAGAAAATGTATTCAGACCAGTTCTGGATCTAAAAAATTTGAATCGTTATGTAAGAGTACCAACTTTCAAGATGGTGACTATAAGGACTATTCTGCCTTTTGTTCAGCAAGGACATTATATGTCCACAATAGACTTGCAGGATGCATACCTTCATATTCCGATTCATCCAGAGCATTATCAGTTTATGAGATTCTCTTTGCTAGACAAGCATTACCAATTTGTTGCTCTTCCATTTGGCCTAGCAACAGCTCCAAGAATCTTTTCAAAGGTTCTGGGTGCCATACTATCTGTAATTAGAGAACAGGGTATTGCGGTGTTTTCTTATTTGGACGATATTTTGGTACTAGCTCAGTCTTTACATACTGCAGAATCTCACATGAATCAACTAGTGTTGTTTCTTCGGAAACATGGTTGGAGGATCAATTTACCGAAAAGTTTCTTGATTCCTCAGACAAGGGTCACCTTTTTAGGCTTCCAGATAGATTCAGTGTCCATGACTCTGTCTCTAACAGACAAGAGACGTTTAAAATTGGTTGCAGCATGCCGGCACCTTCAGTCTCAGTCATTCCCTTCAGTGGCTATGTGCATGGAAGTTTTAGGTCTCATGACTGCAGCATCGGACGTGATCCCCTTTGCTTGTTTTCACATGAAACCTCTACAGCTTTGCATGCTGAATCAATGGTGCAGGGATTATACAAATATATCACAATTAATATCCTTGAATCCCAATGTACGACAATCTCTGACATGGTGGATAGATCACCATTGTTTGGTTCAAGGGGCTTCCTTTGTTCGGCCAACCTGGACTGTGATCTCAACAGATGCGAGTCTTTCAGGTTGGCGAGCTGTTTGGGGATCTCTGACAGCACAAGGGGTTTGGAAATCTCAAGAGGCGAGATTACCAATAAATATTTTAGAACTCCGTGCAATTCTCAGGGCTCTTCAGTCTTGGCCTCTGCTAAAGAGAGAACCGTTCATTTCAGACAGACAATATCACAACTGTGGCTTATGCCAATCATCAGGGTGGGACTCACAGTCCCCAAGCTATGAAAGAAGTATCTTGGATACTTGTTTGGGCAGAATCCAGCTCCTGTCTAATCTCTGCGATGCATATCCCAGGTGTAGAAAATTGGGAGGCGGATTATCTCAGCCACCAGACTTTACATCCAGGGGAGTGGTCTCTTCATCCAGATGTGTTTTCTCAGATTGTTCAGATGTGGGGTTTTCCAGAGATAGATCTCATGGCCTCTCATCTAAACAATAAACTTTCCAGATACCTGTTCAGGTCCAGGGATGTTCAGGCGGAAGCAGTGGATGCACTGACACTTCCTTGGTGTTATCATCCTGCTTACATCTTCCTGCATCTAGTTCTCCTTCCAAGAGTGATCTCCAAAATCATCATGGAACAGTCTTTTGTGTTGCTGGTGGCTCCAGCATGGCCACACAGGTTTTGGTATGCGGATCTGGTTTGGATGTCCAGTTGCCCACCTTGGCCACTTCCGTTACGGCCAGACCTACTATCTCAAGGTCCGTTTTTCCATTAGGATCTTAAATCATTAAATTTGAAGGTATGGAAATTGAACGCTTAGTTCTAAGTCATAGAGGTTTCTCTGACTCAGTGATTAATACTATGTTACAAGCTCGTAAATCTGTCTCTAGAAAGATTTATTATAGAGTTTGGAACATTTACATTTCATGGTGTTTTTCTCATAAATTCTCCTGGCATTCTTTTAGAATTCCTAGAATTTTACAGTTCCTTCAGGATGGTTTGGATAAGGGTTTGTCTGAAAGTTCCTTGAAAGGTCAAATCTCCGCTCTTTCTGTTTTATTTCACAGAAAGATTGCTATACTTCCTGATATTCACTGTTTTGTACAAGCTTTAGTTCGTATTAAGCCTGTCATTAAATCAATTTCTCCTACTTGGAGTCTTAATTTGGTTCTGAAGGCTTTACAGGCTCCTCCATTTGAGCCTATGCATTCTTTGGACATTAAATTACTTTCTTGGAAAGTGTTGTTCCTTTTGGCTAGCTCTTCTGCTAGAAGAGTTTCTGATCCATCTGCTCTTTCTTGTGAGTCTCCTTTTCTGATTTTTCATCAGGATAAGGTAGTTTTGGGGACTTCTTTTCAATTTTTACCTAAGGTTGTGAATTCTAACAACATTAGTAGTGAAATTGTTGTCCCTTCCTTATGTCCTAATCCTAAGTATTCTTTGAAAAGATCCTTACATTCTTTGGATGTGGTAAGAGCTTTGAAATATTATGTGGAAGCTACTAAAAATTTCAGGAAGATTTCCAGTCTATTTGTTTTATTTTTTGGTCCTAGGAAAGGTCAGAAGGCTTCTGCTATTTCCTTGGCTTCTTGGTTGAAACTTTTGATTCATCAAGCTTATTTGGAGTCGGGTCAGGCCCCGCCTCAGAGAATTACAGATCATTCTACTAGATCGGTCTCCACTTCGTGGGCTTTTAAGAATGAAGCTTCAGTTGATCAGATTTGCAAAGCGGCAACTTGGTCCTCTTTGCATACATTTACTAAATTCTACTGTTTTGATGTATTTGCTTCTTCAGAAGCAGTTTTTGGTAGAAAAGTTCTTCAGGCAGCTGTTTCAGTATGATTCTTCTGCTTTTTGATTTTCAAAAATGGAAATAAACTTATTTTTTTGGGTTGTGGATTAATTTTTTCAGCAGAATATGGCTGTTTTTATTTTTATTCCCTCCCTTTCTAGTGACTCTTGAGTGGAAGATCCACATCTTGGGTATTGATATCCCATATGTCACTAGCTCATGGACTCTTGCCAATTACATGAAAGAAAACATAATTTATGTAAGAACTTACCTGATAAATTCATTTCTTTCATATTGGCAAGAGTCTATGAGGCCCACCCTTTTTATGGTGGTTATGATTTTTTGTATAAAGCACAATTATTTCCAAATTTAATTTGTTGATGCTTTCTACTCCTTTCTTTATCACCCCACTGCTTGGCTATTCGTTAAACTGAATTGTGGGTGTGGTGAGGGGTGTATTTATAGGCATTTTGAGGTTTGGGAAACTTTGCCCCTCCTGGTAGGATTGTATATCCCATATGTCACTAGCTCATGGACTCTTGCCAATATGAAAGAAATGAATTTATCAGGTAAATTCTTACATAAATTATGTTATATATACATATATGGTATATATATATATATATATATATATATATATATATATATATATATATATATATCTTATAGCCCTTTGCAGTCTCATTTTTATCATATAGTGTTTGTATGAGTGTAAAAGTTTGTTTTAATGTATTTATGTTGTGTTTGGTGCAACTTTTATTTTAGCCCTCACCAACTATGCAAGGTCTTCAATTGCATGTTAAATTTGATAGTGCTCAAGCAAAAGCATTTACTTTCAACTTATAATATGCATGCAAATGAATGCACCTGCAATATTCTAATACGCTTATGTGCCACTGGTAATCTAGCCCTATGACTTACTGGAAATGCCACTTTGGTCATTTTAACCTTACATTTTCTAAGTGACCACACACACACAACAACATTTAACAAAGTTTGTATTTTAATTTGATGCAAATTATTTTTCAGTTATCTGTGTCCTTTATTAATATCATTGATAAATCTTAGATTATAAAAAAACAATATTTTTTTTATGAATTAACCTCTCTATGTTGTAAAATGTTATTTTGAAAAATATCAAATAACATTCCTAGTTGTATTTCAAATTTACTAAGGCACATATAAAATAATTTATTAATTATAGCATAAATCAAAAGACTTTACTTTAGACTAGCATAATCAATGGAGTTTTTCTGACTTGAGAAATGTACAGTCATGCAAAAAAGAAAGTACAACCTCTGAATTCTATTATTTTACATATTAGGACATAATTACAACTACCTGGTCCTTAGCAGGTATTAAAATTAGGTAAAAACAACCTCAGATGATCAACAACACATGACAAAAATAAAGCCAAAATGGAGAAGCCATGTGTGAAAAACTAAGGCCTAGATTTGGAGTTTGGCGGTAGCCGTGAAAACCAGCGTTAGAGGCTCCTAACGCTGGTTTTAGGCTACCGCCGGTATTTCGAGTCATTCAAAAAAGGGTCTAACGCTCACTTTTCAGCTGCAACTTTTCCATACCGCAGATCCCCTTACGTCATTTGCGTATCCTATCTTTTCAATGAGATCTTTCTAACTCCGGTATTTAGAGTCGTGGCTGAAGTGAGCGTTAGAAATCTAACGACAAAACTCCAGCCGCAGAAAAAAGTCAGTAGTTAAGAGCTTTCTGGGCTAATGCCGGTTCATAAAGCTCTTAACTACTGTGCTCTAAAGTACACTAACACCCATAAACTACCTATGTACCCCTAAACCGAGGTCCCCCCACATCGCCGCCACTCGATTAATTTTTGTTTAACCCCTAATCTGCCGACCGCCACCTACGTTATACTTATGTACCCCTAATCTGCTGCCCCTAACACCGCCGACCCCTGTATTATATTTATTAACCCCTAACCTGCCCCCCACAATGTCGCCGCCAGCTACCTACAATAATTAACCCCTAATCTGCCGACCGCAAAGCGCCGCCACCTACATTATAGCTAAGTACCCCTAATCTGCTGCCCCTAACACCGCCGACCCCTATATTATATTTATTAACCCCTAATCTGCCGCCCTCAATGTCGCCGCCAGCTACCTACAATAATTAACCCCTAATCTGCCGACGGACCGCACCGCTATTATAATAAAGTTATTAACCCCTAATCCGCCTCACTAACCCTATAATAAATAGTATTAACCCCTAATCTGCCCTCCCTAACATCGCCGACACCTAACTTCAAACATTAACCCCCAATCTGCTCACCACTATTCTAATAAATGTATTAACCCCTAAAGCTAAGTCTAACCCTAACACTAACACCCCCCTAAGTTAAATATAATTTAAATCTAACGAAATTAATTAACTCTTATTAAATAAATTATTCCTATTTAAAGCTAAATACTTACCTGTAAAATAAATCCTAATATAGCTACAATATTAATTATAATTATATTATAGCTATTTTAGGATTTATATTAATTTTACAGGTAACTTCGTATTTATTTTAACCAGGTACAATAGCTATTAAATAGTTAAGAACTATTTAATAGCTACCTAGTTAAAATAATTACAAAATTACCTGTAAAATAAATCCTAACCTAAGTTACAATTAAACCTAACACTACACTATCAATAAATAAATTAAATTAAATACCTACAATTAAACCTAACACTACACTATCAATGAATTAATTAAATACAATACCTACAAATAACTACAATGAAATAAACTAACTAAAGTACAAAAAATAAAAAAGAACTAAGTTACAAAAAATAAAAAAATATTTACAAACATAAGAAAAATATTACAAAAATTTTAAACTAATTACACCTACTCTAAGCCCCCTAATAAAATAACAAAGCCCCCCAAAATAAAAAAATGCCCTACCCTATTGCAAATTACTAAAGTTCAAAGCTCTTTTACCTTACCAGCCCTGAACAGGGCCCTTTGCGGGGCATGCCCCAAGAAGTTCAGCTCTTTTGCCTGTAAAAAAAAAACATACAATACCCCCCCAACATTACAACCCACCACCCACATGCCCCTAATCTAACCCAAACCCCCCTTAAATAAAGCTAACACTAAGCCCCTGAAGATCTTCCTACCTTATCTTCACCATACCAGGTTCACCGATCGATCCAGAAGAGCTCCTCCGATGTCCTGATCCAAGCCCAAGCGGGGGGCTGAAGAGTTCCATGATCCGGCTGAAGTCATCATCCAAGCGGGAGCTGAAGAGGTCCATGATCCGGATGAAGTCTTCATCCAAGCGGGAGCTGAAGAGGTCCATGATCCGGATGAAGTCTTCTATCAACAGCATCTTCAATCTTCTTTCTTAGGGAGCCATCATCTTCCATCCGACACGGAACATCCTCTTCTCCCGACACCTACTAGCCGAATGACGGTTCCTTTAAATGACGTCATCCAAGATGGCGTCCCTCGAATTCCGATTGGCTGATAGGATTCTATCAGCCAATCGGAATTAAGGTAGGAATATTCTGATTGGCTGATGGAATCAGCCAATCAGAATCAAGTTCAATCCGATTGGCTGATCCAATCAGCCAATCAGATTGAGCTCGCATTCTATTGGCTGATCGGAACAGCCAATAGAATGCAAGCTCAATCTAATTGGCTGATTGGATCAGCCAATCGGATTGAACTTGATTCTGATTGGCTGATTCCATCAGCCAATCAGAATATTCCTACCTTAATTCCGATTGGCTGATAGAATCCTATCAGCCAATCAGAATTCGAGGGGCGCCATCTTGGATGACGTCATTTAAAGGAACCGTCATTCGTCGTTCAGTCGTCGGCCAGGATGGATGTTCCGCGTCGGAGGTCTTCAGGATGCTGCCGCTCCGCTCCGGATGGATGACGATAGAAGATGCCTCTTGGATGAAGACTTCAATCGGATGGAAGACCTCTTCTGCCCCGCTTGGATGAAGACTTCTACCGGATGGAGGACCTCTTCTTGCTCCGCTTGGATGAAGAATTTGGCTCGGCTGGGTGAAGACGACTCAAGGTAGGGAGATCTTCAGGGGCTTAGTGTTAGGTTTATTTAAGGGGGGTTTGGGTTAGATTAGGGGTATGTGGGTGGTGGGTTGTAATGTTGGGGGGGGTATTGTATGTTTTTTTTTACAGGCAAAAGAGCTGAACTTCTTGGGGCATGCCCCGCAAAGGGCCCTGTTCAGGGCTGGTAAGGTAAAAGAGCTTTGAACTTTATTAATTTAGAATAGGGTAGGGAATTTTTTTATTTTGGGGGCTTTGTTATTTTATTAGGGGGCTTAGAGTAGGTGTAATTAGTTTAAAATTGTTGTAATATATTTCTAATGTTTGCAAATATTTTTTTATTTTTTGTAACTTAGTTCTTTTTTATTTTTTGTACTTTAGTTAGTTTATTTCATTGTATTTATTTGTAGGAATTGTATTTAATTTATTTATTGATAGTGTAGTGTTAGGTTTAATTGTAGATAATTATAGGTATTTTATTTAATTAATTTATTGATAGTATAGTGTTAGGTTTAATTGTAACTTAGGTTAGGATTTATTTTACAGGTAAATTTGTAATTATTTTAACTATTTTAGCTATTAAATATTTCTTAACTATTTAATAGCTATTGTACATGGTTAAAATAAATACAAAGTTACCTGTAAAATAAATATTAATCCTAAAATAGCTATAATATAATTATAATTTATATTGTAGCTATATTAGGATTTATTTTACAGGTAAGTATTTAGCTTTAAATAGGAATAATTTATTTAATAAGAGTTAATTAATTTTGTTAGATTAAAATTATATTTAATTTAGGGGGGTGTTAGTGTTAGGGTTAGACTTAGCTTTAGGGATTAATACATTTATTAGAATAGCGGTGAGCTCCAGTCGGCAGATTAGGGGTTAATAATTGAAGTTAGGTGTTGGCGATGTTAGGGAGGGCAGATTAGGGGTTAATACTATTTATTATAGGGTTAGTGAGGCAGATTAGGGGTTAATAACTTTATAATAATAGCGGTGCGGTCCGGTCGGCAGATTAGGGGTTAATAAGTGTAGGCAGGTGGAGGCGACGTTGTGGGGGCAGATTAGGGGTTAATAAATATAATATAGGGATCGGCGGTGTTAGGGGCAGCAGATTAGGGGTACATAGGGATAATTAAGTAGCAACGGTTTACGGAGCGGCAGATTAGGGGTTAATAATAATATGAAGGGGTCAGCAATAGCGGGGGCGGCAGAATAGGGGTTAATAAGTTTAAGGTTAGGGGTGTTTAGACTCGGGGTACATGTTAGAGTGTAAGGTGCAGACGTAGGAAGTGTTTCCCCATAGTAAACAATGGGGCTGCGTTAGGAGCTGAACGCGGCTTTTTTGCAGGTGTTAGGTTTTTTTTCAGCTCTAACAGCCCAATTGTTTCCTATGGGGGAATCGTGCACAAGCACGTTTTTGAGGCTGGCCGCGTCCGTAAGCAACTCTGGTATCGAGAGTTGAAGTTGCGCTAAATATGCTCTACGCTCCTTTTTTGGAGCCTAACGCAGCCATTCTGTGGACTCTCAATACCAGAGTTATTTTAAAGGTGCGGCCAGAAAAAAGCCAGCGTTAGATACGCGGGTCGTTACCGACAAAACTCTAAATCTAGCCGTAGGTTCACTCTTACTGCTTCCATAGGAATTAAGAGGTTAAGTAGAAGCCAGTTGCTGCTAATCAAATGCCCATGATTAACTGATCATCAATAAGTATGACCATCTCTATAAAAGCCAAAGTTTTAGCAGTTTGCTTATTTGGAGCCTAAAGGTGTGTGTTAACACAATGCCAAGGAGGAAATACATCAGCAATGATCTTAGATAAGTAATTGTTGCTGCCCATCAATCTGGGAAGGGTTATAAGGGCATTTCCAAACATTCTACAGTGAAACATTCTACATTTACAAACATTCTACAAAGATTATTCACAAGTGGAAAACATTCAAGACAGTTGTAAATCTTCCCAAGAGTGGACGCCCCGGCAAATTCAACCCAAGCTCAGACCATGCAATGCTCAGAAATTGCAAAAAAAAGTTACGTCTCAGACTCTACAGGCCTCTGTTAACAAGTTAAATGTTAAAGTTCATGACAGTAAAATTAGAAAAAAGGCTGAACAATTATAATTTGTATGAAAGGGTTGACAGGAGAAAGCCTCTTCTCTAAAAAAACATGGAAGCATGGATAAGGTTTGCAAAGTTGCATCTAAACAAACCACAAGACTTCTGGAGCAATGTCCTTTGGACAGACAAGACCAAAGTGGAGATGTTTGGCCACAATGCACAGTGCCACATTTGGCAAAAAACAAACACAGAATATCAGCAAAAATACATTATACCAACTGTCAGGCATGGTAGTAGAGGGGTGATGATTTGGGCTTGTTTGGCAGCCAGAGGATCTTGGCACCTTGCAGTCCTTGAGTCGACAATGAACTCATCAGCATACCAAAGTATTCTAGAGTCAAATGTGAGGCCATCTGTCCGACAGCTAAAGCTTGACCAAAATTGAGTCATGCAATAGGACAATGATCCCAAGCACACTATCAAATCTACAACTGAATGGCTGAAAAATCAAAGAATCAAGGTGTTGAAATGGCCCAGTCAGGGTCCAGACCTCAGCCCAATTAAAATGCTGTAGCAGGACCTTAAGAGAGCTGTGCATAAACAAATACCCACACACTTGAACGTTGTAAAGAAGAGTGGGTCAAAATTATTCCTCCACAGCGATGTGAGAGACTGATAAAGTCATACAAAAATGATTACTTCAACTTATTGCTGCTAAAAGTGGTTCTACAAGGTGTACTTAGTTTTTAACGAATGGGGGTAGATTTATCAAGCAGCAGATGCTACAATCTACCCCCGAAGTCAGGTCCACCTGAAATTTAAGTAAAGAAGCAGCAGTGGTAAGACTGCTGCTCCTTAACTTATCTGCCACCTCTGAGGTGGCAGACAGCAATCATGATCGACACCCCCTGCTAGCAGCCGATTGGCCGTGAATGTGCAGGGGGTGGCATTGCACAAGCATTTAACCAGAAATGCTTGTGTAATGTTAAATGCCGACAGTGTATGCTGTCAGCATTTAGCGATGTTGGGCGGACATGATCAGCTACAGTGGATCATGTCCGCCCGACATTTTATAAATCTACCCCATGGCTTCTCCATTTTGGCTTTATTTTTGTTAAATAAATCATGACACATGTAATATGTCATGAGTTGTTGTTCATCTGAGGTTTTAAGACCTGCTTAGGACCAGATGATTGTTATTTTGTCCTGATTTGTAAAACCATATAATTCAAAGAGGGTATACTTTCTTTTTCACATAATATGATATATATATATATATATATCCTGAGATGCAGAAAAAAATGCAGAAAATGTAGTTAGATTTTAGTTTTATAACTATTATTTAAAGTGGTGTAAGCACTATATGCCATATGTTGAAGTGAATTTAGTATTATTCATGCGTATTACTCCTGTATCAGTTTTCGATTGGCTGTGAGCATGCCTGCAGCCAATACAGAACTGATATATGATTAAATCACAAAAGCATAGATTTAGAGTGGCAGGGGAGAGTGCCAGAGGCACATGTGCTGTGTTTTTTTCAAGAGAAGGTAAGACAATGTTTACAGCAAGTTAAGTATTGCATATAATGCTTAAAATGGAATAAATTTAAATTGAGCACACAATCATTTGGGAATTTTATGTACTTTTGAAAATGTTTATTGTATGTTTATGAATAAATAGAACATATTCTTCTATGTGAAGAACATTGGAATGTGAAATATTCATATTTCGGGTTTGCGCACATAAGAATATGGGATTGAGTTTGCAGGCGAGTTGGGTGTTAGCTTTTACCCCCACTTTTTTTGCTCCATTGATTTCTATGGGGGAATAAGTTTTCACGCACAAGATATTGTAAGTTTGGCTTTTTACATTCTTTGGGTTAGTGCACGAGCAAAAACACTTTACTTTTAACTCATATTATTAGCGCAACCCGTCACGAGAAAAATGCTTACTTCTAGCACAGTTAACGCTCCACCTGTAATCTGGCCCCATATCTTGTTTTATTGTTTATTGAATTTATTTGTGGAAAAATAAATATTTATTTTCAGTACTTGAGTTTTACAATAGAAAATATGTAGAAATTAGACCAAATAAATATGAAAAACAATTCAATAATAAGAAACATTGCAAAAGAACAGTATGTCTATAATGCATTTTAAAGTGTGTATTATTGCTTTGTAGGTAATATATTGTGAAATGAAAAAAAGAAAATAAAGAACCAAAAAATGATGTTATCTATGTAAAATAACTGTCAGTAATTTGAGAGAGTAACACCCTCCGATGGACCAAATGCCACTTTATCATGACCATTATGATCATCAAAAATGATCACAGCAGGATATTGACCACAGACTGATGTTGTAAAAATGCTGGACATAAATTTATGTGGGACTGTTTTTAAAGAGTAAAGAAGCTCATCTACAATAGTCAAGAAATCAAATTTGCTTTTCAACACACCAAATTTTCCAATCTTTATTCTTTTATGAGCAACATTGCACTTAATCTCAGCTTATGCCCTGTTTTTTTTTGGCAGAAGTGAGCAATCGGTAGTGGCATGACTAACCACCATCCCCTGGGAAGAAAAATTGTAGTCAAAAAGAGATTGCCATCAAATGTTTTGTTTTTTTCCATCTATCTGAGAATAATTCAAAATATATTGTAATGCTTCTGTTATTTTTATTATACCTATCAGTCATCAAAGTTGGGATCAGGGTAGCTGAAACATTTTTTAGTTTATATTACTGAATGCAAACAGCTCTTACGTATTCTTTTCTCATGCATGTTAGAATAATATAGAATACCCTATACACACACATTTTCAAATACTAATGGCTAGATTACGAGTTGTGCGTTATGGTTTTAACGCTGAAAAAATGGCTATTTCAGCGTAAAAACAGTAACGCAGGCATTACGAGTCTTGTCGGTATAGCTATACCGCAAGCATTTTAGTCTGTAATGCAACGTCAATCCCGCACTCAAAAAAATGACATGTTTTCATGGAATTTTCATAGCGCCGGTATTACAGGTTGTGCGGTGAGGCTAAAATGCTTGCGTTCCAGCCTATACTATCACGATCCATTCCGCTATATGAGACCAGTAGTTATGAGTTTTGTGCAACAAAAATGTTTCACAAAACTCATAACTAAAATGTTACAAAGTACACTAACACACATAAACTACCTATTAACCCCTATACAGCCGCCCTCCTGCATCACAAACACTATTTAAAATGTATTAACCCCTAATCTGCCTCTCCCGACATCGTTGCCACTATAATAAAGTTATTAACTAACACCTATTCCACCACACCCCAACATCACTGACACTATAATAAAGCTATTAACCCCTATTATGATGCTCCCCGACATCTCCACCACTAAATAAAGTTATTAACCCCTAAACCTCAGGCCTCCCACATCACAGCCACTAAATAAACCTATTAACCCCAAACCGCCAGTCCCCCACATCGCAAAAAAACAAAACTAAATTAAACTATTAACCCCTAAACCTAACAACCCTCTAACTTTAAAGTAAAATTACAATATCCCTATCTTAAAAGAAATAAAAACTTACCTTTGAAATTAAAAAACCTCAGTTTAAACTAACAATTAACCTAACATAACTATTATACTAAAATTAAAATAACTACCAATTAATTAAACTATATTACACATTTAAAAAAAAACTAACACTGCTAAAAAAAAATTGAATGTAAATTTTGAGGCTAAAGTGCCCGGTTTAATAAAAATTCTATTGAAAACAGGGGCACTTTAATTCATCAAAATTTACATTTCACTCGTGTTGTGAAAAAATACCTTTTAAACTTGACAGCCGCTCCAGCTGCCCCCGGCCGTCGCAAGTCATTTCTAACGTCAGAAATAATGGATCTGACGTCAGAAAAATGGATCTGACGTCAGAAATGATGGATCGGTCATCCTCCAATCACGGCTTCCCCCTGGGGGGAATCAGTGTCTGATTCAACGCCATGATTGGAGGAAGCCGGATTCCTCATTTTAGATCCAGGAAGAGGCTTTGCAACGGGCGGAGGAAGCTGGAGCGGCTGTCAAGTTTAAAAGGTAAGTATTTTTTCACAACACAAGTGAAATGTAAATTTTGACGAATTAAAGTGCCCCTGTTTTTAATCAAATTTTTAAAAACTGGGCACTTTAGCATCAAAATTTACATTTACTTTAAGTCTAAAATTACAAAAAAATAAAAATACTAAATTACAAAAAATAACAAACACTAAATTACAAAAAATAACAAACAAAATTATCCAAAATAAAAACAATTACACCTAATCTAATAGCCCTATAAAAATAAAAAAGCCCCCCCTGTTGTATATACTAGGTTACAATATAATTTACTATTGTCTCAGCAGTAACCTCTCATATATTAGTACTCTTATTATTAGAATATCACCACAATTATTTGTAAGTTTATTAATAACGACTCTAATCGTTGTCTTAAATATTATCTCGGCAGAGCTCTCCAATATATTAAATTATCTCAGGAGTGTCCTCCAAATAAAATTGTTGGTGTATTCCAATAATATTAGAATATGTATTGTTTTACTATAATTTCTGATCAGGTTATATCTTTTCAAACACAGCAAATTATATTTGTGGAGTAAAGAGGATTCAGTTTGTATAAATATATACAGATATATTAAACAGAATACTAACAAGCGATATACCCTTTAATTGTACACAAAAAACCTCTCTGACGCACTATAAAATAATAATATACTATCTCTCTTACGGCTAGATTTAGAGTTTTTTCGGTAAAGACCCGCGTAGCTAATGCAGCTTTTTTTCCTACCGCTGCTTCCAAACAACGCTGGTATTTAGAGTTGTCTGAGGGGCTGCGTCAGGCTCCAAAAAGGGAGCGTTGAGCAGAATTTAGCTCCACTTCAACCCTCAATACCAGCGTTGCTTATGGTAGCGGTAAGATGGCAAAACGTGCTCGTGCACGATTCCCCCATAGGAAACAATGGGGCAGTTTGGGCTGAAAAAAAACCTAACACCTGCAAAATAGCAGCGTTAAGCTCCCAACGCAGCCCCATTGTTTCCTATGGGGAAACACTTTCTAAGTCTGCACCTAACACCCTAACATGAACCCAGAGTCTAAACACCCCTAACACTTATTAACCCCTAATCTGCTGCCCCCGCTATCGCTGACACCTGCATTATATTATTAACCCCTAATCTGCCGCTCCGGACACCACCGCAACCTACATTATCCCTATGAACCCCTAATCTGCTGCCCCCAACATCGCCGACACCTACATAATATTTATTAACCCCTAATCTGCCCCCCCAACATCGCCGCCACCTAACTTCAAGTATTAACCCCTAATCTGCCGACCAGACCTCGCCGCTGCTATAATAAATGTATTAACCCCTAAAGCTAAGTCTAACCCTAACACCCCCCTAAGTTAAATATAATTTTAATCTAACTAAATAAATTAACTCTTATTAACTAAAGTAAGTATTAACTAAATACGATAATAACGAATAATTATTTTGTAGCTATTTTAGGAATTATATTTATTTTACAGGCAACTTTGTATTTATTTTAACTAGGTACAATAGCTATTAAATAGTTATTAATGATTTAATAGCTGCCTAGTTAAAATAATTACAATATTACCTGTAAAATAAATCCTAACCTAAGTTACAATTAAACCTAACACTACACTATCATTAAATTATTTAAATAAATTAGCTACCAATACCTACAATTAAATACAATTAAATAAACTAAACTAAATTACAAAACCCCCCCCCACTAAATTACAGAAAATAAAAAATATTACAAGAATTTAAAACTAATTAACCTTAATCTAAGCCCCCTAATAAAATAAAAAAACAAAATAATATAAGTCCCTACCCTATTCTACATTACAAAGTAATCAGCTCTTTTACCAGCCTTTAAGAGGGCTTTTTGAAAGGCATGCCCCAAAGTAATCAGCTCTTTTGCCTGTAAAAAAAAAATACAACCCCCCCAACATTAAAAACCCATCACCCACATACCCCTACTCTAACCCACCCAAACCCCCCTTAAATAAACCTAACACTAACCCCCTGAAGATCTCCCTACCTTGAGCCGTGTTCACCCAGCCGGGCCGAAGTCTTCATCCGATGGGGCAGAAGAGGACATCCAGACCGGCAGAAGTCTTCATCCTATCCGGGCAGAAGAGGACATCCGGACCGGCAGACATCTTCATCCAAGCAGCATCTTCTATCTTCATCCATGCGGAGCGGAGCCATCTTCTTCCCAGCCGACGCGGATCCATCCTCTTCAACCAACGCCTACTCGCCGAATGAAGGTTCCTTTAAATAACGTCATCCAAGATGGCATCCCTCGAATTCCAATTGGCTGATAGGATTCTATCAGCCAATCGGAATTAAGATAGGAAAAATCTGATTGACTGATTAAATCAGCCAATCAGATTCAAGTTCAATCTGATTGGCTGATCCAATCAGCCAATCAGATTGAGCTTGCATTCTATTGGCTGATCTGTGGTAGCCTGGAATCGCGGTAGACCTGTACTTGCCTGACTCGAAATACCAGCGGGCGGCCAAAAGCAGCGTTAGGACCCCTTAACGCTGCTTTTGACGGCTAATGCAGAACTCTAAATCTAGGTGTTAGTTTTTAACCCTATAGGTACAGATCTAACAGTGCAGTCATAAAAATGCAAAATAAATCAGCGAGAACCAACTATGCAGTATGTGTTACTAACAACCGCTATTTAATACAATCTTAGTCAAATATTACCATTAAAATTATGTCTTGGTAAATTAACAATACAATGCAATTAGTCAGATTTAGAATGAATATCAACAGCCAGTAAACAAATAAAACCCTTTGTGATGCTTCAACAAGTCTCAGACTTAAAGAATACCATATAACTAAAATTAAATATACTTAAACGTAACGCCCAGGGTTTTCCTATAATAAACTAAAATAAATTAAAATTAATAAAGCAGTACCTATGAAACCTTTCCCTCTATCTCACTAGATGAATTAGATTCTTAGACAAATATAACCCAGACTATAGGGGTAAGTACATATAACAAATTGGTTCTATCTATACTATAATTGCGTTAGTAATGTCCGTCGCAATCGGCAGTTGCACACGCATCCTCAAAGGAATGTTGGCAGTGGAAGCTACATCCAGGTGGATTCCAAAAATGGCACCTAACCGTACGCAATAAGTATTAAAAAAAAAAAAAAAGTCCACAATAAAAATAAACTAACCACCCGCTCTATCTCTATCATCTATCTAGTAGATAGATTATAGAGGATGAATGATATATAGAGTTACTTACTAGATAGATAGATGATAAATGTAATATTATATTTAATATTTATATTTATTTAATATATCATTTAGTTGAGTCAGGTGTAGATTCTAGAAGATAGATCATCAATCATCAGTAGTAGTAGTAGTACACAGTGGTGCAGTGCACAACAAGTTTTTTTTATTTTAATATTTTTCCTTTAATTAGAAGTGTTAATTGTTATGCTCCAAGAGTGTATTGGACATTGAGAAACATGTACAGTAAGATTCTGTAGTGTTAAATAAACGTTTCTACTATGTAACCACAGCACAGTAGCTAATTTAATTTGAACTATTTTGTGGTTTGTATTTTTATGCTCCTATGCTCCAAGACTGTATTGGAAATTGAGAAACATGTACAGTAAGATTCTGTGGTGTTAAATAAATGTTTAATTGAAAAATTAAGGTGTTATATTAATTTTATACGTGCTTCCCTTCATATTTAACTTATTTATACATTTAAAACATGTGATTATTATACATATAGTTATCAGATTTTTGAACTAATTATTTGTACATTTAAACATATGATTATTATACACAAAGTTGTCAGATACTTGAAGTATTTTATATGCACAGCATTAATCACAATTTTATGTAACCTTATTTTGTAGATTCCTAACCTTTCTCACATACATTGTTTTTTGCTTATAGGGATAGACTGGAAGTCTGATTCTTAGTCACTAAACACAATGGAAGTCTCATTAACATACGACAACATATGATCCAAGATATGTTATATTGTTATCTTCTGAGTCATGGAGGTGTGGTAAATGTTAGCCAAATGATCCTTTTAAAGGATCTGGTATGAAAATACCAGATCCAAGATGATTTTAGATACATTTCCTGTATCAAATTAATTCTTCTTATAATTTGATAAAATAATTCTTCTGATATAAATAATTCCCAATAAGTGATGTAACACCCCAAAATAAAATAAAAACCCTAGCCTACAATAAACTACCAATAGCCCTTAAAAGAGCCTTTTTGTAGGGCATTGCCCTAAAGAAATCAGCTCTTTTACCTGTAAAAAAATACAAAGACCCCCCAACAGTAAAACCCACCACCCAACCAACCCCCAAAATAAAAAACCTAACGCTAACAAAAACCTAAGCTACCCATTGCCCTGAAAAGGGCATTTGCATGGGCATTGCCCTTAAAATGGCATTTAGCTCTTTAAAAAAAAAGCCCATATCCTAATCTAAAAAAAAAACCACCCAAAAAAGTAAAAAAAAAACCTAACACTAACCCCCGACGATCCACTTACAGTTTCTGAAGTCCGGACATCCAGATGGCGAGAAGTCTTCATCTAGGTGGCGAGGTCCTCATCCATCCAGGCGGCATCTTCTATCTTCATCCAGGCGGCACAGAGTTGGTCCATCCTTGAAGACATCCGGTGCGGAGCGTCCTCTTCATACGGTCAATGCCGTACACTGAATCTTCAATGCAAGTAAGTCTTTTAAAAATTGTGTCCCTTGCATTCCTATTGGCTGATTTGATTTTCTAAATTCAAATCAGCCAATAGGATGAGAGCTACTGAAATCCTATTGGCTGTTCAAATTTAGCCAATAGGATGAGAACTACTGAAATTCTATTGGCTAATTTGAATAGCCTAAGAATTTCAGTAGCTCTCATTTTATTGGCTGATTTGAACAGCCAATAGGATTTCAGTAGCTCTCATCCTATTGGCTGAGTTGAATTTCAAAAGGTAAATCAGACAATAGGAATGCAAGGGACGCCATTTTGAAAAGGCTCGCTTGCATTGAAGATTCAGTGTATGGCGGTGACCGTATAAAGTGGACGCTCTGCGCCGGATGTCTTCAAGTATGAACCTGCTCCGCTCCACCGGGATGAAGATAGAAGAGGCCGCCGGGATGAAAATAGAAGATGCCGCCTGGATGAAGATAGAAGATGCCGCCTGGATGGATGAAGACCTCACTGCCTGGATGAAGACTTCTCGCCCCCTGGATGTCTGGACTTCAGAAACTGTAATTGGATCATCGGGGGTTAAAGTTAGGGTTTTTTTTACTTTTTTGGGGTGTTTTTTTTTAGATTAGGGTTTGGGCTTTTTTCTAAAAGAGCTGAATGCCCTTTTAAGGGCTATGCCCAAACAAATGCTCTTTTCAGGGCAATGGGTAGCTTAGATTTTAGTTAGAGTTAGGTATTTTATTTTTGGGGGGTTGGTTGGGTAGTGGGTTTTACTGTTGGGGTCTTTGTATTTTTTTACAGGTAAAATAGCTGATTTCTGTAGGGCAATGCCCTAAAAAAGGCCCTTTCTTTCATGTAATTGGCAAGAGTCCATGAGCTAGTGACGTATAGGATATACAATCCTACCAGGAGGGGCAAAGTTTCCCAAACCTCAAAATGCCTATAAATACACCCCTCACCACACCCACAATTCAGTTTTACAAACTTTGCCTCCTATGGAGGTGGTGAAGTAAGTTTGTGCTAAGATTTCTACGTTGATATGCGCTTCTCAGAATTTTGAAGCCCAGTTCCTCTCAGAGTACAGTGAATGTCATAGGGATGTGAAGGGAGTATCACCTATTGAATGCAATGGTTTTCCTCACGGGAGATCTATTTCATAAGTTCTCTGTTATCGGTCGTAGAGATTCATCTCCTACCTCCCTTTTCAGATCGACGATATACTCTCATATACCATTACCTCTACTGATAACTGTTTCAGTACTGGTTTGGCTATCTGCTATATGTGGATGGGTGTCTTTTGGTAAGTATGTTTTTATTACTTAAGACACCTCAGCTATGGTTCTGGAACTTTATGCATTAATATAAAGTTCTAAATATATGTATTTTACTTATATTTTCCATGAGTCAGGTTCATGTATTTCCTTATGCAGACTGTCAGTTTCATATTTGGGGAAAAACTTATTTAGGAAATATTTTTTTCTTACCTGGGGTTTAGTCTTTTCTTCAAATTGACTGTTTTTTTCTTTCAAAATTTGCGGTCAAAATTAGGCCCGCGGGTGCGCAAAATGCCAAAGTTTATTGCGTCATTTTTGGCGCTGGAATGTTTTTGGCGCGAAAGTGTGTAATTTCCGGATGTTGTTAGTGCCAAAAAAATTTCAGTTACGTTGTGCGTCATACTTGCCGTCAAATAGACATGTGCATGGCGAAAAAATTTGGTTCGGTTTGGATCGATTCGGAATTTTTCGAAGTTCGATTCGGATCGATTCGAATTCGGAAAATTCTGAATCGATTCATTTCGGATTCATTTCGGATTCGAAGAAATTCGGCTGGATTCGGTTCGATTCGGTTTGATTCGGTTCGGAAATTCGGAATTTCGGTAAGTGTTAGGTGGGATTAGACTAGTATTATACTGTATATTAGGTGTTAACCTAACATACTGTACAATACTAGTGTAATCCAATGGCCATCCCGAATTTACGAATCGACTCAAACTAATTCGGTTCGATTCTGAAAATTCGGCAGAATTTTAATTCGGAAATTCGGTTCGATCCGAATCGCCGAATTTTTCGAATCGAACCGAAATGAATCGCACATATGTAGCGCCAAATAATTTCATTATTTAAATCCCCATTCCTATATGCCTCTTACCTTTTTCTATGTCAAAGGGCTATGCTGTTTTCATTTTTTTCCCATTCCTGAAACTGCCATATAAGGAAATTGATAATTTTGCTTTATATGTTGTTTTTTCTCTTACATTTTGCAAGATGTCTCAATCTGATCCTGTCTCAGAAGTATCTGTTGGAACCCAGCTGCCTGATATCAGTTTTACCAAAGCTAAGTGCATTTGTTGTAAACTTGTGGAGATTATATCTCCGGCTGTGGTTTGTAATAGTTGTCATGATAAACTTTTACATGCAGAAAATGTGTCCATCAGTAATAATATATTGCCTGTTGCTGTTCCTTCAACATCTAATGTACAAGATATACCTGTGAATTTAAAAGAATTTATTGCTGATTCTATTCAGAAGACTTTGTCTGCCATCCCGCCTTCTAATAAACGTAAAAGGTCTTTTAAAACTTAAAAAGGTTGATGAAATTTCAAATGACTGACAACATACTGAATTATCCTCCTCTGATGAGGATCTATCTGATTCAGAAGATCCTTCTTTAGATATTCACACTGACAAATCTACTTATTTATTTAAAATGGAGTACATTCGTTCTTTGTTAAAAGAAGTGTTGATTACATTGGATATTGAGGAGACTAGTCCTCTTGATATTAAAACTAGTAAACGTTTAAATTCTGTTTTTAAACATCTTGTGGTTACTCCAGAGGTTTTTCCAGTTGCTGATACTATTTCTGATATGATTTTTAAGGAATGGAATAGGCCTGGTACTTCTTTTATTTCTTTTTCAAGGTTTAAAAAATTGTATCCATTACCAGCAATTACAATAGAGTTTTGGGAAAAGATCCCCAAAGTTGATGGGGCTATCTCAACTCTTGCTAAACGTACCACTATTCCTATGGAAGATAGTACTTCTTTTAAAGATCCTTTCGATAGGAAACTTGAATCTTATCTAAGGAAAGCCTATTTATATTCAGGTCATCTTCTCAGGCCTGCAATTTCTTTGGCTGATGTTGCAGCTGCATCAACTTTTTGGTTGGAAAATTTAGCGCAACAAGAATTGGATTCTGATTTGTCTAGCATTGTTCGCTTACTGCAACATGCTAATCATTTTATTTGTGATGTCATTTTTGATATCAACAAAATTTATGTTAGATCTATGTCTTTAGATCAGAGCTTTCAAAACTTTTTATGTTGGTGACACACTTTTTAGAACTACATCATTTTGCGACACAGTAATTCAGTTGTACTAGCAAAAAGGAGGTTAAACTAACTTGTTTTAAGAGATACAGATACATACATGAATCATATAATAATGAAATGTATTTACAGTAACAGCATGTATGTGCAAGAATTAAAAAAAGTTTAATAACACCAATAGCTACTTGATATTTTAATGGGATGTATGAGGTTAATGAGATGTATGAGGTTGATGGGATGAACACAGTTTCTGAATAGTGATGTCACAAACCTAAAAATTTCGGTTTGCGAACGGCGGACTCAAACTTCCGCAACTGTTCGCGAACCGGCGAACCGGGTGAACCGCCATTGACTTCAATAGGCAGGCGAACTTTAAAACCAACAGGGACTCTTTCTGGCCACAATAGTGATGGAAAAGTTGTTTCAAGGGGACTAACACCTGGACTGTGGCATGCCGGAGGGGGATCCATGGCAAAACTCCCACGGAAAATTACATAGTTGATGCAGAGTCTGGTTTTAAGTCATAAAGGGCATAAATCACCTAACATTCCTAAATTGTTTGGAATAACGTGCTTTAAAACATCAGGTATGATGTTGTATCGATCAGGTAGTGTAAGGGTTACGCCCGCTTCGCAGTGACAGACCAAACTCCCCGTGTAACGCACCACAAACAACCGAAAACAGTCCATTTGCACAACCACGAGATCGATAGATTTGATAGATAGATACATAGATTACATAGATCAATAGATGCAATATACATTTGATAGATACGATTGATAGTTAGATAGATAGATTTGATAGATAAATAGATAGATTTGATAGATATATAATTTTCCAGACAGAGAATTACAAGACATGCGGACTGAGACCCATGGTAAGGTTCCCAGAGGCAGTTGCGGCGCCAGGGGACGTGTATATGGCATGGATTTTCAGAACCGGGAGATGGAAAAAGATGCTTGGTCGGTCCTCCTACTTCAAATTTGGGGCACTGCGCGTGCAATCTATTGTGCCACCAGATATGAGTGGTGTGTTAAGTAGTACTATTCTGATCAGTTTAATACCTGTTACTCCCCCTATCGGGGGAGGTGTATATGGCATGGATTTTAGGAACCGGGAGATGGAAAAAGATGCTTGGTCGGTCCTCCTACTTCAAATTTGGCCGAAACACAAGTGGCTGTCTCAAAACAGTCCGGCCCCGAGATAGATAGATTTGATAGATAGATACATAGATTACATAGATCAATAGATGCAATATACATTTGATAGATATGAATTACAAAGATCAATAGATGCAATATACATTTGATAGATACAAATTACATAGATCAATAGATGCAATATACATTTGATAGATACGATTGATAGTTAGATAGATTTGATAGATAAATAGATAGATTTGATAGATATATAATTTCCCAGACAGAGAATTACAAGACGTGCGGTTTGGGACCCATGGTAAGGTTCCCAGAGGCAGTTGCGGCGCCAGGGGACGTGTATATGGCATGGATTTTAGGAACCGGGAGATGGAAAAAGATGCTTGGTCGGTCCTCCTGCTTCAAATTTGGGGCACTGCGCGAGCAATCTATTGTGCCACCAGATATGACTGGTGGTGACACTGAGCAAGTAGGCACAGTATATGCTGTGAGCCTGACACACAGGCTGGCAGTGGCAGGCTGGCCTGGCAACTGAAATTAGATTACACTAGCAGACTGATGTAAAACAAATTTTTTAAAAAATGTACACTAATATTACACCAGATATGAGTGGTGGCACTGAGCAAGTAGGCACAGTATATGCTGTGAGCCTGACACACAGGCTGGCAGTGGCAGGCTGGCCTGCTGGCAACTGAAATTAGATTACACTAGCAGACTGATGTAAAAGTTTTTTTTTTTAAATTTACACTAATGTTTACACCAGATATGAGTGGTGGCACTGAGCAAGTAGGCACAGTATATGCTGTGAGCTTGACACACAGGCTGGCAGTGGCAGGCAGGCAACTGCTATTAGATTACACTATCAGACTGATGTAAAAGGTTTTTTTTAAAAATGTACACTACTGTTACACCAGATATGACTGGTGGTGGCACTGAGCAAGTAGGCACAGTATATGCTGTGAGCCTAACACACAGGCTGGCAGTGGCAGGGTGGCCTGCTGGCAACTGAAATTAGATTACACTAGCAGACTGATGTAAAAGTTTTTTTTTTTTAATTTACACTAATGTTACACCAGATATGAGTGGTGGCACTGAGCAAGTAGGCACAGTATATGCTGTGAGCCTGACACACGCTGACAGGCAGGCAAATGCAATTAGATTACACAGAAAAAAAAAAGACTGATGTTCTAGCCCTAAAAAGGGCTTTTTGGAGTGCTGTCCTTACAGCAGAGATCAGATGAGTTCTTCAGGACTGTAGTAGACACTGAATACACTAGCCTAGCTATCAATTTCCCTATAAAATCAGCAGCAGCTACACTATCCCTCCTCTCACTAAGAATGCAGGATCAGAATGAATCTAAAATGGCTGCTGTTCAGGAGCTGGGAGGGTCTGGGAGGGAGTATCTGCTGCTGATTGGCTGAAATGTGTTTGCAGACTGTGAGATACAGGGTCAAAGTTTACTCAATGATGATGAATAGGGGGCGGATCGAACATCGCATATGTTCGCCCGCCACGGCAAACGCGAACAAGCTATGTTCGCCGGGAACTGTTCTCCGGCGAACTGTTCGCGACATCACTATATTCTGAATATTTGGTGGAATATTAGATAAAGACACTCGTATTTCATCATCAAGCATTTCTTAAGCTTCCACTTCCTATCCATATATCAAGAGCAGGAGCAGCAATGCACTACTGAGAGCTAGCTGCAAAAAAACCACTTTGACTTCTGAATTTAGCTCAGTGTTTAAGCTACCGCCCTCAGAGCTCTGTGAGTCCAACTGACTACAAACACACTGCTGTCCCACTCACTGACTACACATGTAGTCACAAGCTGATTGAGGAGACTACACGTGCAGTCAGGGGCCAATGTGCCGCCAATGGGAACAGTTTCAGTTCCCGCTGTGCTGCGCTAATAGGTTAAGATAATCTGTGTCCCCCTAGGTATCAATCACGTGTCAACCATGTGATATGCATAGCAGGCAGGCGAAAAGTCAGAAACCAAAAAAAAAAAATTAAAAAAAAATTATGCTGAAGCAGGGACACACCTACACACTGCTGCCGACACACTAGTGTGTCCCAACACACAGTTTGGAAAGCACTGCTTTAGATATTTTAGCTAGAAGAGCTTTGTGGCTTAAATCTTGGAATGCTGACATGACTTCCAAGTCCAGATTGCTATCTCTTTCTTTCCAAGGTAGTATGTTATTTGGTTCTCAGTTGGATTCGATTATTTCAACTGTCACTGGGGGGAAGGGAGATTTTTTGCCTCAGGATAAAAGACCTAAGGGTAAATCTAAAGCTTCTAACCGCTTTCGTTCCTTTCGACAAAATAAAGAACAAAAACCTAATCCTTCCCCCAAGGAATCTGTTTCCAATTGGAAACCTTCCTCAAATTGGAATAAATCCAAGCCATTTAAGAAACCAAAGCCAGCCCCTAAGTCCACGTGAAGGTGTGGCCCTCATTCCAGCTCAGCTGGTAGGGGCAGATTAAGATTTTTCAAGGATGTTTGGATAAATTCTGTCCAAAATCAGAATCAGAATATTGTCTCTCAGGGGTATCGAATAGGATTCAGAATACGACCTTCTGCAAGAAGATTTTTTCTCTCACGCATACCAGCAAATCCAGTAAAAGCCCAGGCTTACCTGAAGTGTGTTTCAGACCTGAAGTTTTCAGGGGTAATCATGCCAGTTCCGTTTCAGGAACAGGGTCTGGGGTTTTATTCAAATCTATTCATTGCCCAAAAGAAGGAAAATTAATTCAGAACAGTACTGGATCTGAAAATTATGAATCGTTATGTAAGAGTACCAACTTTCAAAATGGTGACTATAAGGACTATTCTGCCTTTTGTTCAGCAAGGACATTATATGTCCACAATAGAATTGCAAGATGCATACCATCATATTCTGTTTCATCCAGACCTATCAGTTGGTGAGATTCTCTTTTCTAGACAAGCATTACCAATTTGTTGCTCTTCCTTTTGGCCTAGAGAGCGGGGTATTGCGATGTTTCCATATTTGGACGATATCTTTGTACTAGCTCAGTTTTAACGTTCTGCAGAATCTCACATGAATCAACTTGTGATGTTTCTTTGAAAACATGGTTGGAGGATCAATTAACCAAAGAGTTTCTTGATTCCTCAGACAAGGGTCACCTTTTTAGGCTTCTAGATAGCTTCAGTGTCCATGACTCTGTCGATAACAGACAAGAGACGTTTAAAACTGGTTGCAGCCTGTCGGAACCTTCAGTCTCAGTCATTCCCTTCAGTAGCTATGTGCATGGAAGTTTTAGGTCTCATGACTGCAGCATCGGACGCGATCCCCTTTGCTCGTTTTTACATGAGACCTCTTCAGTTTTGTATGCTGAACCAATGGTGCAGGGATTATACAAATATACCACAATTAATATCCTTAAATCCTAATGTTTGACTCTCTCTGACTTGGTGGTTAGATCACCATCGTTTAGTTCAAGGGGCTTCTTTTGTTCAGCCAACCTGGACTGTGATCACAACAGATGCGCGTCTTTCAGGTTAGGGAGCTGTTTGGGGATCTCTGACAGCACAAGGGGTTTGGAAATCTCAAGAGGCGAGATTACCAATCAATATTTTGAAACTCCGTGCAGTTTTCAGGGCTCTTCAGATTTGTCCTCTGTTGAAGAGAGAACCGTTCATTTATTTTCAGACAGACAATATCACAACTGTGGCATATATCAATCATCAGGGTGGGACTCGCAGTCCCCAAGCTATGAAAGAAGTATCTTGGATACTTGCTTGGGCGGAATCCAGCTACTGTCTAATTTCTGTGGTTCATATCCCAGGTATAGACAATTAGGAGGCGGATTATCTCAGCCGTCAGACTTTACATCCGGGGGGAGTGGTCCCTCCATCTAGATGTGTTTTCTCAAATTGTTTAGATGTGGGGTCTTCCAGAAATAGATCTGATGGCCTCTCATCTAAACAAGAAACTTCCCAGGTACCTATCCAGGTCCTGGGATCCTCAGGCGGAAGCAGTGGATGCATTGACACTTCCTTAGTGTTATCAACCTGCTTATATTTTCCCGCCTCTAGTTCTTCTTCCAAGAATGATCTCCAAAATCATCATGGAACAATCGTTTGTGTTGCTGGTGGCTCCGGTATGGCCTCACAGGTTTTGGTATGGGGATCTTGTTCGGATGTCCAGTTGCCAACCTTCCATTAAGGCCGGACCTGCTGTCTCAAGGTCTGTTTTTCCATCAGGATCTCAAATCATTAAATTTGAAGGTATGGAATTTGAACGCCTAGTGCTTAGTCATAGAGGTTTCTCTGACTCAGTGATTAATACTATGTTACAAGCTTGTAAATCTGTTTCTAGAAAGATTTGTTATCGAGTTTGGAAAATTTATATTTCATGGTGTTCTTCTCATAAATTCTCTTGGCATTCTTTCAGAATTCCTAAAATGTTACAGTTCCTTCAGGATGGTTTAGATAAGGGTTTGTCTGCAAGTTCCTTGAAGGGACACATCTCTGCTCTTTCTGTTTTATTTCACAGAAAGATTGCTAAACTTCCTGATATTCACTGTTTTGTACAGACTTTGGTTCGTATCAAGCCTGTCATTATATCAATCTCTCCTCCTTGGAGTCTTAATTTGGTGTTGAATGCTTTACAGGCTCCTCCTTTAGAGCCTATGAATTCTTTGGACATTAAATTACTTTCTTGTAAAGTGTTGTTCCTTTTGGCCATCTCTTCTGCTAGAAGAGTTTCTGAATTATCTGCTCTTTCTTGTGAATCTCCTTTTCTGATTTTTCATCAGGATAAGGCGGTTTTGCGGACTTCATTTAAATTCCTACCTAAGGTTGTCAATTCTAACAACATTAATAGAGAAATTGTTGTCCCTTCCTTGTGTCCTAATCCTAAGATTTTTTTGGAAAGATCCTTACATTCTTTGGATGTGGTGAGAGCTTTGAAATATTATATTGAAGCTACTAAATATTTCAGGAAGACTTCTAGTCTATTTGTTATATTTTCTGGTTTTAGGAAAGGTCAGAAGGTTTCTGCTGTTTCCTTGGCTTCGTGGTTAAAGCTTTTTGATTTTTCAAGCTTATTTGGAGTCAGGTCAAGCCCTGCCTCAGAGAATTACAGCTCATTCTACTAGATCAGTCTCCACTTCATGGGCTTTTAAGAATGAAGCTTCAGTTGATCAGATTTGCAAAGCAGCAACTTGGTCTTCTTTGCATACATTTACTAAATTCTACCATTTTGATGTATTTGCTTCTTCAGAAGCAGTTTTTGGTAGAAAAGTTCTTCAGGCAGCTGTTTCAGTTTGATTCTTCTGCTGATGTTTTAAGTTTTTCTTTTCATTATGAGAATAAACTTATATTTTGGGTTGTGGATTAATTTTCAGCAAAAAATGGCTGTTTTTATTTTTATCCCTCCCTCTCTAGTGACTCCTGCGTGGAGTTCCACATCTTGGGTATTGCTATCCCATACGTCACTACCTCATGGACTCTTGCCAATTACATGAAAGAAAACATAATTTATCTAAGAACTTACCTGATAAATTCATTTATTTTATATTGGCAAGAGTCCATGAGGCCTACCCTTTTTATGGTGGTTATGTTTTTTTGTATAAAGCACAATTATTTCCAAATTCCTTTGCTGATGCTTTTTACTCCTTTCTTTATCACCCCACTACTTGGCTATTCATTAAACTGAATTGTGGGTGTGGTGAGGGGTGTATTTATAGGCATTTTGAGATTTGGGAAACTTTGCCCCTCCTGGTATGATTATATATCCCATACGTCACTAGCTCATGGACTCTGCCAATATGAAAGAAATTAATTTATCAGGTAAGTTCTTACATAAATTATGTTTTTAAGGGATATTGGTAGTTTATTGTAGGCTAGGGTGTTTTTATTTTTTTTGGGGGGGGGTATTTTTTTAGGGCTATTAGATTAGGTGTAATTGTTTTTATTTTGGATAATTTTGTTTGTTATTTTTTGTAATTTAGTGTTTGTTATTTTTTGTAATTTAGTATTTTTTATTTTTTTTAATTTTAGACTTAATTTTTTTTAGTAGTGTTAGTTTTTTTAATGTGTAATTTAGTTTATTTAATTAGTAGTTATTTTAATTTTAGTATAATTATAAGTTATGTTAAGTTAATTGTTAGTTTAAACTTAGTTTTTTTTTAATTTCACAGGTAAGTTTTTATTTATTTTAAGATAGGGATATTGTAATTTTAATATAAAGTTAGGGGGTGGCTAGGTTTAGGGGTTATTAGTTTAATTTAGTTTTTTGCGATGTGGGGGGCTGGCGGTTTAGGGGTTAATAGGTTTATTAAGTGGCGGTGATGTGGGAGGCCAGAGGTTTAGGGGTAAATAACTTTATTTAGTGGTGGTGATGTCAGGGAGCGGCGAAATAGGAGTTAATAGCTTTATTATAATGTTGGTGATGTTGGGGTGCGGGGGAATAGGGGTTAATAACTTTTATTAGTGGTGGTGATGTCGGGGGCGGGAGATTAGCGGTTAATAACTTTATTTCGGGGGCAGCAGATTAGGGGTGTTTAGACTTGGAGTATATGTTAGGTTTAAACTTTTTTTTTTCCATAGACATCAATGGGGTTGCGTTACGGCGATCACTATTCCGCGCTTCAGTTGTTAGTTTTGTTTCTAACTCTCTCTCCCCATTGCTGTCTATGGGGAAAGCGTGCATGAGCATGTCAAAGCAGCCCTTGGATTTTGTGCGGTATGGAGCTTATCGCCACCATATTGCACGCACAAGGCGGCTTTTCAGAAACTTGTAATGGCAGCGCTATGGAGGATGAAATAACGCAACTTTTGTTGCATTCGTTTCGCACCCTCTATAGCTCAAAACTCGTAATCTAGGCGATAGTTTGTACAGGTTAAGTACCTTATTAAATTATGTATATTTACCAACATAGAAAAAAACTATCTAGTATAGGACCCTTCATATATTTTTTGTATAAGGCAGATTGATGCTAAATATGAGAGTCATTACAGGAATTTAGGACCATAAGCTTAGTATTTTTAGTTAAGCTCAGAACATGTACCGTGGGCAGCCACCCTCGAAGCCAACCTCCTAAACTCCTCCCACTTGAATCTAGACAGAGCATCTGCCAAGACATTATGTACACCTGGGATATGGTGGGCTGTGAACACAATATTAAGCTGTAAGCAGCGCAAGACCAGGTGCCTGAGGTACCCGACTACCACCGGTGACGATGCCAACAACTTGTTTATGGCATACACCACGCTCATATTGTCGGACCAGAACACCACCTCCCTGTTTGCGAGCTTCCGCCCCATTATTCCACAGCCACTACTATTGGAAATAATTCCAACAGTGCCAAATTCTTAGTCAGACCATTAGTCACCCACTATTCACCCTCCAGGTAAGCCCCATACCCAAAGCTGCCCGCCGCATCTGTGAACAGGTGCAATGACTGGTTTGACATCGGGTTATGTCGCCAAAGGCAAAACCCTGTAAAAGTGAGACAAAAATGACCCCCAGACCTTGAGATCATCTCTCATCTCTGTAGTGACCCTAAATATGCCAGGGCTCACCCTCTGACCTTTCAGCTGCTCCTCTAACTTCCTATTGAACACTTGCCCCATAGGAATCACCCTACCCATGAAGTTCAGCATGCCCTGACCACAGCCAGTAGCTTGACCACTTTGTCCTGAGGGAGCCGACATTCTGCCACCACAGTGTCAATCTCGATCCCTAGAAACGTAAGGCACGTGCATGGGCCCTGCATTTTCTCCTCGGCTTGCAGAACCCCAAAGTCCGCTGTCACCGACCGCATAACCCTCATTAACTGATAACATTCTCCCGACCCTGCTCGGCCTATCAACAGGAATTCATCCAGGTAATGGGCTATCCACCCCACTCTGCTAACTCCTGAACCACCCAGTGCAGAAAGGTGCTAAAGCACTTGAATAAATCGCAGGATAAGGAACAGCCCATAGGCAGGCATCTGTCCACATAATACCCCCATCAAATTTCAAACCCATAAGCTTGAAAGCAGACGGGTGCAATGGGAGCAAATATAGCAAATTCTATATCCAGCTTCGCCAGCATTGCCCCCTTCCTGCAGACTTAACTAACTCTACCGCTTCGTCAAATGATTGATAGTGTACTGAGCTCATTGCTGGATCTATCACATCATTTACCAAAGCCCCTTTTGGGTACGAAAGGCGGTGAATAATGCCTAAACTTCCTGGTCTCCTTTTTGGGAACCACTCCCAGGGGGGAACCACCATATCCGCGAATGGTTGGCGCTGAAATGGGCCAACTACCCTCCCCAATGACACCTCCTTTTAAATCTTATCCCGCACCACCTCTGGGAATTCATAAGCCGACTTAAGGTTACGATGTACCGTTGACCCCTGGACAAAAGGTTGCACCAGAATCCTAAAACCTATTGTCAGCCCCTCCCGCAGCACCCCTGCCGCTTCCTTATCAGGGTAGTGTGCCAGCCACGGGATAATGGAGTTCACCGTAAGAGGCATTGGCATTGGGGCTCTTGCCTCCAACGCCGCCTCTAGGCGCTCCTTTGGCACCACCATTTTCTTTTCTCTTTGTGCATTCGATTCCAGGGTGTGGGCCGTTACAGAACTTACAGATGTGACGAAAGGAGCAATTTGCCCCCCTGTCACACTGTTTGTCCTGAAACTTCCAGCACTCCCTTCCCCACATTTTTGCGCATGGCACAGACCTAGAACTGTGTGCCTTCATACTCCCTGGTGGCGAGGGGGAACGCTCTGAACCCAATTTTGACCACAGGTGCAGTTCCTGAGTGCCGAAGTGCAACAACGGATTGCCAACCATTTTTCTATGGAAGGCCATATCATGATCCCGCCATGCGCCTTCCTTGAAACGTTTATGAATGCCATCTATTGTGTCCGCATATTTTAATAAATTGTGCCCTTGTGCCAGCCACTTGTCAACATAGCAGGTAGCCATGACCCTGAAGCATTTTTGCCACTCCTCATAAGTCTCTGGACGCTTGACCCTCTTGGGACCAGTGCCGTCCTCAGACCTCTCTTTTTCCCTATAGGCCTCTGTGGACAATTCAAAGATATTCACATACCTCTCCTCCTGGATCTTCTTGATAATTTTTGTTTTCAAGTGTCCATAGAAGGAATGTACTAGGCAGAGATTTGTATCCCCCTGCATGGCCACCTTTCTGGACATCGGGAGGGTTGTTACCCCTCTGCTCCATGTCGCTAACTGATTGCCCGCTGGCACCACTGTGACCCCCGGGACCCCCGCCTTCGCCTTTTCCTGCGCTGAGAACATCTTTTAATCATCTTAAACATACGCTGCTGACCTTTTCCCACCAAACCTAGGGCTTTAACACTCTCTGAGTCTGACCCACTAGATGATGTACCCAAATCAGCATGTGTGTATAGGACAAGAAGAGACAGAAGCGCCACATGGCCCAATATTGTCTGGTCCAGAAATGAAATAAATGTGTGTGCAAAGAGTAAACTCACATTTGTGGAAGACCCTCAATTAGTGCTATAGCAGCAGTCTGGGATTTCTTACAGTCACCCAGGGGACCAACCTCCGGTATTGGTATGGTGTCTATATTAAAACGACATAAAGAGACACAGGTGCCTATATGGCCTAGACTAGAGAACCCCTCTCAACAGAGGGATAGGTAGCAACAAATAGGTGATAGCAAGTGTTCAAGTAAAAAATAGTTTTATTAAAATAATAAAAACAAGGCAACGTGTTTCTCAGCTCAAAGCTGTTTCATCAGGCTTCATAAAAACATTTGGGAACACTTGCTATATATACACAAAATATCTAATTAGTTCTAATCAGTATCACATGATATCAGGAGGGGCCTAAGAGGCACAAGCAGCCCTATGGGCCATACAATGTCATATATTGTAAAACCAGTACAATGTCCCATACAATGTCATTATCAAAACCAGTATAATCAGCATAATATATCCTCTACCAATCAAAAATATCATGGCTACAGACATCTCATTTAGTTTGACATTTTGGTTACTCAAAAATAAATTTCAATGAGTGATATAGCTAAATATTGATAAAACATACATCTCATTAAAAGCTATTTTATGGTGATATATGAAGGTGAATCTAATAGCAACTCATAAATATATAGCTAAGTATATATATATACATATATATATATATAAAACTAGTACATAGGTTTGTAACATGATGTTAGCCCACCATTTCATATGTTTGTGAGCAAACAATAATCTCTCAGACCCATACATTTCTATTTCCATAGCCTACAATATTCATAAGTAAAAATGTTCGATTTAAACAAGTGAAATATGATATAACCAACCTTGATAGATCGTATAGTGTTTGGGTATTGTAATGCTTAGTAGCAGCTAAATCGATATATAGGTGGCATACTGAAACATTGAAACTGTTTACAAACCATTATGATCACAAGTGTTTGGCGTGTGGAAATTCTCATTGCGCATGTCCAAACGGACATGTCATTCAAAAGCAAATAAATTATGTTCTAGGTGCTTGTTATATCACGCTTATGAAGGGGGCATGAGATAGACAACAGTCTGTATAACATTTGTCAGCTAAATAGAAAACTAAATCAGGGGATAATACTAGCATTTGTATTATTCAAGCGTTCATTCATGGTGTCTACAATGATAGGCTTGTTATTGGTATTTTTAAGTCGTTTCTCTGCAAAGTACTTTTGTAGAGTTTCCTAGTAAAGTGGTTTACATCTACAAATAACTGAAACATATTCGAGTTATTGGATGGGCAAAATGATAGCCCCTTACCCAATACCCTAATCTCATCATTGGTTAGTTCATGCTTAGATAGATTGAAAATACCCTTTCTATATTTTAGTAATTTTTCTTTTTTGGCGGTTGTAGATCTTCCTCTACTTCCCCGTTTCCGTATGCTCTTTTTTGTCGCGGTGGTCGGGGGGACATAGACCACTGTTCTATTGGATGGTTTTGGCCCACCTCTAAAAAAGGGGTTCGACAATGTTCCTCATCACGTGAGGTAGAGGGGTTGGTAATAGGTTGTGGATCATTACTACTTAATGGTTGAAACCTGTTTTCTGACTCATATGGCTTATGGGTAGATCTAAATTGATGATTATGATCTGGGGTTTTATGTGAGTTGTAGTTGGGCCTCTCTTTAGGAATAAATTTATCCACATGTGTGGAGGTCAAAGTATGACGTGAATCACCAAAGTTGTAATCTTGGGCTCTCTGTGTATTGTAATCAGGCCTCTCTTTCGGTATATATTTGTCCCCATGTGTAAAGGTGGAAGAATCTCGTGAGGCATCATAATTGTGGGAATTGGCGTGACTGGTAGAAAAGTGGTTAAATGAATTGTCATCATGGTGTGGAGTATGGTTATAATGTCTATTGCCATAGTTTTGTCTATTATTATGATTAATATATCTATTACCATGATCTTGTTCCCTGGGTCTATTCCAAGTGTTAGATCTATTCAGGTATGGATCATTTAAATCAATTCTATTATGATTGGATCTGCCATAATTAGAATGTGTATCATGATGTATTTGTTGGTGTCTTGTATCATTCCTCCCAACATTATGGTCGTATGATCTTGGTTTATTGGGGAACTGTGTTTTCTCATTCTTATAGGTATTCTGTTCGGAATAATGTGATCTAAATTGTGTATTAGCATTCATATGTGGTGGGTTGTTATTAAATCTCTCATTTGAATATCTATACATATTGCTCCCAGTGTTGCTGTCAACAGAATGTATATAGGTCCTCCTATTGGAGGTACGATTGAAAGTATATACCTCCCCCTTGGTGTAATCGCCATCATCCCTAATGAATTTTTTGTTTTTCTTTTTAATGATCTCTTTTTGATATTCCTCTGCATGGTCATAAGCTGATTTCCTTTCTTTTTCAAATTCAGTATGCCCAATAAATTTTTCTAGGTCCTTCTGAATCTGATCAATCTCTACACCCACTTCAGTATATAACTTCTGTCTATGTTTAATTAGAATATCTAAAAAGGTCTGACCACAGACATTGAGGGCCTCTTCCCATTCCTTTTGGACCTCTAAATCATCTTTAAAAGAGCTATTTTTTAACACTCTTAGGCCCCTAGGAATTTGGTTTTTATTTTTGTATTTTTTAAGGGTCTCAGAATCCCACCAATGTCTGTGCTCAACTTTCAACAGATTCTCCAATCTGTTAAATAGAGTAGTCCTAGAGGGTGCCGATTCATTAAAATCGTTGGTAAGCTCAGGAGTGAAAGAGCCAACATTATTTATCCTCCTATTAGATCTCTCTAGCGTGGACAGCATAATCACTACGTGTGGAATAGGTCGACAGCCCCTAGTGGCCAAAAACCAGATTCACTGCTAGCAGTATATCTAGATATATGCAAAATATAGGAGGGGGCGCCCTAAAGGGGGATATAACTATAATCCTAATAGAGGGTGGTGATAAATATCAAAGTCTTATATATCATATGACACAAACATATACCTCATAAGAGAAAGATTAAGATATTGTACTGGTCATGCTGGCTGCTATTGGCTAAGAAGGTGATGACTCACACTAAACAAAACCCAGAGGGATTTTAGCTGCTTTATAGCGGCAGATTTGCGATCAACTTCAAACATACAAATGCTAGTATTATCCCCTGATTTAGTTTTCTATTTAGCTGACAAATGTTATACAGACTGTTGTCTATCTCATGCCCCCTTCATAAGCGTGATATAACAAGCACCTAGAACATAATTTATTTGCTTTTGAATGACATGTCCGTTTGGACATGCGCAATGAGAATTTCCACACGCCAAACACTTGTGATCATAATGGTTTGTAAACAGTTTCAATGTTTCAGTATGCCACCTATATATCGATTTAGCTGCTACTAAGCATTACAATACCCAAACACTATATGATCTATCAAGGTTGGTTATATCATATTTCACTTGTTTAAATCGAACATTTTTACTTATGAATATTGTAGGCTATGGAAATAGAAATGTATGGGTCTGAGAGATTATTGTTTGCTCACAAACATATGAAATGGTGGGCTAACATCATGTTACAAACCTATGTACTAGTTTTATATATATGTATATATATATATATATATATATATATATATACAGGGAGTGCAGAATTATTAGGCAAGTTGTATTTTTGAGGATTAATTTTATTATTGAACAACAACCATGTTCTCAATGAACCCAAAAAACTCATTAATATCAAAGCTGAATAGTTTTGGAAGTAGTTTTTAGTTTGTTTTTAGTTATAGCTATTTTAGGGGGATATCTGTGTGTGCAGGTGACTATTACTGTGCATAATTATTAGGCAACTTAACAAAAAACAAATATATACCCATTTCAATTATTTATTTTTACCAGTGAAACCAATATAACATCTCAACATTCACAAATATACATTTCTGACATTCAAAAACAAAACAAAAACAAATCAGTGACCAATATAGCCACCTTTCTTTGCAAGGACACTCAAAAGCCTGCCATCCATGGATTCTGTCAGTGTTTTGATCTGTTCACCATCAACATTGCGTGCAGCAGCAACCACAGCCTCCCAGACACTGTTCAGAGAGGTGTACTGTTTTCCCTCCTTGTAAATCTCACATTTGATGATGGACCACAGGTTCTCAATGGGGTTCAGATCAGGTGAACAAGGAGGCCATGTCATTAGATTTTCTTCTTTTATACCCTTTCTTGCCAGCCACGCTGTGGAGTACTTGGACGCGTGTGATGGAGCATTGTCCTGCATGAAAATCATGTTTTTCTTGAAGGATGCAGACTTCTTCCTGTACCACTGCTTGAAGAAGGTGTCTTCCAGAAACTGGCAGTAGGACTGGGAGTTGAGCTTGAATCCATCCTCAACCCGAAAAGGCCCCACAAGCTCATCTTTGATGATACCAGCCCAAACCAGTACTCCACCTCCACCTTGCTGGCATCTGAGTCGGACTGGAGCTCTCTGCCCTTTACCAATCCAGCCACGGGCCCATCCATCTGGCCCATCAAGACTCACTCTCATTTCATCAGTCCATAAAACCTTAGAAAAATCAGTCTTGAGATATTTCTTGGCCCAGTCTTGACGTTTCAGCTTGCGTGTCTTGTTCAGTGGTGGTCGTCTTTCAGCCTTTCTTACCTTGGCCATGTCTCTGAGTATTGCACACCTTGTGCTTTTGGGCACTCCAGTGATGTTGCAGCTCTGAAATATGGCCAAACTGGTGGCAAGTGGCATCTTGGCAGCTGCACGCTTGACTTTTCTCAGTTCATGGGCAGTTATTTTGTGCCTTTGTTTTTGCACACGCTTCTTGCGACCCTGTTGACTATTTTGAAAGAAATGCTTGACTGTTCGATGATCACGCTTCAGAAGCTTTGCAAATTTAAGAGTGCTGCATCCCTCTGAAAGATATCTCACTATTTTTGACTTTTCTGAGCCTGTCAAGTCCTTCTTTTGACCCATTTTGCCAAAGGAAAGGAAGTTGCCTAATAATTATGCACACCTGATATAGGGTGTTGATGTCATTAGACCACACCCCTTCTCATTACAGAGATGCACATCACCTAATATGCTTAATTGGTAGTAGGCTTTCGAGCCTATACAGCTTGGAGTAAGACAACATGCATAAAGAGGATGATGTGGTCAAAATACTCATTTGCCTAATAATTCTGCACTCCCTGTATATATATATATATATATATATATATATATATATACTTAGCTATATATTTATGAGTTGCTATTAGATTCACCTTCATATACCACCATAAAATAGCTTTTAATGAGATGTATGTTTTATCAATATTTAGCTATATCACTCATTGAAATGTATTTTTGAGTAACCAAAATGTCAAACTAAATGAGATGTCTGTAGCCATGATATTTTTGATTGGTAGAGGATATATTATGCTGATTATACTGGTTTTGATAATGACATTGTATGGCAATAGGGCTGCTTGTGCCTCTTAGGCCCCTCCTGATATCATGTGATACTGATTAGAACTAATTAGATATTTTGTGTATATATAGCAAGTGTTCCCAAATGTTTTTATGAAGCCTGATGAAACAGCTTTGAGCTGAGAAACGCGTTGCCTTGTTTTTATTATTTTAATAAAACTATTTTTTACTTGAACACTTGCTATCATCTATTTGTTGCTACCTATCCCTATGTTGAGAGGGGTTCTCTAGTCTGGCTCTCTCCTGACCACTGGCAGTTCCCGACTTCCATTTGTGTCCAGCAGGCCTTTGCTCAAGTCTGGTGGGTGACTATATTGATCCCATCCTGCCTCTATAGCATCAAGGGAGATGCTACAACAAATGTGAGTACCTTTCTATTAACACACCGACTCACCTGTGTCAAGACAATACTAGGCCATATAGGCACCTGTGTCTCTTTATGTCATTTTAATATAGACATCATACCAATACCGGAGGTTGGTCCCCTGGGTGACTGTAAGAAATCCCAGACTGCTGCTATAGCACTAATTGAGGGGCTTCCACAAATGTGAGTTTACTCTTTGCACACACATTTATTTCATTTCTGGACCAGACAATATTGGGCCATGTGGCGCTTCTGTCTCTTCTTGTCTTTGTAGATTGCTGCTTTGGATCCCGGCCTGGATCTCCACAGATAGCTGCCTGATTTCCACCTCAGTGACTTTTGACCACCATTATTAGAGACTATTTCACTTTGAGATTATATTCTCCTCCATATATTTGTCATATATTGCACTGTACCTGTTAGTTCACACATCATTGTGAATTAAGTTAATCTGAAGTTGAGTTACCTCTTTACAATTGGGTATATATATATATTTTCTTATTTTGTCTTTCTCTTAGGAGGTTTGCATTACATCTATCTTATTGTAACTATTTAGACTATATAGTCCCATGACCAGTACAATATCTTAATCTTTCTCTTATGAGGTATATGTTTGTGTCATATGATATATAAGACTTTGATATTTATCACCACCCTCTATTAGGATTATAGATATATCCCCCTTTAGGGCGCCCCCTCCTATATTTTGCATGTGTGTATAGGAAATAAAAGCTCACCAGTCACCATCTGCTGTCCCACTGCAGATGAAGTTTAGGGCTCCAGTACCGAAGCTGCTGCAGGTCCTGCCACTTGCTGAGGCTCCGACCGTGCCTGAGATTCACTCTCCCCCCCCAGCCACACTGGAAGATATGTTCGCCATATTTGCCTGTGAAAGAACAGAAAGATGGGAAGTACTCTGGGAAGAGGACGGAACCCCAGCGGGGTCCCCCCTGTCACTTGTACCCCAACTCCCACCCCAGTTCATCCCCAGGGTTGTAGTGACCACCCTCTGCCAATCCACATTCCTTGCATGCATGCCTATGCCCACACCAGCGGGAGAACCAGCGTGCCCTGCATCACACCCTCAATCACACTGCTACCTGTTCCAATACCTGGTCCTGTGCTAAAACTCCCCTGGATAGCAAGCAAAGCGTGGGGTACCCGCTAACCATCATATTGGGAAACTGCCTGCCTCCCTAGAGACATGATCAGCGCAGTTATAAAGCCCACCTGACTAGCTGATATTGTGCTAACTCCAAGGGCTCCCCTATACTGTCCTACTGTATGATTCCCTGTCATCATGGCCCCAGTCACCTGCATAATGCTCACCCCAGCGTTTACCACACCACACAGCATTTTGCCAGCTTTTCACAGCACCTAAGTTGCTTCACAACCCCATGCCCTCAGAAACCCCAAGACCTGTGATGCCACTCCCTGAATGCAGCTGCGTACCTGTGCTCACTATAAAAGCCACACCACTCACTTCCGGTATCCGCCCAGCACCTCAAGGGTCCCCACTAAAGCCTGCATCACCAACAACCGCTCTGGGTTCACACACCCTAACGGCCTCCTGCCCACCCAGCCTCCCCCCTGGAGCCCCGCCCTCCCCCGGAGCCTCCCCAACTTACTGGGAGCTCCATGGGTGAAGACGCTTCTGCTCTGCTGCCTCCTCCTGCTACAGCCATGCCCATCATCTGACTCAGCATCAGACGATGTCGACGTGCGTGCCACATCATCAGAGGGGGCCTAACCGCCCCTGAAGCCAAAGGACTGAGTGGGCCCAAATCTTCCCCCCCATGCCTAAGGCCCTCCAGAGCTAACCCCGCCCCAGCCGCCAGGGCCGACAGGGACTGGGCCAGCAATAGAAGAGCCGAGATGGTGGCGGGAGGGAGCGCTGCCAATTGCGCCATACCGGATTTGTCCGGCGGCTGCTGCATGGGAGAGATGCCCCCATGATGCTGCGACTGCAGCTCCATATGGCCTGTTGCTTGAGTAAGGCCTGAAACTACCACTGGTGCTTCCCCACTCTGGCCCACCCCACTAGGACCTCCAACCACCCCCCCACTAATGCAGGGGGCGGCCATCACCCTTCCTGACCTAGCAGGGCCCATGCCTTTACCCCCCAACCCCTAGCTCTAACTATGTGTGCCACAGGAGGCCGGACCTTGGGGGTAGCTGGTACAACCTCATCTGAACTTTCCATGCTCTCTCCTTCAGGTACCCGTACTCCAGTTGCTCCTGTTCCCTCCTCTATGAACCTCTTGGGATGAACTGAAGCTCTCCTGGTGCGTTCCATGGTATTGATCAGCAGACAGACAGAAAATCCTCTCGAAGTCTGGAAGCAGGAAAAGAGGCCGGGACCACTACAACTTGGACCTATAAAGGTAAGCACACTCTCCGCCCCTCCAGTTGCAACAAAGTAACAACAACACACATGGCAAACTCCAGACTTCAACTCAGTTATCTCTTAATTTTGTTACAACCCCACTAGAGGGCCCTCCACTGTCATTAAACAATACTTCTAATACTGTATCGCCAAACATTAGGTTTAGCTTAATACAGAATTTTGCCCTGCGCTACAGAATTTTGTGGCGTTATACAAATAAACGATAATAATAATATATAACAACAGACACAGTTAAAGGGACATTCCAGTGAAAATTGAAATGCACATAAATTAATTACATCTTGGGATAGAAACCAGGGACAGACTTGGAATAAAAAGCAGCACTGGAAAAATATGAAGACCAGTTCTATTATCTGTGGATTCAGTAGAATGCATGTCCCATTTTCTCAAAGGGGACTACTGGGATACTCCTTCCCCTAATATATTTTTCAGAATTAAATTACTTTGTATTATAAATAAAGAATAATAACTGCTTTAATTTTAGTATTTTTCTTGCATGTAAATGTAAAGCATAGCTAGACTGGCTCAGTGCACCAGCATTTTAAATTCAACAGCTGCTTAGAGAGCCAATGTAATTTGTATAATTTCAGGAATGATGTAAATTGGTTCATTACTAAATGATTTAGCACTTTAGGCTCTCCGAGCAAATTCCATGTATAAACAGGACACAAAACCCAAATTTTTTCTTTCAGGACCAAGATAGAGAATAACATTTTAAAACAGTTTCCAATTCACCTCTTTTATCAAATTAAGTTCTTTCTTTTGTTATTCTTTGTTAAAGAGATATCTAGATAGGTAGCGTGCACGTCTTGAGCACTACATGTAACAAAATAGTGCTGTCATCTAGTGCTCTTGCATAACATTGTTGCAAAATTGCTGCCTTATATTATTGCAGACACATACACATTCCTGAACTTACTTTCTTGATTTTAAACAAAGGATAACAAGAAAACAAAGAAAAATTGCTAATAGAAGTAAACTGGAAATTTGTTTAAAACTGTATGTTCTACCTTAATCATGAAAAAAAAGGGTTTTATGTCCCTTTAAGTACATTCTTAAAACCGCTATAGCTTTTACAAGAATAATTTTTGCATGTATATGTATAATGCAAACATGCTTGTATTCAAAACAGAAATGGTCAAGCATGCATTCCAATTTTGTAAGGAATGTCCCTTTAATTTTGCACAGAAAAGCAAATAAACTAACACCAGAAATGTATCAAATCTTCTTCAATATTGAAGAATGTTGGGACATGGAGCATTGCTGCAAGATAGAATACACCTAACATTTAGCTAGAGAGGCAACCCTGTTACCAACTTACCCTCTTTTAAATGGTTTACACACACATCACATGTCCCTTAATAATTGTGTCTGACAAGCATGTGTTTCAATAAAATGGGAAGCTAACACAGATCATCAATAATCGTTTATGAAAGAAAATTCAGTGTTTGTAGGGGTTTTGCTGTCAAAAAACATTGGACAGCTTCCAAAAGCCCATACATAGGTTTGCATAAGACGGGGTAAACTTTGCCCCATATCTGTCCCATGTTTGTGGTGATAATAAATTCTGTCAAACTGAAAATAATTATGGGTTAAGACAAAAGATAAATCCTTAATTATGTCATTTTGATATCCATACCATAGTCACTGAAATTATCCAAAAAAAATATTGTATTGCTAGCAATCCCTTATCATGTGGAATCACTTCATTTAAGCCAACCACATCTACTATAAGCCAACTCATTAGATAAAAACAGTCAAACTCCTTAATCAAAGCCGTAATAGTGTATCTAGCCAATTAGATCAATGTTCCAATAGAGACACAATACCTGAAACTATGGTTCTACCTGACATCCTTCAAAGATTTATGAACCAAATGCTTCCTCATTTTAATACAAATGACTCCCATAGAAAGTTCATTAAAAACTCCAACCAAATGCCTATATCTACCAAATGTGTTATTAAAATAGAACATTTTTGGTATTGTGTGATTGCAATATTAGAAATATACCAAAGTAAGTTCACACTGCACTGAACGAGTTTACTTATAATTTTGTGATGGCACTGTAACAAATTTGTTATTAATATATAACACATTTGAAACAGTGGCACAATATTAAAACTAAACAGTACAGATGAGCGTTGCCAAAAAGTTTGGTTGGTCCGAATCTTTTGTAACAAGTATTCTGGGAAATTAGTTTCCCCCGAATAATCATTGGTTGTACTATTCGGTATTCATTTAGTTTTACACTAAACAATTACTGAATATGCGAAGAACATTCACATTTGTTTTCGTTAAAGAAATGTAAATGTTCCAAAGCTACAGGGGAAAAAGATCACCTGTAGCTTTATACTTACCTTTTAGCGAGCTGGAGAGCTAAACCACTATTGTTTTTTTACAGCGCCCCAGCTGCACTAATAGGAGGCTTAGCATGGCAGCTCTGAGGATCTGCGCTAAAGGAGAAGGTTCTTTAGTGTAGGCACTGGGTACCGCTACACTATTAGCGCGGCCAGGGTTCTATGAAGGAGAGGAGCGGTTTAGCACTAAAGGTAAGTATTTAACCTCTTAAAGGTAAGTTAAAGAAAATTAATAAATACTGACAAATGTTGTCAGTATTTTTTAATTTTCTTTAAAATTTTGGTTGTTGCATTCATTCGGATATGTGTCTCGTTAAATCAAATGCACATCTCTAATGTACAGTACAGTGTAAACCTGTAGCGGCTATTCATATACAATTTTTAAAAAAGCTCTCTATTTTTAAAAACACATTGTTTACATAGTGCCAAGTTTAAAAAAAAAAATATGAAAAGCTGCAGAAACTATCTTATATAGAATATTAATATCCTGTATGTACATGAAATCTTGTTTCTAAAATGGAGAGAACACACCAAAAGTTACATGCATGTTTTTTTTTAATAAAAAACACTTTCAATACATAATAATAATAATAATAATAATAATATTTTACAGTATTTACAGCGTATTACATTTATATAGCACATGATATACACATCTACAATATACCCACAATTTATGTACACACTAATATCAATATTGTATTGGAACAAAAGAGGCTCCGTTTTGGTTCACACATGTAAATTGCATTGTCATTCAATACTGTCTAAAGGGATCATTTACATTACACCTTCGCTGTAGATATTCTGCCACTGGCAAAGAACTATCGCCTCTCAAAGTGAAGTGTAGTAGTAAAAAGTGTAGTAGTAAAGTAGATCACAGTGATTTCATTCCTTTAGAACATTTCACCTGCAATCTAGATGCGGATAAGTTTATAACATAGCGATATTTTGACAATCGTTTTAGCATCAGGCCTTAAAGGGCCACTAAACCCAAAATCTTTCTTTCATGATTCAGATAGAGAATACAAATTTAAACAACATTACAATTTACTTCTATTATTCATTTTGCTTCATTTTTTAGATATCCTTAGTTGAAGAGAAAGCAATGCACATGGGTGAGCCAATCACACGAGGGTTCTATGTGCAGCAACCAATCAGCAGCTACTGAGCATATCTAGATATGCTTTTCAGCAAATAATATCAAGAGAATAAAACAAAGGAGATACTAGAAGTAAATTAGAAAGATGTTTAAAATTGCATTATCTTTCTAAATCATGAAAGAAAAAATGTGGGTTTCATGTCCCTTTAAGGGTGAAATGAACATGAGCAGCAATTTGATGGAGTTACACGTAAGTGCTGATGGCACTTATATAGACAGAATGTAAGTATATTCTAATCATTTAGTCATTCCCCCTGACTGCTACCCATTAAAAAGTGATTATAACAAAATAGTTCAATACAATTCAAGTAAATTAATGTCTTGCTGCTTCATAGCAGGCCACATAGTCTTGTTTTTCTTTTTCTTTTACCTCAGTTTAACTGTTTCAAGTTTTATTTTTTTCCATATTTAAAGTCTATACTTTGATTGAGGGAGGTTTAGTTTGTGTTTTTTTTATGTATTTTTTGTTCTGTAAGTTATGTTTGTGATGCGCCAAGATGTGATTGGTTATGAGAAAGAAGCAGCTCAATTGATTACAACAGAGCTTAACTCACAGCTGTGACCAGAGACTGGGTACAAATCTCTTTGAATTACACAATTTTTAAGTTCTGATGTTTTTTATGCAAGATATTCATTTTATGACTGGGTTTGATTGAATTTAGGTCATTTGTTTTATTTTTCTATAGCCATTAACTCAATCACTATATTTATTTTATGAATTATTTATTTCATGTCCAACAGTGTACACATAATATAGTTAAGCACATTCGCTTTTATATTGCACCACGCAGGGTTAATCCATCTCAAGATCAATGTTCTATTGTACAAAAAGAAACAACATGATCATTCTTAACATATCCTAAAATAATAACTGAAACAAAATAATAAAAGCAACAATAACTGTACACGTGTTGGTGTTTTTTATAAATAACACCCTCTGCTCTACGTCTTTCACCTCCATCAGAAATCATTATTAGAGACCAAAAATCGTCTTGAGTAATATCTTAATCTGAGATTTCTTATGCACTTCTCTTTTGAAAAGAGAGAGAAAAATTACGATAAGCTTCTGAATACCTTATGGGAGCTAAGATTCCACTTTCTAAACAATTCTTCGACCCTATCCCTAAAATAAAAAGAGAGATTGTATGATTCAAAAACTATTTGATGTAGAAGGAGATTACGAAAATTAGAAAATTTAAGTGGGCGCATATCCTTCCAATTTTTCAAAATCAAAAGTCTAGTTACCAGAATTATAGTATTTAATACGATTATATTCTTTGGTTTGGTCGATACTAGGTTAGTGTGGATAAGAAAGATTATATGAATAGCTTGTATTTTTAAAACAGCGAAGTTGGAATTAATATTAGCAGATTCAAAATAAGGAAAGAAAATTAGCCAGAAAATGACTAATTTATAAAAGAGCAATTGTCCTTGTTTGGCCAGCATAATGTTGTATAAAAGGGAGATTGTACATTTGCAGACAGTACATTTATTGATACACTCAATTACCTCAGACCATTGAAAGTCATCATCCCGCCCATAGTCTTGTGAATTAATATAGTGGCGTACTTGAAAGTACGCAAATAAACTATGTCTAGGAAATCTAATATATTAATTAGATTATTAAAAGGAAGATTGTAGCCTGTGGGAGAGACTAATTGTTGAATATATTTAACCCCTTTTTGATCCCATTCACGGTAAATAGAACAATATATTCCCGGAATAAATTGTGGGTTACCTAAGATTGGTAAAAAAGCTCAAGATCTAAAGTCTATTCCCAATATGTTACAACTCCTTTGCTAGGCAATTATGATATTCTTAAATGATAATAGATTAGAGAAATTTGTCAGAAGTTTATTAACTGGGCAGTGCAATAGAGCTTTTAATGAAAACGGATATGAAAAATTGCTTTCCATCTCTACTGAGGAAATGTTATTTTCCTCCATAAGCCAGTCCAATGCTATTTTGCCTAGAGTTGTTTTGTTAAGTTGTTTATTTTAATATCGGGGAGGGCAAGGCCACCTTCCATCTTGTTTTGTTATAATTTCATTATTGAGATACGTGCCTTGCACCCTTTCCACAAAAATTGAGAGCATGCAGAGTAGAAGCTCTATATTGGGAATAAATAACGGAAGATTTTGAAGTAGATAAAGTATACGAGGGAATAGTATAATTTTATTTAAATGTATTTGTGCTAATAGCGACAAAGGGAATACAGCCCAGTTTTTAAGATCTACAATAGCTTTTTCAAATACAAGTGGATAATAACCACATATTAGGGTTTTTATGAAGTGTAATACCAAGATATTTAAGAGTATTCGGAATAGAGTTAATAGAGTCTTCTAAAAAAATAAGCAAATCGCCGGCATAAAGTGATATTTTAAAGATCACTGAGCCAATTTGTATACCTACAAGTTCTTGATATAGCCATATGGCCAGCGGTTCAATTGAGATGTTAAATAGCAATGGAGAGAGCGGACCTTTTTTTCAGAAAGATTGCCATTTATAAGCAATGATGAGTATGGCTTTCTATAGATCTTTGAAATTAATTCAAAGCAGTGTCCTTTGATACCAAAAGGACGAATTAAACAAATGATCCCAAGATATTGAATTGAATGCCTTCTCTGTGTCTACTGATAAAATAGCTCTATCTTTGCCTACTTTCTCTCTTTTCTCTTTCTGAGTTAGGTTTTTATTCCAAAAATAATCTAATAGTATTTCAACTTTACGGAGATTAGTAGATACATTGCGGCCAAACATAAAACCTGTTTGGTCTGTATGGATTATTTTATGGAGAATGTTTTTAAATCTGTTATCTATAATGGAAAGAAGAATTTTATAGTCCGCATTTAGGACCGAGATAGGCCTATACGACGCAGGATGTTCAGGATCTTTCCCTTTTTTGGGAATTAACATAATATTAGCTGCAGAAAAATAGTATGAGATGTTATAATCTGTTAAAAAATAGTCATTGTAAAGGACACATAAAAAATTGCTTATTTCCTCAGAAAGAATTTTGTGTAACTCTATTGGAATCTCGTCAGGTCCAGCTGCTTTGTTCAGCTTTGCATTTTTAATGGTAAATAATATTTCATCCTTAGAAATTGGAGCATTGAGAATTTCTAGATCCAACAAGGAGAGTTGAGAGATCTTTAGATTAGCCCAAAACAGATCTCTATTGGTAATATCTATATCCTGTGCAGTATATAAATTCTGAAAATACTTAAAAAAATACTGTTCTGATACCTTGATTATCAGTGCATCTCAACTGATGATCTTTAATGGCAGATATAAAGTTCTTACTTTCATTATTTTTTAATAATTTGAGCCAAGTATTTAGTAGAATTGTCATATTGGCCTTTAAAGTGATTTGTAAGTTTTGTTTCTTCCTCTCAACATTGTTGTTTGGTAAAAATATCCCTCTCTGTTTTACATTGAGAATATTGTATGTACCCAGTTACTCTGAGTGGGATGAGATTTGAAATGGTTAAAAGTATTTTTAACCTTGTTAGATAATTGTTTTCCTTTCAATAACCAATTCTTTTATAGTGTACCATATATGCTTTAATTTGTCCTCTAATAACAGCTTTAAAGGCTTCCCAGAAAATGTCTTCTTTAGTAAGATAGGAAGAGTTGTTTTGATAATAATCCTGCCATTGATTTTTTAACCAAATTAATTTACTATTAGTCGTGAGATATTGTGGGAATCTAAAGCTATAACCTTGAAAATTTTCTCTTTGATGTGAGTCAATATCTAACGAAATTATTTCATGGTCTGAGATAATGAAATCGTGGATTTTAGGAATTAAATGGGACAATAGAATTTGTTCTGAGATAAGAATATAATCAATTCTAGAAAATGTGAAATGAAATGTAAAAGAAGAGGTATCAGGGTATTTAATCCTCCAAATATCATTAAGCTTAAGGGATAAACAATTTTTAAAAAATATTTGGTTGCTTTATTATCTTGTCTTTTATTCAAAAACATTCTATCAATTCTAGGGCAGAGAACCATATTAAAATCTCCTCCCAATACCAATCTGGAGCTACAATAAGAATATAGTTTCTTCTGGATAGTATCCCAGAAGGGCATTGCAAAGTGGTTTGGTCCATATACATTACATAAAATATACTCACCTCTGATAGAAATATGTATTATCATATACCTATTATTCAGATCAAGATCTGTTGTAATGACTTGATAATCTAAATTTTTATTAAATAGTATTGCCACACCACATTTACAGTTAGAATTTCAGTGTCTTTTAGATGAGTCTCCTGTAAAAACACAATATCAGGTGAATGTTTACCTAATTGTGATATAATCTCTTTAATATTATAGCCCTTATATTATAGAAGACAGAAAGAATAAACACTTCCATATTGAACATTATTAGTAATGTACTTTAATACATAATACGAAAGGAATTTTAAAGTTTATCTTGAGTAAGAAACTCTTTGGCTTCTTTGCTATTGTTAAGTGTATTTATTTTACCATTATTCTCAACTATTATTTTAGCAGGGTATACCATCCTTACTTTGTAACCTATGTCGACCAATTGCGGGAAAAAGGGGACATCTCCTTCCTTTTAATTTGTGTTTCATTTGAAAAATCTTGGAAGAGTAGAAGTTTATGGTTGTCAATGCTTACTGGTGAATTTTTACGATAATGCTGAAAATGTTCTAATTTATCTTGAAAGTTTAAAATTTTGAATATAAGCATCCTATCTCGGGGAGAACCGTCCTGATTAAATCTCTTTGGGCCTACTCTATGTATCCTTTCCATAGCTATAGGCAATTTTTCTTTTGGGAAGCCTAGGATTTGAGGAAGGAGCCGGTATCTCTGGAAGGCCCACCAATCTAATATTATTGCACCTAGAGCGATCTTCAATATCTTCTATTTTGGTTGTTAATATTGATATTTTATTGTCATGTTTATTTATTGACACTTCCTGGCTATTTAACTGATCCTCTAAATTAGAAATCCTATTTTCTGCTTCCACAAGCCTTGACACAAATTGTTTTAAATCCCCTGCTATGGCTGCTATTATGGCTACTTTCCTAATAATATCAAGTTGTGGTGAAAAGAATTCTGATAATTGCCTCATTAAGAAAGGATTATCAGAGTGAGAGTTGTGTGGATCAGGGATATTGTCAGTGCTACTATCCAACATTTTGGACTTCTTATCTTTTAATTTTGGTGGGATTGTGGGTGAACGGGTATTGGTGTATGTAATAAATCTATCCATAAAACAATGGATGCTTGTACTGTGATCTAAGAGTGAACAATATGCACATATAGTAAATAGTGAAAGCATGAAATGAAGTATGTTTTTTTTATTTTTTATTAATGTGAATGCGTGTATTAATAGGTGCTAATACAGAGTGCTAGTGGGGGAAGCCATACATTGTATACTTAGTACCAAAATGATGGGTTTGGACAATTTGTTTATCTCCCTTTGTTACCAGGGTTATAAACCAGACATAAAGGGACAGTCTAGTCAAAATTAATTTTTCATTATTCAGATAGGACATACAATTTTTATCAACTTTCCAATTTACTTTTATCATAAAATTTGCTTTTTTCTCTTAGTATTCTTAGTTGAAACTAAACCTAGGCAGACTCATATGCTAATTTCTAAACCCTTGAGGGCTGCCTCTTATCACAGGTTTTTTAAATTCCTTTTCAACACAAAGAGACAGAAAGTACACGTGGGCCATATAGATAACACTGTGTTCAGACACAGGGGGTTATTTAAGATTTAGCACAACACAATGGTAAATGCAAAACAATAGATAATAAACAGTCACAGTCATGTGATCAGGGGGTTGGAAGAAGGTTCCTAGATACAAGGTAATCACAGAGGTAAAACGTATATTAATATAACTGTGTTGGTTGTGCAAAACTGGGGAATGGGTAATAAAGGGAATATCTATATTTTAAAAGAATAACAATTCTATGGTAGACTGTCCCTTTAACCCTTTGGCTGCTAAGCCATTTCCCACCTGGGTGCTAATATTTTCTTTTCTTTTTTTCTTTTTGAAAAAAAAAATAAACTTTTTTTTTTTACAGATTCCCAAGACTTACACTGTTGGAAAGGTTAGGTGATTACCTTTCCAACTGTAGCTGCTTAGATGCCTGAGATACAGGCTTCTAAGCAGCATGCCCCCTCCTCCTATACTTAACATTAAGTATAAATAAAGTTGTGCGGTGACGTCATCACGTAATTGCGCATGACGTCACCACGCATCACGTGAAGCCCCGGCAATGCCTGTCACTCTACAGGCATGATTGCCGGGGTAGGAGCAGTAAGGAGCTCCCAGATCTTCCTCAAGGTGGGAGAGTGCTCATGACGGCTCTGAGCCATCATTAGCACCAGAGTGAGAAACTCTGTGACGGCTCAGAGCCGTCATTAGCACTGAAAGGGTTAAACACTAAGAAAGGTGGTATATCCTTGTGATGCAGCATTTAGAAATATTCAGCCATTTATCTTACATATCCCTAGTATAAACATGTTTCTATTTACAGAGTTTAAACCAGAGTCTAATGTAGAAAAAAATTAAAAGAACAGTTATAACAGCCTTAAGAACAGGATTAATAATCCGACTCAGCCTAGTAGAGGGAGTTGCCCCTTATATATTGACCTAACATAATATACCTGATCCTATATAAGGAAAATACCTTATAGCTAAGAAGGAACAAGGTGCTATGTTACTTCACACCTTGATATGCCTTCACTTTGCTACCAACAGTGATTTAATCCTGCTCCATAGAATAGATTTTAGATTTGTCTTAAATTACGGGCCGAATATTTAGCAATATTAGAATAAACTAGAAGGCATGTAACTACGTACATTGTTTAAATATGAGGTATCAATTGTATTGCAAGTTTTTACCTTAAGCCTAGTCTCAACACAATATTACCTTAACCCCTTAGTGACCAGAGCACTTTTCCATTTTCTGTCCGTTTGGGACCAAGGCTATTTTTACATTTTTGCGGTGTTTGTGTTTAGCTGTAATTTTCTTCTTACTCATTTACTGTACCCACACATATTATATACCGTTTTTCTCGCCATTAAATGGACTTTCTAAAGATACCATTATTTTCATCATATCTTATAATTTACTATAAAAAAAATGATAAAATATGAGGAAAAATGGAAAAAAACACACTTTTTCTAACTTTGACCCCCAAAATCTGTTACATATCTAAAACCACCAAAAAACACCCATGCTAAATAGTTTCTAAATTTTGTCCTGAGTTTAGAAATACCCAATGTTTACATGTTCTTTGCTTTTTTTGCAAGTTATAGGGCCATAAATACAAGTAGCACTTTGCTATTTCCAAACCATTTTTTTCCAAAATTAGCGCTAGTTACATTAGAACACTGATATCTTTCAGGAATACCTGAATATCCCTTGACATTTATATATTTTTTTTTAGTAGACATCCCAAAGTATTGATCTAGGCCAATTTTGGTATATTTCATACCACCATTTCACCGCCAAATGCGATCAAATACAAAAAATTGTTCACTTTTTCACAAATTTTTTCACAAACTTTAGGTTTCTCACTGAAATTATTTACAAACAACTTGTGCAATTATGGCATAAATGGTTGTAAATTCTTCTCTGGGATCCCCTTTGTTCAGAAATAGCACACATATATGGCTTTGGTGTTGCTTTTTGGTAATTAGAAGGCTGCTAAATGCCACTGCGCACCACAAGTGTATCATGCCCAGCAGTTAAGGGGTTAATTAGGGAGCTTTTAGGGAGCTTGTAGGGTTAATTTTAGCTTTAGTGTAGTGTAGTAGACAACCCCAAGTATTGATCTAGGCACATTTTGGTATATTTCATGCCACCATTTCACCGCCAAATGCGATCAAATTAAAAAAAACGTAAAATTTTTCACAATTTTAGGTTTCTCACTGAAATCATTTACAAACAGCTTGTGCAATTATGGCACAAATGGTTGTAAATGCTTGTCTGGGATCCCCTTTGTTCAGAAATAGCAGACATATATGACTTTGGCGTTGCTTTCTGGTAATTAGAAGGCCACTAAATCCTGTTGCGCCTCACACGTGTATTATGGCTAGCAGTGAAAGGGTTAATTAGGGAGTTTGTAGTGAGCTTGCAGGGTTAATTTTAGCTTTAGTGTAGAGATCAGCCTCCCATCTGACACATCCCACCCCCTGATCCCTCCCAAACAGCTCCCTTCCCTCCCTCACCCCACAATTGTCCCCGCCATCTTAAGTACTGGCAGAAAGTCTGCCAGTACTAAAATAAAAGGGTTTTAAAAAAAAAATGAATTTTTTTTAGCATATTTACATATGCTACTGTGTAGGATCCCCCCCTTAGCCCCCAACCTCCCTGATCCCCCCCAAAACCGCTCTCTAACCCTCCCCTCTGCCTTATTGGGGGCCATCTTGGGTACTGGCAGCTGTCTGCCAGTACCCAGTTTACAATAAAAAGTGCTTTTTTTTTCTTTGTTTTTTTTTTTCTGTAGTGTAGCTCCCCCCCCCACCCCCCACAGACAAACCCCCACCACCTTGCTGATTATTTTAATTTTCAATTTTTTTATCTTTTTTATTTGCACATTTTCTGTAGTGTAGCGGTTCCCACCCGCTCCCTCCCCGTGCACGCGCCCGCCCCCACCCTCCCGTGCACGCGCGCGCGCCCGTGCGCGCCCCCAGCCACCCCCGCCCACGATCCCGCCCCCCTTCACATCCACAGGGCCATCGATGGCCGCCACCCGCCTCCCGGTCCGGCTCCCACCCACCAACACAGGGAGCAACCGATCTCCGGTGCAGAGAGGGCCACAGAGTGGCTCTCTCTGCACCGGATTACTTAAAAAGGTTATTGCAGGATGCCTCCATATCGAGGCATCACTGCAATAACCGGAAAGCAGCTGGAAGCGAGCAGGATCGCTTCCAGCTGCTTTCCACACTGAGGACGTGCAGGGTACGTTCTCAGGCATTAACTGCCTTTTTTCTGAGGACGTACCCTGCACGTCCTCAGTCGTTAAGGGGTTAAACCTCCATAAAGGAGGTAGGTTAACAGAACTCTGTATCTGATTGACAGATATTAATGCCCTTCTTAACATAACAAGAAAGTAACCATATATAATGACATGGCGGTTTATGCAAAATTCTGTATAAATAACTGCTTTATAAACCTTATCTTGCCAATCTTCTGACATAGAGTTCAATATTTAAATGACTGGTAGAATTTAGCCCGGTTCAGTGCATTTTCTTCTTATAATATTCCTTTTTATTCAGCTAGACTTTGTGTGACTGTTCGTATCATGTGTATCCACACAACCATTTAGTCGACAAACAAAGATGAAACTGTAACGAAGAGGGACCCTGAATTTGTAGATCAAATTGAAGTCTCTGTATTAAAGCTTCTACCTGATAAATGTCCCTTTAAAACATGTTCATATTTACGGCTAGATATTTCAACTTACTATTCCATGTTTAGGTTATTTTGCTGCTCCATATATTGGTAGTTATACAGCTGTGGGGATCTGTGATGAAAGGGAAGAGCAAGACAGTACCTTTACTTCTAGGGGGGCAGATCTCCTTCTTTGCGGCTGATGACTGAGAGGCTGGCTTGCTAGTCCCGAATCCCTCCGGTATCCAGCTCGCCTGCCTCGATCAGCGCCCTATTGCCGCATTATGCCCCAACCTCTTCAAGCGCTCGGTATGTAACCGATTCAGCTGCTCTCTCTCTTCCTGGCTTTGGTGCACTGCACCGTCGTCATCAGACCTTCTGCACTATTGATATCCCTACTTTTTCCCGACCCCCAGGATCTCCTCCTAAACGGGTACCTGGGATATACACTTACTGGTGCGGCGTGCGCCAAAAACGCCTATAGGCCAAATAAGGACTTCCTCCATGAGCTATTAGAACTTTAATAGCTCTCTGGTGCCCAGCAACCGGTTCGCCTGTATACTACGAGCCAAAGGGCTCTTTGGAATGGGGTACAATGAAAGCTGCAGAGCCTCCAGCATGGAGAACACCAACTCGTGTTACTCACACAGGCTCCTCCCCAACGGAACTCCTGTATAATGGTTTACTGCACACTCAGAAATCCTTTATCTATCTATATTTATTGTATGATATATTATATGAGTTAATTCATTGAATATAATCTGGATTGACCTCGCAATGATTTATTATAAATGTATTTATTTTAAATAATATGATGTTTATTAAGCATTTATTACAATATTATATATTGCAAACCAGACTTAAAGGATCATTAAACCCACATTTTTTCTTTTATGATTTAGAAAGAGGATGCAATTTTAAACAACTTTCCAATTTACTTCTATTATCTAATTTTCTTGACTCTCTTGATATATTTTGTTGAAAAGCATATCTAAGTAGGCTTAGTAACTGCTGATTGATGGCTGCACATAGATGCCTTATGTGATTGGGTCACCCATGTGCATTTCTATCTCTTCAACAAAGGATATCTAAAGAATGAAACTAATTATATAATAGAAGTAAATTAGAATGTTGTTTATAATGTACTAGGCGATAAGCCTGCCCAGAGGGCAGTCTATGCTTTTAAAAAAAAAAAAAAAAAAAAGCTAAAGTTACAAAAAATAAATAAGTTAAATTGCAGAAAAAAATAAACAAAGCTATCCAAAATAAAAAATGTAATCCTAAAATTATACCCCTATAAAAATAAAAAATCCCCCCCAAAATAATCCCCCCAAAAATCCCCCCATTTTTTATTTTCATAGGGATTAGGTATATATATATATATATATATATATATATATATATATATATATATTTGTTTTGATAATTTTGTTTATTTTTTTTCTGTAATGTTAGACTTTTTTTTATTTTTTGTAATTTAATGTTAGTTTTTTAAATTTTAATTGTAATTTAGTATTAATTGGGGTTAATTTAGGTGGTGTAAGATTAGGGCGCATAGTATTTAAATTAGTTATTTGCATTGTGGGGGGTTTGTGGAATAGGGGTTAATATATTAATTAGGTTTATTGCGATGTGGGGGTTTGGCAGTTTAGGGATTAATAGGTTAATTAGGGTTATTGCGATGTGGGGGTTTGGCAAATTAGGGGTTAATAGATTAATTAAGGTTATTGCGATATGGGGGTTTGGCGGTTTAAGGGTTAATAGGTTAATTAGGTTTATTGCGATGTGGGGGATTGGTGGTTTAAGAGTTAATAGGTTAAATAGCTTTTTTGCGATGTGTGGGATTTGCGGTTTAGGGTTAAGGGGTTAATATTTTAATTATGTTATTTGTGGAGTAGGGGTTAATTACTTTATTGTTTCGCGATTTGGGGGTTGATGGTTTAGGTGTATGTTAATACTTCATGCGGGAGGTTAGGCTTTTTGAGTTATACTTCGTGCGGGCGGTTGCATGTTTTTTCTTTTAAGGCTTTTTGAGGATGCGTTTGCAACTGGCAACAGAGATGGACGCGTTACAAACACGATTATAGTATAGATTCTCTGGCCTCTATTTATCAAGGTCTGGTGGACCTGATCCAACACTGCGGATCAGGTCCACCAGACCTCGCTGAATACAGCGAGCAATACGCTCGCCGTATTCAGCATTGCACCAGCAGCTCACAAGAGCTGCTGGTGCAACGCCGCCCCCTGCAGACTCGCGGCCAATGGACCGCCAGCAGGGGGGTGTCAATCAACCCGATCGTACTCGATCGGGTTGATTTCCGGCGATGTCTGTCCGCCTGCTCACAGTCTTTGTGACCGCTGCTTCATAACTTGTGTTTCTGGCGAGTCTGAAGACTCGCCAGAAACACGACCCTTCAAGCTCCGTGATTTTAAACAACTTTCCAATTTACTTTTATAATCAAATTTGCTTTGTTCTCTTGGTATTCTTTGTTGAAGGCTAAACCTAGGTAGGCTCATATGCTAATTTCCAAGCCCTCAAAAGACGCCTCTTATCTCAGTGCATTGATTGTATTAGCTTTTCACAGTTAGACAGTGCTAGTTCATATATGCCATATCAAGTTACACGTAAACCAGCACTGATTGACTAAAATTAAAGTCTGTCAAAAGAACTGAATTAAGTGGGAAGTCTACAGAGGTTTACATATAAGGTAATCACTGAGGTAAAAGTGTATTAATAAAACAGTGTTTAGTTGTGCAAAACTGGGGAATAGGTAAAAAAAAAAAGGATTATCTTTCTTTTTAAACAATAACAATTTTCAAGTTAAATATTCTGGTTAATGTTGTTGATTCCTCAGGGACGATTTATGAAAGTGCGAGCGGACATGATAAGATGTAGCATATGCTGTTGGCATTTATCATTGCACAAGCAGTTCTGGTGAACTGCTTGTGCAATGCCGCCCCCTGAAGATTTGCAGGCCAATTAGCTGCTAACATGGGGTGTCAATCAGCCCAATCCTATAGGATTGGGCTGATTGATTGACACCCCATGCTAGAGGATGATTGGCCCGCAGCCACAAATTAGCTAGCGGCTAACTTGTCCGCAGCCACAGAGCAGGCGGACAAGTTATGGAGCAGCGATATTTAGACCGCTGCTTCATAACTGCTGTTTCCGGTGATCCTGAAGGCTCGCGCGGAACCAGGGGCATCAAGCTCCATACAGACCTTAATAATTCAGCCCCTTCAAGTGCAATAAGCACAATTATTTGCATAATTTTTAAGTGTTGGAAATGTGTTATTTATTTGATTAATTCATCAAAGAGTAAGATTTATCATTATTACCATAATATGTACACTGTGTGCAGAATTATTAGGCAAATGAGTATTTTGACCACATCATCCTCTTTATGCATGTTGTCTTACTCCAAGCTGTATAGGCTCGAAAGCCTACTACCAATTAAGCATATTAGGTGATGTGCATCTCTGTAATGAGAAGGGGTGTGGTCTAATGACATCAACACCCTATATCAGGTGTGCATAATTATTAGGCAACTTCCTTTCCTTTGGCAAAATGGGTCAAAAGAAGGACTTGACAGGCTCAGAAAAGTCAAAAATAGTGAGATATCTTGCAGAGGGATGCAGCACTCTTAAAATTGCAAAGCTTCTGAAGCGTGATCATCGAAAAATCAAGCAATTCATTCAAAATAGTCAACAGGGTCGCAAGAAGCGTGTGGAAAAACCAAGGCGCAAAATAACTGCCCATGAACTGAGAAAAGTCAAGCGTGCAGCTGCCAAGATGCCACTTGCCACCAGTTTGGCCATATTTCAGAGCTGCAACATCACTGGAGTGCCCAAAAGCACAAGGTGTGCAATACTCAGAGACATGGCCAAGGTAAGAAAGGCTGAAAACGACCACCACTGAACAAAACACACAAGCTGAAACGTCAAGACTGGGCCAAGAAATATCTCAAGACTGATTTTTCTAAGGTTTTATGGACTGATGAAATGAGAGTGAGTCTTGATGGGCCAGATGGATGGGCCCGTGGCTGGATTGGTAAAGGGCAGAGAGCTCCAGTCCGACTCAGACGCCAGCAAGGTGGAGGTGGAGTACTGGTTTGGGCTGGTATCATCAAAGATGAGCTTGTGGGGCCTTTTCGGGTTGAGGATGGAGTCAAGCTCAACTCCCAGTCCTACTGCCAGTTTCTGGAAGACACCTTCTTCAAGCAGTGGTACAGGAAGAAGTCTGCATTCTTCAAGAAAAACATGATTTTCATGCAGGACAATGCTCCATCACACGCGTCCAAGTACTCCACAGCGTGGCTGGCAAGAAAGGGTATAAAAGAAGAAAATCTAATGACATGGCCTCCTTGTTCACCTGATCTGAACCCCATTGAGAACCTGTGGTCCATCATCAAATGTGAGATTTACAAGGAGGGAAAACAGTACACCTCTCTGAACAGTGTCTGGGAGGCTGTGGTTGCTGCTGCACGCAATGTTGATGGTGAACAGATCAAAACACTGACAGAATCCATGGATGGCAGGCTTTTGAGTGTCCTTGCAAAGAAAGGTGGCTATATTGGTCACTGATTTGTTTTTGTTTTGTTTTTGAATGTCAGAAATGTATATTTGTGAATGTTGAGATGTTATATTGGTTTCACTGGTAAAAATAAATAATTGAAATGGGTATATATTTGTTTTTTGTTAAGTTGCCTAATAATTATGCACAGTAATAGTCACCTGCACACACAGATATCCCCCTAAAATAGCTATAACTAAAAACAAACTAAAAACTACTTCCAAAACTATTCAGCTTTGATATTAATGAGTTTTTTTGGGTTCATTGAGAACATGGTTGTTGTTCAATAATAAAATTAATCCTCAAAAATACAACTTGCCTAATAATTCTGCACTCCCTGTATATAGTCATATAGATAAATAGGTATTTATAACAAAAATATGACTATATACATGTCAGGTTAGCACGCAAGCAATAACAGTTCTTCAAGCACACCACCTTGAAGAAGTTAGGGTGGTCATGGTATCTGGAGTCCTGAACTTTTATCTTTCAACCTGTAGTACGCACACACACCCAACCGTGATAAGATTTTACTTTGAGTGCAGATAGCATGAGCAAAAAAAAGTAATTTAGCATGCCTCTGGCCCTATATGTATAATATATGCTTCATAGTTCACATTTGTATTTTTAAACATGTTAACTTTTCATTTATAAAAAAACAAAAATAAATTATTGAAAGTAACATTGGAAAATGTATTTTTATAGAATTCAATGGCTTCTCCCTCCTTTCTTTTCATATTGCTTCCTCTTTGTTTTTCTTTGGGAACATGCTATTTTATTCATACATACATTCAATATATTGTAAATGTAGGCCTTTAAAGACTTCAAACACATCAAATTGTTACCAATGGAGATGAATGGTCCTTAATTTAAAGTTTATGCTTCTAATTTTTTTAATTGGTTTTGAATTTTTGGTGCTATTTGTTTTAAATAAAATAAAAGACTCATTAATCAAAGCTTTAGGCAAACAACACATTTTTAAATATCATATCAGTGACCATAAAGTTGCATTTCTTTTTAACAATCAATCTGAAACATTTTTTTCAGTATTTATTACAACTTTTATTATGACTTTATATAAATCACTGAATATTTAACCTTCATTTTATCTACATCCTCATTAAATAGAAAAAAAAAAAAGAACAGGTTACGAGGGCAAGAATTTTATGAGATCATTACAATACCTTTGTTATACCTGCTTCATTCAAGATGTCATATGTCAAGATAATTAAACTAAAGCTAACAGTTTTGAATAATAACTTTGAAAGGTGCATACTTTTAAGCTTCCTGTTTCTTCTGCACATAAATAATGCACCTGGCTTTGAGAGCATTAGGATAATTTGCAAATGTATTAATGAGGAGCTTTCTTTGTCAGTTACTCAAACTGTTTCATATAACACCAATCATATTCAGAAACATTAAACTGAATTGTGCTGACCTAGAAACAGGTTATCAAAATGTGTTATATATCTCAAAATAATCTAATCTCAGTAAGTAACATTTTCTCTTTCAATTTCTAGAGAAGGTATTGAGTTTAGTGATATGATAATCTTACGGCTCACTTCCATTTAGCCAAAAGTTACCAAAGTGTCCGACAGCAATGTAGTTTCAATTTAGTACCAGGTTTCCATTGAAATATTTTGTGCATTTCGTGGAGTCACACTTTTTGTGTAGGTGTAAGTTAACATTGTTTAAAGGCTTCCATCTGATGTTGGATTTCTTGAAAATCAAGTTACCCGACCTTATGTTATAAAATGTATGTTTAACAATGGCGCTCCTTATCTGTGATCACCTCTAAAGAGAAAAAAAAACAAAGATAAAGTTATTTATAAGACATATTTTTTTTTTAAACTATAAGCAAACACAATTTTTCATTATAATTATATTTTCCACTTTATTAATATATGTAATAGTCTTGTTTGAATTTTGTAGATATGTGCTTGCATATATTTTTATATGTAAATGCATACTGATAGTTCCAGAAGAACATAAGTGCAACTATTCGTATACATGGGACAACAATATATATTGTATATTACAATTTTTTCCTACATTGAAACACTTGCATTGTTTGCAAGTTTTAAAATCTCAAAGGAACAAGGCCTCTCTTGCACCTAGTTGAGCTGGACGTAATTTTCTTAATTATTGACTGCCTCTGACAGTGTATTAATGTTTTGTGCTTTTATTAGAAACCTGATTAATGGCTTCTAATACTTCCTATGGGACACGAAAATATTTAGGTATAAAGCGCCATCGTAAGGAGTCAATAAACAAAATTACCAAATTGTAATGAATTTTCATTCTTACCAACATTTGTTCAAAACTAACGTCCAAAATGAATGTCCACAGGACTATTCGTTTTACCAAACAAATTACACTTTCAGCACATGCGCCCCTTGAAACCCAGGCAATGACCAATTTAGGTGTTTTAGTTGAGCTAATAAACATAGAAGAAGTATGGTTAAAACCAGTAGCCTAAAACAAAGTCCATATCACTATCCAAGAGAGGATCTAGTAACATAGAAAACTGTGGTTTACGCTTATGAAGCAGTACCGTGGCAGAATCGGCAGGCAGAAGAGCAGTCAAAGTTCCGGGGAGGGTAAAAACCAAAACAGAAATACACAGAGTAGCACACCCAGGATAACAGATCAATAGATATGACCACAAACTCTATCTAGAAGCATGAGAAAATAGTTATGATTGCATGGAAAGCAAATGATATGACAAACTCTATACATACTTTACATTGAAAACTCTAACCAGCATTATTCAAACTCATCAGAAACCCCTTTTGTTTTCACACACTGAGGTTGATTCAAGTTTTTCAGAAGGAATCATCCCTTTTTTATCAAAGTGATCAAAATCTTCTCCCCAAGTCAGACACATCCAAACTTGATAACTCCCAGGATATTCAATCTCCAATTCCCCACAACAGCATTTTTTATAAATGATAATGGCTATCAAACAAAAACACCAGAACAGATACACAAAACAAAACAACAACACAAATCTAAAATGCTGGATTTTCTCTCTTTTTGCCTTACATCCCATTTATATCACAACCACAGCCTCATCAGAAACATTGACAACATGAGAAACATGCAAATGTGCCCCTATCAACAAAAGCTTTCTCTTACAGTGGGTTAATGGAGTCCATGTGTGTGTATTGAAACTGAATAGAGTAAAATGTATTTTTTATTAAAAAAATGTTGCAATCTAATTTAATAATATGTATACATTGGTTTCTAGGATGAGTATGCATAGATTGTTGGTTTATCAGTTGATCTGTGTTAGATGAGCATTTATCAACTGCCTTTGGCTGTTCAATTTGGTTTGTCCAATTTGGAGATATTTTATTCATATCATATGGTCAGATGGATTGTGATCACCAAAGTCAATAGTTTTTAGCAATTATATGGGTGGATTTTCCAATATCTGCTCAGATACAATATTTTTCAAATTTGGAAATGGATTTATCTGTGGAGTAAAAAAAATGAAATGTGGAGTTATAAAATATAATTATTATAGGAAAATGTAGTATTGGATATTAGTCAGGATTTAGTTGCAATGGGTTAAATTCTAGATAGGAAAAAAGTTATTTTAAATGACTATTAAGTAATGCTATTGAACTGTGCATGAGTAAAGTTAAAATAGAATTATCAATATGTCAGGCAAATTATTTCACTTATAACTTTTCACTTATGGTATTGGACGTCAGGCAAGGATGTTAAGATTTATATAATTAGCCTTTCACTTATGGTATAAACAAAGCAGATTGGTCTAAGATGTATATAAATACAGTGACCTTGAACTAAAATATTGTTATCTGATACCTTCTGATCTCAGGTATTGTATTGATTGTTACTTGTTTTTAATATTTAATAAATAGATTTGTTTCAACTAATATTTTATAGTTGTAAGTATTGTTTAATCTGTTAGATAACCCATATTGAATGTTGTCTGTAGCTAGAAAATCTAATTGAGGCATAAAGTGCATCTCTCTCTCTCTCTCTCTCTCTTTCTCTCTCTCTCTGCAAGATCATATATCTATTGCTAATCACTCATAAGTGACAGCCCTAGACAAAAGAAGAATATATTATTACCATTCTGCTCCTAATAAGACATTTGGGGGCTCGTCCGGGATTTGTGAACATGGACCCATAGTGATTTCATTGCTGGACATTGAATGCTCTGGTGTGTTGGGATGCCTTTTGAGTAATTTTGCTCTTTTTTATCAAATAGAGTTAAGCTATGGATGTGGACACTGTTGAATTTAATTTAATAGACACAGATAGAGATCCAACCTTGTTTTGTATGTTCTCCTTCATGTGTTTCAAGATTGTGTTATTGCTAGCATTAATAAATATGGGGGATTTTTAATTTGCTGATAGCTTCAGAGCCAACTTTACATACTTTGTGGAATTCTTTAAGTTATATTGTAGCTATCAAAGATAAAATAATTTAAGGGCAAAATTTTACAAGGCCTGTAAAATACCTTACTGAATTCCTTGTTTAAATGAACAACTACATATAAGTTATAATTAGCAAACATCTTTTGTAGATTATGTAAATATACAGTTAGAGGACTACAGATTTCAAAGCATGCAAGCTGCTCATACTGTGAGATTTTTACAAGATAATCTTTCTACATTAGAAAATAGCAATACTTTAAATTAACTAAAAGTACATGTGGAAGTGGTATTTTTATGTATTGTGTTAAATTAAGTCACTGGACTCAAATTAGCAGTTTAAATAGATATCCTCTACATGAGTTACTACAAAATTATTATTATTATTATTATCGTTTATTTGAAGAGTGCCAACAGATTCTGCAACAAAATGAGGATGTATTTTTAAAGAAAAAACAAAAGAACACTGTGATCCTTCAAAAGCATCTCCTTTATTCCTTTATTCCTTTTATTCTCCTCTAACAGCAAAAAACAAGCAAAGTTAGGCAACACGCCTTAAACACAGTTGTGCAGGAATATCATGGCAAAGGACCAATCTGCCCTACATGTTTCGGTGGTTCCTTATTCATGGACATGATAGGCTGCCATTACACCCTGCCTTAAATACCTAATACTGTGTTCTTATTGGTCTAAGACCTTTCTGATAATTAACCCCTTCAGTTCCTGTGCACATTGTCTAACATTGAACCTATGTAAAAATAATTCCAATCAGGTTATTTCTTTATTAATTAATTAATTAATTAATTAATTGATTGATTAGTTGTGGGTCATCAACTTAAATAAAAAATATAAATATAAATAAAAATACAAATGAATAGAGCATTTAACTATTAAATTATAATCATTAGAATTCTACCTTCTATGCTTAACCCAACCCTAGTCTTAAATATGTAGACCTCAATTTTACCTCCAGGTGAGCTCTGTTTATTACTTTATGTGTGCAGCCTCTCTCAACGAGGTGCTGTTTCAATATTTCACTCTCTTTGTTGAAGTCTTCTTCCAAGGAGCAGTTTTGTTGGATCCTCATGAACTGCCCCTTGGCCACCCCAAATCCTGTGTCACGAGGATGATTACTCCTTGCGTGAAGCAAGGAGTTGGATGTGATGGGCTTACGATATTGAGTGGTAAGTATGCTTCCACTCAATACATCCCCTTCAAGATTAATATCCAAATAGGGTATGGTGTTAACTTCAACCTGTGAGGTAAACTCCAGGCCCACCTCATTAGAATTGAGATAGGTCAAAAAGTCATATATTTCTTCAACTTCTCCTACCCAGACGAATAGGAGATCATCAATTAATCTCTTATAAGAGTTAAAGGGACGCTGTACCTATTTTTTTTCTTTTGTAATTCAGAAAGAGCATGCAATTTTAAGCAACTTTCTAATTTACTCCTATTATCAATTTTCCTTCGTTCTCTTGCTATCATTATTTGAAAAAAAGGCATCTAAGCTTTTTTTTGGTTTCAGTACTCTGGACAGCACTTTTTTATTGGTGGATGAATTTATCCACCAATCAGCAAGGACAACCCAGGTTGTTCACCAAAAATGGGCCGGCATCTAAACTTACATTCTTGCATTTCAAATAAAGATACCAAGAGAATGAAGAAAATTTGATAATAGGAGTAAATTAGAAAGTTGCTTAAAATGTCATGCTCAATCTGAATCACGAAAGAAAAATTTTGGGTACAGTGTCCCTTTAATCTTATCTCTGAATGGGTTTTTCTCTCCAAAGATGTGGCACAGCTCCCACCAACCAATGAATAGGTTGGCATATGATGGGGCAAATTTTGCCCCCATGGCTGTCCCACATCTCTGGAGATAAAAAAGTTTGTTCAAATTTGAAATAATTATGGGTAAGGAGGAACATAAGGACCTCCACTATGAATTCAGTTAAATCCACATGATAATTACTGAATTGTTGTAACATATATTTCACAGCTTTAATGCCATGTGCACGTGGGATAGCTGAGTGGAGGCCAACTATGTCCACTGTCAACCACTTACAGTCATTCCCCCACTCAATACCCTCCATGATTTTCATAAGGTGGGTGGTGTCCTTAAGATAAGATGGTAAGACATGGATGATGGGTTGTAGAAGGGACTCAATCCAACCTGATCATTTATCAAACAGAGATCCTATGCCTGAAACTATCGGTCTACCTTTCACCTCCTCCAAGGTTTTATGTACCTTGTAGAGGTGATGGAATATAGGAATAACAGGCTTTTGTACCATCAAGTGGTCAAAGGTTTCAGGATCAATTAGTCCCCTCATCAGACCATCATCCAGTAAATGTTTTAACTCAATCCCAAATCTCTCTATAGGATTGTAGCTCTATTCACTGTATACCTGTGTATCAGTTAACTGTCGTAAGGCTTCTCTCACATATTCATTTCTTTCCATCGCAACTATGTAACCACCCATGTCCACCTGTTTTATTACAATATCGTTGATTTAATAACAATTTATGGTTTAGACCCAAATTGTGTGTTGTCTTGTAGGGTTGTTCTGAAAGTTTGATTAGATCCTCTTCTACTCGGAGATGAAACACCTCCAAAAAGGGCCCTTTGGCTCAAGTAGGGTAAAAAATAGACTTGGGATTGAAACCTATGTGACTGGTCTTAATAGAGCTCTCTGGATGGAAGCTAAGGGCCCCCAAGTCATGAAGGGTTAAATAGTCTATCCCCTCTATAAAATCTATAATATTAGATATATCAGGGGTGCTCAATTGTCATTCTACTGCATCATGGATGTTTGGGGCATTATCAATACCTTCTACCTCATCTGTGGTGTCTGAATTTCAGAAGAATTTCTTCAACGTTAGGTCCCTAACGTTGTGTTTTTAAACCCTTTGGATGAGCATGATCCTTTTAAAACTCCTGTATCTGTATCTGTTATACCATCTGCACCTCCAGTATACCAAAATATATATCTAGATTTACATAATGCTGAGACTTTACATTGTTTTCCATTAACACGACCACCTGTTCTTTCTGAGAATAAATTTATCTCAGCTGACAAATTTAAATCTCTTATGGCCCATAATGATAAGAAAGCTAAAGAATTTGATGATATGGAGATTGCTTTGCATTAGGCAAAATGGTCTTTGGGTGAGGAAATTAGTGTTAAAAAAGATTTAGAATTTAAATTGCAATTTTTATCCCAAAAAATTACTTCTGTTAAAAAGTCTGATTTTGATAACCTAAGAAATACTTCTGATGCTAAATTAGAAAAAAGCTGATAAATTGTTATAGAAACTGAATGAAAAAATGATCGTCTGCATTCTGATCTGAAATTTCAGATCCAGTTTCTGTTAATCTGAATTAACCACATTCTAGTATAAAAGCAACTAAGGCTAGAGCTAATTTACCTGAGATTGGCTTGGCACCCCTTTATATAGATACAATAGATGACTTTATTAAATTTAGTCAATTTACTGTGCAATTTTTGGGTTGTGAGACTGGAAATGAATCACAACTGATTGAGATATTACTCAAGTGATTGGAATCACATTTCCCTGTTATAGAAGGCTTTGCACATTCCTTTCCTCAGTTGATTGATAAATGCTGTCAAAAGTTATTTCATGTCACAAATAAGTTCCAGTTGCAAAATCCTTGGCACCCCTTCCTACTGAATCTATTACAGAGACTCCAAATAGAATTTTTGGGTTTTTTTAGCTGCATTTGACAAAAAACAACTTCCCCTGGACCTAGAAGGGACATACAAAATGATTTAAAGAATAGCAAAGTCATTCTTGAATTAATTCTTACATTAGTTCCTGCTAACATTTCACACATAATGCCTGTCTGCTATGGTGACATGAGAGATGTTGACTTCCATACTTGGATTGACCATTTGCAAATAGAAACTGACAGACATTATCAGTATGCCCCTGTATCTGAACTTGGAGGGGAGCTGTCAGGGTTTTTTTCCCTGCTTTTTTTGCCATGTGCTGCTGGCAGCCGTTTTACTCACCTCTCTTGCAGAGTCTGGTGCACAGTGTGTGATGCTGCTCATTTCCTGCACGTTCTCTTATGGCCAGACTGGTGTACATTATCCGTTAAAGACAGGTTGCAGTCTCAGAATTGTGATGTCATCACTTATTATTTAAAGGGCCTCTGTTCATTATGCTTTGCCCTTGCGTTGTCTCAGACCTGTTTGTGAGTTCCAGTTCCTGTGTATTACCTGGCTGCCTGACGTCCCACCTGGTTCCTGAACCCTGGATTGTTCCTGACTCTGCTGTTCTCCTTGTTCCTGATTCCAGCTCATCTGACTACTCGCTTTGGCTCCTGACTCGGCTCATATGACTACCTGCTCTGGCTTTGAATCCTGGCTAGTTGTTTGACTTGTGGACTTTTTATTATTTTTTGTTATTAATAAAGGTGTGATTATTTTTGCACTTCTCGTCTCAGTCTGATTCCTGGCACCCTGACATTACGCAAGGGCCATGAATCCTGATGGGGCTAATAATGCACCTTTACCTACCATCATTTCCAGGATGGATGAACAGGATCACCGCTTGGATCAATTTGCACTAGCCCTGCAAACCCTGCTGACTAGCACTGCACATTTGGACCAAAGTGTCACACAAGTTATGGCTGCTCCTGATTCTGCTGCTGCACCTAGTTCTACCAGGAGCATGTCCGGTTTTGCACCTCTACCTCAGCGATATGGAGGCGATCCTATTCAGTGCAGAGGGTTTTTGAACCAGGTGGAAATTTTCCTTGAGATGTTACCTCAGGTGTTTCCCTCTGACAGAGCTAAGGTGGGATTTCTCATCTCGTTACTCTCTGACACAGATCTTGTCTAGGCTAATCCCTTGTGGGAGACTAATAAACCTGTGATTTCAAATCACCTGAATTTGTGGCCCCCTTTCAAAGGGTATTTGATGTTATGGCTCGCTCCTCCTCTGCTGCTAAACGACTCATGTCCATTCAGCAAGGTACAAGATCTGTTGCTCAGTATGCCATTGAGTTCCGTACGCTTGCCGCAGAGGTAGGTTAGAATAATGAAGCCCTTGTTGCCGCCTTCTTTCATGGGCTCTTTGATGCGATTAAAGACGAAGCTGCTGCCAGAGATTTACCAGAGGATCTTGAGGCATTAGTGTCTTCTTTTATCCTAATTGACATCAGACTCAGAGAGAGGCCCTCTTCCAAGGAGCACTTGCGGAAGCCTCCTGTTCTGTTGTCTCCTACATGTTCGTTCCCACCAATGCCTCCCTCTCCTCCCATGCCTCCTGGTCCTGAGTCACCAGGTACTGCTGAGCCGATGCAGTTGGGATTCACACGCCTCTCTGTGGCGGGAAAGCCTTTAGGAGAAGGGAGGGGCTCTGCCTCTATTGTGGGTTACAGGGCCACCTTTTAAAGTCTTGTCCTACATGCCTGGGAACTGCTCGCACCTAAGGTCCTGTCAGGGTAGACCTTGGGTGGTTTATCCTCGTCCCCAGAACTGCTAAAGGAGAAACCTTTGGTCATGGTTGTCCTTTCCTGGGTGGACTGCTCCATAGTCACCCAGGCTCTTGTTGACTCTGGTGCTAGGGGCTATTTCATTGACAGTGATTTTGTATCAAAGCACTCCATTCCTGTTTTGTCTCAGTCCATTCCACTTGCTATTGAGGCCATTGATGGCAGGCCCCTTCAGCCCGCACTCGTTACTCATGAAACCGCTCAGTTATCCATGGCTGTTGGGGCTCTCCATTTTGAAACCCTCCAGTTCCATGTGATAAACTCCCCACATTTTTCAGTTGTTCTGGGTTATCCTTGGCTCCAAAAGCACAATCCCAGTCTCGACTGGCGCAGGTCCGAAATGTTGTCATGGTCTTCACAATGTATTTCCACTTTGGAAACCAGTTAAAGTCTTGTGCACTTCTTCAGTATCTCAATTGCCAGAGAAGTACTGAGAGTTCCTAGGCATTTTTGACAAGGTGCATGCCGGTACGTTGCCTCCTCACTGGTCTTACAATTGTGCCATAGACCAGCAACCCGGAGCCATTCCACCTCTGGGCCGGGTTTACCCTCTGTCTCTTGCAGAGAATTGTGCTATGGAGGAGTATGTTGCCAATGCTCTGTCGCGGGGGATTATCCACAAATCCTGCTCTCCTGCAGGGGCTGGCTTCTTCTTTGTGAAGAAAAAGAGTGGCGAGTTAAGACCATGCATCGATTATAGGGGTCTTAATCATCTTACCATTAAGAATGCTTACCCTATTCCGCTCATTATGGAACTCTTTGACCAACTCAAGGGAGCCACGGTCTTTTCTAAACTTGATTTGAGAGGAGCGTACAATCTTGTTAGGATCAAGGAGGCCACAAATTGAAAACAACATTTAACACCAGGAGCAGGCATTATGAACATGTTGTAATGCCCTTTGGCCTATGTAATGCTCCTGCTGTTTTCCAGGAATGTATTAATGATGTTCTACGAGATATGTTGCAACAGTGTGTTGTGGTGTACTTAGACGACATCCTCATACACTCACCCACACTTGAGGCTCATCGTCCTGATGTAACACGGGTTCTTCAGAGACTACATGAGAACGGCCTGTTTTGTAAACTCAAGAAATGTGAGTTCCATCAGACTCAAGTAACCTTCCTAGGTTATGTGATCTCCATTGCAGGGTTCTCCATGGATCATGACTAGTTGTCTGCAGTTCTGCAGAGGCCGTGCCCAGTTGGTCTTCTGTCTATTCAATGTTTTTTGGGGTTCGCCAATTACTATAGAAAGTTTATTAAAAACTTTTCTTCCTTGGTCAAACCTATCACAGACATGACCCGTAAAGAGAATGATCCACTCCATTGGTCGCCTACTGCCATTAGGGCCTTTGATAGTCTTAAGACTGCCTTTGCTGCCGCTCCAGTTTAGGCTCATCCTAAACCTGTCCTGCCTTTCATTCTTGAGTTTGATGTGTCTGAGACTGGAGTAGGTGCCCTCTTCTATCGACATCCTACGCCTGACGGTTCCTTGCATCCATACAGTTTCTTCTCTAAGAAATTGTCTCCAGCAGAGTGCAATTATGAAATTGGCGACAGGGAATTACTGGCCATAATTTTGGCATTCAAGGAATGGATGCATCTTCTGGCGGGTACTAGCTTACCAGTGCTCATTCTTACTGACCAAAAGAATTTAACTTATCTATCCAAAGCAAAACGTTTGTCGCCCCAACAGGCCAGATGGGCACTATTTTTGTCTTGTTTTTTTTTTTATTTAACATAATGTTTTTCTTTATTCCAACTGTATATGTACACAATCAACAACAAAAATACAAAAGGAGAAAAAACAAAAAGCACATTAAACAGTTCACATATACATTTTCTGTGCACCACACAGGATGTCTTTATGAAAATTATTACATATATCTAAATGAACCTCCATTCGGGGATCCAAATGAAGAGGTGCACAAAAGAGAAGAAAAAACAAATATATAAAGCATGGTCCACATGACTCAGTCTCATCATACTATACTCACATTATAAGCTAATCTACAAAATTACAACGTTCCTCCTCTAGTCTGCCTATCTTCCATTTTTTAACTAAAAATATAGATCAAAGTCTTCTTTGAAGAATCCACACATACTGTTGGTGTAATTTTATATTTCTTTCACCAACCATCACTAATCAAATCAAAATAGAACAGGACAAGATAGAACAAGAAAAAAACAACAACAAAACAAACAAAAAAAAAGGGGGGGGAGGCCCCCCTTACTTCCACCTTCATTATATCTGAGAGGCACTAATACCATTCCACTGGAAAAATATTACGTAGACATAGCTGTTCAAAACATTCCGTTTTATAGTAGTGAGATGTCAATGTAAATTGCATTGTTAGGGGATAAGATAGAATAACCCTCAACCATTTTAAAAAGAAGGCCTTAGTTTTTTTATCATGTATAGGTAATATAGTGAATTGTTCAAAAAGTATTTGATAATACATAGCATGTGTAAAATTCACTATTGATGGGGCTGCCTTGTTTTTCCAGTTCTTTAATATCAGATTACGGGCTACCACAATAGCAGTATTTATTAGGTTGATATTTCCTCAGTTGGAACTTTCTGTTATGAGGAAAAAGATGTCTCTAGATTTAAGTTTCAGCCTACTTTCTCGCTTCTGATTAAGCCAATATTCTACCTTTTTCCAGAACTGGAAAAGCTTAGGACAAGATCAAAAAGAATGTATTAGGTCCACAGCCGGATTATTACATTTACAGCAACAGTCAGCTCTATTCAAATTCCATTTAATCATTTTCAGAGGTGTCATATAAGCTTTGTTAAGCAACTTTATATGTGACTCTTTCCAGGTTACAGATATATGTGTGTTCCGAATCCATTCATAGCTTATTCTAACTGTATCTATCGTCACATCACTATATTTTATTTTCCAAAACTCTACTAATCTGTCTAGGACTAGCTGCCCTTGTTTAGCCAACATGATCTTATATAGTTGAGAAATATTGTGGTTTCCCGTTTTATATATGATCATGTAAGGGATAATTTTGGTCCCTTCCAGTGTTTCCACTGGACTTTTAAGCCCTTGTATAAAATGTCTGATCTGCAAGTACGCAAAAAAATTCTTATTAGATAGATTAAACTCTCTGGACATAACTTAAAAAGATTTCAGCTGTTGCATATTATCAAAACCCTGATGAACATAGCTCAAGCCTTTATGTGACCATACTTTAAAAACCTTTGCCGATATACCCGGTAAAGATTTTGGGTTTCCCCTAATCGGGAGATAGAAGGATATTTCATAATTTACATTCAGTTCTATATTAGGTTTTTGCCATGCAACCACCACATTATATATTGTATTTATATTTTTTATATATTTTGAAAGTTGTGGAGCTGGACAATGCAATATAGCTTTTAACAAAAATGGAGAGATCAATCCCTCTTCTAATGATAAAGATGTAAGATAATTTGCTTCTGTGATCCAATCCACAACAAAACGTGCTAGCGTTACTATATTATATTTTTTAATATCATCTTCCATACTACATGTTAACTTTGCTATAGACAGCATATGTCTCCTCTTACCCCATAGAAATATGGCACATTCTTTATTGAACTTTTTAATGTTTTGACTATGTATATATAACGGGACATTCTGTAGAATATACATTAATTGCAGAAACAGAATAGTATTTATAACCATAACCATAGCTGAAAGGGAAATAGGAAAGGCTTTCCATCTCTCTAGCTTCAAAGTTGCTTTTCTGAAAAAAGATGTATAGTTCAGTCTGTACCATTGTTTGGTATCCAGATGTAAGTGTATTCCTAAGTATTTAATAGATAAAGTCTCTTTTAATATACAATTTTTAATACTATTCCTATTTTTGTGGATCCATAAAATATCAGATTTACTAGTATTGACTTTATATCCTGAAAAGGAGCCGAATTTCTTCATAATATCTAGGGCCTGTGGTATATTATTTTTGGTATCTTCCATAAATAGCAACAAATCATCTGCATATAATAGCAAGGCTATTTTTTGTTCTCCTAAGCAAATACCTTTTATCCCTTCCCACAGAAGAATAGCAAGGAGTTCTATAGAAATATTAAATAGTAAGGGCGAGAGTGGGCAGCCCTGCCTGGTCCCCCTATTCAGCATAAAATTATCTGTCTGACTACCATTTATCAATATAGAAGAGATTGGATAGTCATATAATGTCCTAACAAATTGAATAAAATGTCTGGAGAATCCAAACTTTTCTAAAGATGTGTATAGGATGATCCCATATTATTGAATCAAATGCCTTTTCAGCATCTACCACAATTAATGCAGCATCTTGGTTAGTCTGAACTTGATCTTCTAATTTATCCCTATAGTGTTCGAGTACTAATGTAACTTTACGCATATTTTTAAAAGAGGATCTTCCGGACATAAAACCAGATTGATCTGGATGTATAATATGCTCAAGACACAGTTTCAATCTATTGGCAACAATATGTGTTAAGAGTTTATAGTCTGTGTTGAGCAAAGATATTGGTCTGTACGATTCTGGGTATAGAGGATTTTTATCTTTCTTCAGAATTAACATTATATTAGATGCCGCAAAGTATTTGGGCATTTTTTGTGCATATATATATAGTATTGATTAAAGAGATTAGTTAGCGTGTCTACTATCTCAACTTTTTTGTACATTTCTGCGGGTATCTGATCTGGACCCGGAGCTTTGTTACAATTAGCCTGATCTATGGCTTCTATCACTTCCTCTCTGGTAACAGGGCTATTTAAAGCATTTATGAGATCTAGTGGAACTTAGGGTGGTTTTACTTTATGCCAAAAAGCACCTTTATTACTTGTATCTATTTCTCCTGCTGTATATATCCCTTGATGATATTTCAAAAAAGTCTATTTGGTCTTAGGAAGATCAGTATATCTATTTTGCCCAGTTATAATAGCTTCTATTACATTATTTTTTTTCCTGGCTTTGTCCAGCCTAGAAAGAAATTTAGATAATTTACCTTGATGGCCTTTGTAAATCGCGTTCAGTTTCAGCTCTTACCAAGCAATCTTTTGTTTAATAAGCAGATCTCTTTCAAGTTTTGCTAGTTTTTTTTTATTTATCCCATACCTTTTTACTGGGTTCATTCATATATTTACGGTATATATTCCGAACTTGACTTGCCAACTGAATCTCCCTAGCCTTTGTCTTTCTCTTTTTTGTTATCATAAAAGCTTTGATCTCGCCTCTTAACCAAGCCTTCGCCGTTTCCCAAAAAATCTCTATTTTTTTTATATGTTTTATTGAATATATTAAAATCTCTTCATTTTTGTATCAACCAGTTGCAGAAAAAGCTAGCCCTCTCGTCTCTTTGGATTGGTCTTAGACAGATATCTAGCGCTATAATAGCATTATCCGAAATACTTATATCATATATTTTGGTTTTTACTTCTTAATTAAATAGTGAGTTGATACTAAGAAGAACTCTATCCTAGATAAAGAACTGCAAGTTTTTGAATCACACATAAACCTTTTAATGTTGCGATGTTGTATGCGCCATATATCATGAAGCTTAAGGTTTTTACATATTTTTACAAATATTTTAGTCTTTTGTTTGGAGAGAAAAGCTTTCTTAGGGCTGAATTTATATAAATGTGTAGGTATTAAATTCAAATCACCTGCCAGTATTACATTATGTCCGATGTACTCCGATAGATGAAAGATTAAATTATTCCAAAAATGTATATCTATTTTATTGGGGCCATATATATTACATAAAATTAATTTTACTCCATTAATCTGTAGCTCTACTATCAACCATCTTTCATCTGGATCTATATCTGTTTTGATAATATTGTATGTCAACTTTTTGTTCAGTAATATTGCCACTCCTTTCTTTCTCTTTGAACAGTTGTGGCTATCACCTCCCCAACCCATTTGCTTCGCTTCTTCCAGTTTAAGGTGAATTTCCTGTATAAAGCCTATATCAGGGTCAAATTTCCCAAGTTGTCACAGTATTATTTTGATTGGGGAAGTGATGCCACCAACGTTCCAGGAAAGACATCTAATAATCTCCCTCACCATAAATTACTATAAAATGTTTATGTGACAAGAGAAAAAAGAGAATGCGAGGGGGAGTGGGGGGGAGGGGGAGGGGGGAGGGGGAGTAGGGGAGGAGAGGGGCAGGGGAGAGAGAGAAGAAAAAAATAAAATAAAATAAAAAAATAAAAATAAAACCACTTCAACTGAAATTTGCCAGCATCTTTCATTCACTTTTGCTACAACTTCCCTGTGGAACTAGCCCTAAACTTATTTTAATATTAATTTTTCTCTTTTAAAGAACTACTGCATTTCCCAAATTGATTGGGCCACTGTCAGCTTCAATCACAATTTTTGCAGGATACAACAGCCTAGCTTTATATCCCTTTTGTATTAATTTAGTACAATATGGAGTCATTTCCTTCCTCCTAGCGGCAGTGTCGCTGGAATAGTCCTGAAAGAGCAAAATTCTACTTTCCCCAACTATCAGTTTTTCCTTTTTTCTATATAGTCGCTGGATGTTAATTTTATCTTGAAAATCTAGGAATCTGATCATAATTGGTCTATATTTTTTTTTTCCAGCAGCGCTGTCCCTAGGAGCTCTTTCAACCTTTAATGGTAAAATCTGTTGCTCAATACCTAATATTTGGGGTAATATAAATGCAGCAAAATGTAGTGTATCTTTGAATTCCTCTGTCTCAGGAAGGCCTATAATTTTTACGTTGCTCCATCTGGTCCGGTCTTCTAGATTGTCTATTCTAGCATTCAACAGTTTGATTTTTTTACCTTCTGCTGATACTATCTCTAATTGGCTATTAAATGTATCCTCAATTACTGATATTCTATCCTCTGTCTCGGTTAATCTACTGGCAAATTGCCTAACTTCCACTAATAAGTTTGCCATCTGGCTTTTCAGAAATTCAAATTGGGGTAAGAAGATATCTGACAGCTGGTTCACCATTAACTGCACATCTGCTTTCGTAAATGCTCCTTCATTGTGATTCTCACTTAGTGCCTTAGATAGCCGGTTTTTCTTATCTTTTGTTTTAGGGGGCATAGTCTGTGAAGTCCTATGGGTGCTTGTCTTGGTTTAATTATGTGGTCTCCTACCTGCCTGGTAGTATGAATGTTAGGGCTAATGTCCTCTCTCGACAATTTGCGCCTCTGTCCACGGAGGAGTCTCTACCTACTCCAGTTATACCTCCTGACCATATTTTTGCTACCATACGTACTAATTTGACTTCTCACTTAAGGGAGGAGATCCTGGCTGCACAACCCAAAGCACCTCCTGAGAAACCTAGTGGTTAGTGCTTTGTTACTGAGAATCTTCAAACTAAACGTTTGCACACGTTTGCACACTAAAGCCGCAGGTCACCCGGGCAAGAACCAAATGATTTGGTCTGTCACTCGACAATTCTGGTGGCCAGGTCTTCGTTCTGATGTTGCTGCATATGCTGCCTCCTGCTTAGTTTGTGCACAGAATAGGACTCCTCAACATCTTCGTGTGGGTCTTCTTCAACCTATTGCTTATGGTGAGCATCCTTGGACACATCTTTCCATGGACTTCATTGTCAAGCTCCCTGTTTCCAATGGCAATACTGTTATCCTTATAGTGGTTGACCGTTTTTCTTAAATGTCACATTGCATTCCCTTGAAGAAGCTGCCTACCGCTCAGGAGTTTGCTTCAATTATTGCCCAGGAGGTCTTCCATTTACATGGGTTACCCAAGGAGATAGTGTCGGACCGGGGTAGCCAGTTTGTCTCCAGATTTTGGTGTTCCTTTTGTGCTCAAATGGGGATCCAGCTTTCCATCTCCTCGGCATATCACCGTCAATCCAATGGGGCTGCGGAACAGTCTAATCAAGCTCTGGAACAGTTCCTCCATTGCTATGTCTCAGATCACCACAATAATTGGTCTGAACTGTTACCTTGGGCAGAGTTTGCTCGTAATAGTTCTATTAATGCTTCCTCCCAGTTATCCACATTCGTGGCGAATTATGGGTTTCAACATTCCTTGTTGCCCATTTCATTCATGTCTCAGGGTATTCTGGCTTTTGAGGCACATCTCCCGAAACTCCGTTCCACGTGGGTGCAGATTCAGAATTGCCTTCATCGTTCTATGTAGCGCCAAAAGTTCCAGGCTGATCGTAGGCGTCTGCCCGCTCCTTCCTACCAGGTTGGTGAGAGGGTTTGGCTGTCCTCCAGAACCTTTGTGTGCCTTCCAATAAATTGGCTCCCCTTTATGTTGGTCCTTATCGAATACTCCGACGGGTCAATCCTGTGGCCTAAGCTCTTGACCTTTCTCCTGCAATGTGCATCTCCAATGTTTTTCATGTCTCCCTCTTGAAACCATTGGTTTGTAATTGGTTTACCACTGTGTTGCCTCGTCCCCATCCTATCTCTGTTGACAACCATGAAGAATATGAGGTCATCAGCATTATTGACTCTCGTATGTCCAGGGGCCGCGTACAGTATTTGGTTAGGAGGGGCTATGGTCCAGAGGAGTGTTCATGGGCCCCCGCCCTCCTCCGTGCCTTCCATGCCTGTTTCCCCAATATGCCTTTTGTCCTCCCGCGGAGGAGGGGTCATTGAGGGGAGGGTACTGTCAGGGTTTTTTCCCTGCTTTGTTTACCATGTGCTGCTGGCAGCTGTTTTACTCACCTCTCTTGCAGAGTCTGGTGCAGAGTGTGTGATGCTGCTCATTTCCTGCACGCCCTCTTAAGGCCAGACTGTTGTACATCATCCGTGTGAGACAGGTTGCTGTCTCAGAATTGTGATGTCATCACATATTATTTAAAGGTCCTCTGTTCAGTATGCTTTGTCCTTGCATTGTCTCAGACCTGTTTGTGAGTTCCAGTTCCAGTTCCTGTGTATTACCTGGCTGTCTGACATCTCTCCTGGCTCCTGATCCCTGGCTTGTTCCTTACTCTGCTGTTCTCCTTGTTCCTGATTCCGGCTCGTCTGACTGCTTGCTTTGGTTCCTGACTCGGCTTGTCTGACTATTCGCTTTGGCTCCTGACTCAGCTCGGCTGACTACCAGCTCTGGCTTTGACTCCTGGCTTGTTGTTGTTATTAATAAAGGTGTGATTATTTTTGCAATTCTCGTCTCAGTCTGATTCCTGGCACACTGGCAGGAGCTACACAGTAGTAAGAGAATGCTTTTAAAACATTTCAAGCAGAACACGCCCACACTAGAGGTAAAACTGACTTTAAAGGAATAAATAGCAGGAGAGGGAGAAGAATTGGACCAAATGGTCAGTGGATACCACTCAGAGACATTTTAGCTTCACAAAAAGAACTTAAGCATTCAGTAGAATTATTTAGATAGCAAGTAAAGAAAGCTAATTTAACTGCTGCTGCAGCTGTGACTAAAACTCCCCCACCCCCTCCTTTCTCTCATTAGAGAGGTATTTTCTCTCTGAATCCTAATTGTTTATATTGGCCTCTGGAACTAGAGGAGTGGGGTAGACCTGTTATATATTAGTAGATAAGAGGAAATTAAAACCTTGATTGGCACAGGGCCTGCAGCTACACTAATGGCAGGATTGCCTAATACTGATCATAATTGGAACCACTGGGACACCAAAGCAGGTGTATGTTTAATCTAGGCTTTTCACAATTAATAACAAATTGATTTACTCTGATTTGTTTTAGGAGTTGGTGTACAAACTCGTCTAGGTGCTAATGATAATGCTAAATTTATATTTAGTGTTGATTTGATCAATAATATGTTTGGGAATATTGATTCTTTGTTTTCTAATTCTACAAATGCATTACACCAATCTAAACAGCAGCTACCTTGTGCTTGTGTTATTAATCCACATGAGGAAATAGGATCAGTAAAAGGAATAATATTTGAACATCCAACAGCACCCCTATGGGTACTAAATCATGGTGGTATGAATATGATGAATTATGGGCGAAAAATAGCCTTGATTGTGGTCACTCAAAATTGGTTGTTTTAATGGAAGTGTCATATCATCCCTATGTAGAATAGTATCCTATTCCTCGTTAGGCTCAAAAAGACTTAATTATTTAGTTAATTATTGATCAATTACTTCAGAGAGGTTTGAATTAGTCATTGTCAAACAGCACGTTCTTCACGTGCATGGCCTGTTCATAAAACTGATGGAAATTGGCACTTAACAATTGATTATAGACGCACAAATGAGACTGTTTGTCATACTGCACCTGTTGTAGTATGCTATCCTGAGTTAATTTCTAAATGAAATGCAGTATTACAGTGTATTGGATTTGGCTAATGGAATTTGGAGCATACAGGTAACACCTGAGTCTCAATATTGAACAAGTTTCTCTTTCCAATAAAATGTTTTCTGTTGGTGAGTTTTGCCTCAAGGCTACTTTGACTTGCCAACGATATTTCACAGTTTGTTGGCGAATGTATTAAAATTGCATGAATTGCATAACAAGGTGATTCAATATGTTGATGATTTGTTAATTGCTACTAAAACTAGAGATAGTAACATGAAACTGCTCAGAAAGGTTTTAGATAGATAGTGTTCTGAAATTGAATCCAGACAAATGTAAATTGGTTCAAAAAAGGGTTAACTATCTGGGCCTAGAGCTCAGTCCCACAAGTAGAAGTATACTTGAAGACAGAGTTAAACAAATTCTTTCTTTGCCACACCCAAAATGTGAATGGAATGACTCTCATACTGAGACAGTCACTGCATTAAAGACAGCACTGGCTAGTGCTCCTTTCTTAGGTACTCCTGCTTCAGATAAACCATTTTACTTGTATTCTAGTGTTTCAGGCACCACTCTTTGCTCTATTGTTGCACAATACCAAGGTAATACACTAATACCTATTGTTACCTGAGTAGAAAAATTACACCACTAGAATTGAAATGGTCCTTGTGAGAAAATTGCACTTGATACTTAAATATAGTTTAAGTTGTCACATCACATCCACATTTCTTATTCCAAAAACATAATTTAGCTCTTTGTGTCATCCACAATGAATGAGTTGTATAATGATAACAGATACACTCACTGAAAACATCACAGTGGAACCTTTAAATGAACCCTCTGTGCATGTACTTGATGTTCTAATACAAGGTAATGATTACACACACCAACCTATGCTTGCCCCTGAGGCACATCCTGTTTTTAAAGAAGGTTGCCCTGCTGATGTTGAAAACAATCTTGTTTGGTACATTGATGCTAATTCTTTAAAGGTAGATGATAAAAGGATGATAGGATTTGCAGGTGTTCTGATGGAAAATAGAAAATTTGTTCATCAACTTCAATATTTTTGTAATCATGCTGGTGAACAATTCGCTGAATTACCTGCATTACTAGCCTTAATTTGGGACAAAATTGGAAAAGGGACACATTTGGTAGTCACAGACTCAATGTATGTTTTTAGAGGTGTTCATTTTGCTTACCTTTTGGATTAATAACAAATGGCAATTCATTGATGGTAGTGTTATTCAACATAAGAGCATGTGGGAGTGCATACATGAGCTTACCAGTAATCATGTGGGTTCAATAAAATGGATTAAGTTAAGGCACACAGATCTAAAAGTCCTTTAGCCTATGGAAATATTTTTGCAGATCATTTAGTGAAAGAAGCGGCTCTCTCCCTTGACGGTCCATTTTGGGAGGAAGAGGATGCCTTTCTTAGTATTTCTCTCATTCTTATTCAAGTGTATGATCCTAATGACAATGGTGCCTCATGGTCAATTCTTAGGGAGCATCAAGAATATGATCTTGAACTTTCACCTCTCTTTCAGGACCCTGAACCAAAATTGGGTAGGGAAAAATTGAGAATTGAACATGACATTTTAGTCAAAGATTGTGAGCATAACCCAGTCTGGGTAATCCCCTGACATTTGGTAGAAAATGTACTTGCTTGGGTACATGATTCAACTTAAGAGGGTCATCCTAAATTACAGGAATGCATGGATAGGATATCCAAATTAGGATGGTGGCCTACAATTGGAATTGACCTACAAAATCACATTGATAGTTGTATTTTCTGTGGACATCAAGACCCAGCCAGACAAGACACTTTGATAACAAGTGCTCCTACTAGTTCATGGGACAGGTTACAGGTTGATTTTGTAGGAAAATTGCCATTAGCAGTTTGCAAGAATTGTTATATGTTGGTAGGTATTAATTCTTTCACAAGATGGGTTGAAGCATGTTCTACCCCAAACAAAACAGCTAGTACAACTGCTCACATTTTAGTCAAATAAATCTTTTGCCATTGGGATTTACCTCTGACAATGGACTCTGATAATGGTGGAGAATTTGTAAATTACATTCTAAAGGAAGTCACTAGGTACTGTTTGAAAGAAACATGCCTTCATGGGAATGTATTTTGCTTCCAATAGACATTTAGATAATGAAGAATGGGCCAAACGACATTCTTTGTTGTCAGCTACTGTTCAGGGACAGGTTATGGCTACGAATGCTCTATCAGCATTAAAAAGAAAAAATTATTTTGATAAAATATCTGATCTCACTGAATATCAGGTTGTAGATTCTGGGCTCCATGTATGAAGCAGCTGCTCCGGAAACCCTTGCGGGGCAGGTTCACATATGCAAGCCTGCTTCCCGCAATGTAAGAAGCAATGGTCATTAGACCGCTGCTTCTTATACCCTACGCCACCTCTGAGATGGCGAGGGAAAATCACTGGGCCAGCGGATCAACAGATCTGCTGCCCGTGTGTAGCGAAGGCTGGTGGACAGCTTTGCGAGTTGAGAGGCTGTTCCCCCGCTTGTTAGTACATGGAGCCTTCTCTCTGTATATATTTAAACAAGGACAGAGAAACTCTAGGCAATTTCCTAAGGATTGCTGGGAAGGTCCCTACTTAATTATTGATAAAATTGGAACATCCATTTACCTCATATAAAAATGTGATGGTAAGATTGTATTTAAAAATGCTATGCAAATTAAACTGTTTAAGGACTCTTAAAGCCCTGTTTTGTTTTTTATTACTTGTGCTTTATTTTTCATGTATAAATAATACTTCTGAGTCTACAAGAACTTGCTTTCAACTGTGACATAATTTAAACACCTATACTGTGAATGTCACACCGCTATAAATTATCAAAACAGTTTGAACAAATCTAAGACTACCGCATACCAGGCCTGCTATATTTATCCTTATAGCTTACAAATTGTCCAAGGAAATACATATATATTTTTATTTTAGTTGTTAATATATTTTCTTGGACTATAAAGTTACTGAAATTTTTAAGCCATATTATATTTTTATTACATATTATTATTCCCCTCATAGTTTATTCCAACTATTTAATATGATTCCTTTAAAAGCGTGTACATGCTGTTTTTTGATTGTAGTGCTTATCTGCTTTTGCTTTACTACATATTTTCTTCCGAGATCTTTCATAATAAGGCATGGGGGCCGATTTAACATTGTGCGAGTGGACACGATCCGATATTGCAGATCACGTCCGCTGCACATCGATAAATGCCAACAGCACATGTTCTCTGCATTTATCATTGCACCAGCAGTTCTTGTGAACTGCTGGTGCAATGCCGTCCCTTGCAGATTAGCAGGGGGTGTCAATCAACCCGATCGTATTTGATCAGGTTTTTTTCCAGTGTTGTCTGTCAGAGCAGGTGGACAGGTTATGGAGCAGATCCATATGGAGCTTGATAAATATGCCACATGCAGTATAGTCAAGGATGATAATAATACTAAATAATCTAATTATCAGCCTATGTTTCTTAATTCTCACTCCACAGCTGATACTGGTTTAATGACTCTGTTATCAAATTTAAATTGTTTTGTCCATTCACCTTGAAGACCTATTTATCATGTTTTACATCCTTCTGTTTCTCCTCAGTTTGTTGCACTTTTTGTTGCGACTTCTCCATGATGATAAACGTGTTACTTTGGTTATATCAAATAATATTTTATCTTTTAATACAAGTGGCACAGTTAATTCATCTGATGTGTCTTATTTACCTGCTACTTTAAGAATTAATCATTTGAATCCGTATGCATCTCTAGGATTATGGCAAAGGATGGACCATTGTATTCCACAATTTTCAGTTCATATTATGGAAGATAAACAAGGGGCGCCAACATAGTGTGAATCGTTCAAACAACAAATATAAAAGTGATGTGCAAAAAACTACTCACAAGGAAAGTGGCACCTTAAATGAATAAGGTGCGATAAAGCAGGCTGACATTCAAATTCCAGCAGTCAGTACGCTGGAGGTCTCACCCAGAGGACCTGTGGAATCCAGATAGGCGTCTAGAAAGTAGCACCCACGTTTTTCAGGGCCAATGGCCGGACCAGGTGAGCTGCAAGCTGATAGGTGTTCTCCTGCTGCACTCACGCCACCGAGACTTTTCTCCAAAAACGACAGTGTCAGTGTATGAAAGGTTCCGTGGTAAAAGTCCTGTTTCAAAAACAAGTGGATCGTGGAAAGAAGCAAAAATACCGGGTCGTGGTATAAAACAAACAGTATTTATTTTGCAACGCGTTTCTCAGTCTATTCCAGACCGTTTCATCAGGCATCATGCTTCTTTCCACGATCCACTTGTTTTTGAAACAGGACTTTTACCACGGAACCTTTCATACACTGACACTGTCGTTTTTGGAGAAAAGTCTCGGTGGCGTGAGTGCAGCAGGAGAACACCTATCAGCTTGCAGCTCACCTGGTCCGGCCATTGGCCCTGAAAAACGTGGGTGCTACTTTCTAGACGCCTATCTGGATTCCACAGGTCCTCTGGGTGAGACCTCCAGCGTACTGACTGCTGGAATTTGAATGTCAGCCTGCTTTATCGCACCTTATTCATTTAAGGTGCCACTTTCCTTGTGAGTAGTTTTTTGCACATCACTTTTATATTTGTTGTTTGAACGATTCACACTATGTTGGCGCCCCTTGTTTATCTTCCATTCTAGACACCCTGACCCATCGCACCGCGGGACACAAGAGGAGCACGCCAAACACCTGAACACATCACCGTTCACATATTAGGATTGGACACTTATTTTTTACATCACAGCAATTTTTGGGACATTGATAAGTACTTTTTTTGATATATTTTACTAATCGCCACAAATATCATTGTTTATCTGTGATATCTGATTATTTCAATGTATCACTAATATTATACACAAATTGTCCTGAGCACTTGTTTTACACACAATTTATTTTCGTCATTATTATAAAAATTTTTACACATACCAAACACTGTGCTGTTTATAAAAATATATTTTTTTATTTATGCATACGGGTACAAACCCAATCATAAAGTGGTAGGTCCCACTTTGATAACCTGTGTTCCAAGCGCATCCTCTTAAGTTTTTTCCTCCTCAGGAATTTCTTTTTATATTATTCAGTTCATATTAGTTTCTTTGTACAACCCTCCACTCCGATTACTACTACTTCACTTCCTATGTCTAAACCTATACCTACCGCCTTAGGCAAACCTTTTCATGAAGGTGATCCTATTCAAGGACGTTTAGATTCTGCAACACAAGTTGCTTATGATGTTGAATATCATTTAGTTACTTGGCATCTTGAATTGTCAAGATGGATGGTTTCTACACAATATTCAAACTGTACTTCATTTGTGTCTGTACAATGAAGATGATTCCAATGGTGGTTTCATGAAAGTTTACTCCAAAATGATTATCTTCGATCTTATCATAGACCTAAGAGAAATGTACCTGCTACTAACTTGAGAGCATATGGTAGTATGATTCAGCTCTACTGCAAATATACATTCTGAAATATTAAGATATAAATTAGCAAATGTTGCCTCTCATGTGGATACAGGCTTAGATACTCAATATAATATTGCCAATCTCCAGCAATAGCAAACATATGTTATGGTGGAGATTACTAATATTATGCAAGACAAATTTAAGAAATTTAGTGCTAGATTACAAGTGGAGTGCTAAATGTCCCGGTTTGTGGGTGCACAATAAATAAACAGCCATTACAAGTGGCTGATTATTGCTACAGTGAGTTTGCGGTAGCAATTAGCACTCAGAAAATTAACCAGAGATTAGATCTCTGGTTAATTTTTTAAAAGTGTCCCAAATGCCCTCAAAATAGAGGGCATTATAGTTTTTTTTTTCGGTTGAAATCTGTTTTTGGATATAGTAGTACAGCTATGTCCGTATTGAATGTTGTCTGTAGCTAGTAAATCTAGTTGAGGCATACACACTTGTAATTAAAGAGGAATTCTCACTAAGTGCATTTTTCTCTCTCTCTCTGCAAGATCAAACATCAGTTGCTGATCACTCATTAGTGACAGCCCTAGAAATAGAGGTATATATTATTACCATTCTGCTTCTACTATGACATTATAGTTTACTTTATGATTACTTCAATATCAATAAAGCAAATCAGGAACCTTAAAACATCTAATAAACATGATAAGTGAATAACAGTGGATTCAACTTTGGATGGCATTCTCTGCTGTTCACTTAGCTTTCTTGTGTGGTTGTCATCTTGAGCATGCTAATTCCTCACTGAATTTACCAAAAAGACTAAAAAAATGCTGTCTCTTTAAATTTAGCCTAGAACAACGTATCAATAGAATTACTATGCCCCAAATCAGGGCCACCACTAGATATTTTGGGGACCCTGACTTAACCATTGATCAGGCCCCCCTCCTTTGACATGTGCAATTTTTGACCAAGTGACTAAAACGTATATGAACTTTATTCTTAAGTGTCTATTTAAACTTGGAAATGTTGTAAAGGTAGCAACATACACACACACACAGACACACTCATACACTAAAACACACATAAGGATTCACATATAGACACTCTAGCCAACACGCAAAGAAACATACTCAGACACAGACACCCAAACAGACACTCAGCACTTGTTTACATTGACCTGACAAGTAATGAGGTAAACTACAGTTTTGTAAAAAAAAAAAAAAAAAGAGATTTAGAAAACAAAATATGGAGTTCTGATTATCTTTTTGTAAAGGAAGATGCCAACTAAATTATGACAACAGTATGCAGTGGCTGAAAGGAAGGGCCCTGAACTGCCTAAACACAAATTTAAAGGTTAATTGGTGGATTGGTGACTTCCGGAAAGGTCTCGTTAGTCTCAAAGTCTGTAGAAAGATGTGAATAATCAGTAGTAAGGTCAAAATGTCCTAAAAAAGAACAGACAATGGACACACACACACAAACTCAAGCTTGCACATACACCCAAGGAAACACCGACAGAGACAGCCTCAGAAAACACACAAAGACATATACACACACACACAGAGACACCCACAGAAAACACACAAAGACATACACACACAGAGATACAACCACATAAAACACAGAAATACATACATACACACACCCTCACTGAGACATCCACAGAAAACACAGACATACATATATACATACACACACACACACACACACACACACAGAGAGACATCCACAGAAAACACAGACATACACACCAACCCTCACAGAGGCATCCAGAGAAAATAGACAAAGGCAAACATACACACACCCTCACAGAGAGACCCATAGAAAAAGCTCAAAGACATACACACCCACCCTCACAGAGAGACCCACAGAAAAAAAATACATACATACTCATAGAGACACAAACCAAAGCACAAAGTCATGAACACAGACACCCACAGAAACACTCACAATAGGAAACATGTATGCACCTTGCATCCCCTAAATCAACAGTGTGTGACATGCATGATAAAAAAATTGCAGACATTAAGAGATCACTTTTTAAAGAATCATATTTGTAAATGTATAAACAAAAATAATTCTGTGAATTCAAAATTATACATTAATGATCTGGGTAGAATATAGTTGAACAAGATACAAACCAGCATAAAACATCACTAGAAAAACTGCAGGACAAGGTTGATGACCTTGAGGATAGAGCCAGAAGGAATAACCTGAGATTGGTTGGGGTTCCAGAAACATCAGAATACAGTGACTTAAAAAAATTTATCGTAGAGAAATTACCCCTCCTGCTAGATTTACCAGACCCCACACGACAGATAGTGATCGAGAGAGTGCACAGAATAGGGCAGTTAAGAACTAAAGCTGATGGTGCGCAGATACCAAGACAAGTGATAATGAAACTGTTAAATTTCCAAGATAAAGTAGATCTGTTGAATGCCTATCGCAAAAAGAAGGAAGTTTTTTTAGAAGGTGCTAAACTATTAATGTTTCAGGACTATTCGGTTGAAACAACAAATAGGCGGAAGGTCATGGCCCCTCTATGTACACGCATTATTAAAAAAGGTTTTGAAGCATTTTTATTATATCCAGCCCGGATAAAGGTCCGTAAAAATAACACCTGGCTTATGTTAAATACATATCAAGAAGTTAATATGTTTTTAGAGGAGAATGCTTAAGAATTTGTGTTGGCTATTTAAGAAGATGAAAGAACCAATTCCTATAACAGTGATGATGCATATAATTGATGATGTTTTTAAGTTTAAGTGTTGGGGGGGGGGCTCTTTTTTCTCCCTTCCCCCCCCCCCCATCCTTCTCTTTCATTTTTTTTTTTTTTTCCCTTTTCTTTTCACTCCTATTTCCTTCTCCTTTTTGCCTCCCTCGCATGCTTTTCCCCTGCCCCCCCCCCCCTTCTCCAATAGTGAAGTCGCAAGAGGTTTATGGGACATCCATTATATTATGGAGCATAAAGCTAAAAGAGACTTAAAGTTTTTAAATCAATAGAATGACAGAGATGGTAAACATTAATCTGGTATCCTGGAATATCAGAGGCATAACAAACCCAATCAAAAGAAAAATGGTTATAAAAAATCTTAAAAAACTTAAATGCAATATAGCATTTTTACAGGAAACGTATGTAACCCAAAAGGAAGTAAATAAACTGAAAACTGATTGGGTGGGCGAAGTCATTGCTTCAGTTGAAACTACCAGAAAATGTGGGGTGGCTATTTTGCTACATAAAAACCTAAACTATAAGATTGCCCAGTTAGAAATAGATGCAGAGGGACGGTTCATTATTATGCAGATAAAGATAAAGGATCAAGTGTATATATTGTGCAATATTTATGGACCCAACAATCAAAGCCCAGATTTTTGGGAAAAAATAAAAACTAAATTGACACATATATAGAAAGCAATCTGATAGTGGCAGGAGATTTCAACCTAGTCGCTCAACTTCCATTAGATAGATGGCCGTTCAAAGTGAGAGATCTAGGTCGAGAGAAAGGTAATATCACTCGTTTTCGAAAATTTAGAAACACGTTAAACCTAAAGGATGTGTGGAGGATTCAGAATCCAGAGTTAAAAGCGTATACATGCAAATCTAACACATATAAATCACTATCACGGATAGATTATATATTAATAAATGAAAGGCTTGTTGGGATTGCTGAGGCAGATATAAGTTCAATCATTATATCAGACCATGCTCCAATTTCTCTATCTTTATCAATGGGTTCTGCGAGTAGAAATAGCCCCACATACCTTTTCCCAAAACACTTATACTCAAATCTTAAATTTCAGAATTGGTTAATAGAGGCCTGGAAAAAGTATGAATGCTTGAATAAGAATTCAGTTAAAAGCCCTGAGACATACTGGGAAGCCTCGAAGGCGGTACTACGCGGTGAAATAAAGGCATATTTACATAAGTTATGGAAAAAAAACCAGCTCCGGGAGGGACAATTAACAAATCAGCTATCAAATGCATATAACACATATTTACATACAGCTTCGCCATCTAATTGGCAGAACTATGCTAAAGTAAAAAAAGAAAGAGACATATTCCTCCAACAAAAAGCTACCTACACGGTGGTCAGGTCTAATGCAAGGTTATATAAGTTTGGAGGAAAGATTGGTAAAAATTTAGCTAATTTAGTCAAACAAAATCGGGGTTCTAATTCCATATCTGCAATATCAGTCAATGGCAGTCGCTTAACACAGTCTAAGGACATAAGCAAAAACTTTTTAGAATATTATACCCAAATTTTTTTATCTAAGGAAATCAATGTGGATAATAAAAAAGCTTTTTGGGATACATGCAGGCTCCCGACATTGGATGAGGAAGCAAGCAAATCACTGTGCGAACCAATTAATAAAGATGAAGTCACTCAGGCAATTAAAAGTAGCAAGTTAAATAAGGCCTCAGGGCCGGACACTTTTCCGGCAGAATTTTACAAAATACTCACACAGCAAATAACGGAACCTTTATGTGATCTATATAATGCATATTACCTGCAAGGACATCCTATCTCGGGTAATTTTAGTGCCTCCCTAATAGTGCTAATTTTAAAGAAGGGCAAGGATGCAGAAAAACTAGATTCATATCGCCCTATATCCCTGCTCAATGCCGATTATAAACTATTAACAAGTATCTTGGCAGCTAGATTACAAAAAATTCTGGATAAACTCATCCACCCAGACCAAACTGGTTTCTTAAAGGGCAGATCCTTATTTTCAAATCTAAGGAAACTATTATTAACAACAGAATATTATAACATTAGGAAGAAATCACATGAGGCTGATAGGGAAGACAAGGTTATCATTGCTCTCGATGCCGAAAAGGCTTTTGATTCCATTGGTTGGGATCACTTATTTACCACAGTGGAACAGTTTGGTATGAGAGGTGCCTTTCTGTCTTTTATACAAGCACTATATCAGAATCCAAAATCTGCCCTAATTGTGAATGGCAGGACTACAGAATGGTTTCAACTGGCGCGAGGCACTCGACAAGGGTGTCCACTCTCTCCACTACTTTTCAATCTTTGCATTGAACCACTGGCTATAGTATTACGCAATACCATTAAGGGGATTAGACTTGGGGAGACAGACATTCAAATCTCCCTTTATGCAGATGATTTGCTTGTATTCCTCTCCAACACTAAGGAGAATATTCCTATATTACTGAGTTTATTGAAGCGATATGGTTCATTCTCAGGTTATACAATAAATGATAATAAATCAGAGGTTATGTGGCTAAATAAGACCAGAGTCTCTCTGGGGGATTTGCCCTTTAAGGAGGTTAAAATGGTTAAATATCTAGGAATTAATGTCACAAACTGCCCGGAAGAGTGGTATCGAGCTAATATCGATGGCGTCATTAAGAAAATCCTAGAGGATATCTCTAGATGGACATCATTTACATTAACACTAGCTGCCAAAATAAATCTCATAAAAATGATCGCACTTCCCAAACTTCTGTATATAATGCAGAATATCCCACTGTTCCTACGTAAAGGAGATATAAACATGTTAAATTCGGCTTTTAGGAGATTTTTATGGGGAAAAACAAAGCATAAAATGTCGTTAAAAAGACTATCTCAACCCAAGGAAATCGCAGGCTTTGCCCTTCCCTCAATATATAATTATAATTTGGCCTGCTTGATGAAGATAGTACCAGACTGGTTATTAGATATGGGTCAGCTAACGCCTCTGGATGTAGAAGCCGGCCTTCTTAAACCGCATAGCCTAAAAGCCCTAATACATATGAGGCAAAAAGATTGGCCTCCTTTACTTAAAGTGATGTACACTCTTAGAAATCCTATTATAGCCTGGCAAAAATTATGCACGGCGGTAGGTGTCAATTTCCAGTGTTCTAGATATCTACCAATCCAGAATAACCCACTCTTCCCCACAGGTTCTGATACCGAAATTTTCAAGAGATGGAAGGTAGGGGGCTTAGTCTATTTTGCACAATGTATTGATGAAGATAGACAAGTTATTCATTCATTCGGCTCCTTAAAAGAAAAATATAATCTCCCTAACCGAGATATGTTCGGCTATTTTCAAATCAGGCATTTTCTCAACAATATAGCACTTGCAGATTTTTACATAAATTGGGAAATTCTAACTAAAGCTTTGTCACGCCGTCAGCTTGGCAGAGCCTCTATATCTCATTGGTATAATCTATTATTGAGTAAAGAAGGTGTCTATGGCATGGAACGGCTCCATGAGAGATGGTCATTAGACATCCCGCAATTGGAGCTTAAGACAATTCAACAAAGTATTGATAGGGCTTGGTCAGCGATGCCTCTGTTATCTTGGCGTGAATCTCATCTTAGATTAATTTATAGGACCTATATCACCCCAGAGAAGCTAGGGAAGTGGAATAATACGCAAAGATATGAATGTACACGCTGTCACTACCTAAATGCCAACTTGATCCACTGCATCTGGGCATGCCCCAAAGTTAAACAGTTTTGGGCAAAAGTCTCATTTTGGCTTTCAAAAACTCTAAAGCTTAAAATTTTTCTGAAAATGGAGGAAATCATCTTTTTAAGGCAATACGATGAAAGGGCGGGAAACATAAAATTTGTTAATTTTGCTATCTTAACCGCTAGAAACATTATTTTTTCCTCCTGGAAATCTAATAGAAGCACTATGCTTATCTCCTTTCTGAACATGTTAGACTCCAAATTAATTTATGAACAATACGAGACGCAGATATCTTCTGAAAAAGAAATTGCCAAATTTTTCAGGAAATGGGGAGAATATATTCTCTCCAATACGCTGGAAGTTCAAAGAAGTCTCATTGCTCCCTTCAAACACTCTGAATGGATTCAGAATGCCGTATTGAGAGGGGAAATCAGTAGTGATGTAATCACTTAACCTTTGATGGTCCCGGCCTCTTGGAGAGGGGGGGGGGGAGGGGGAATTCAACCTAATTTTCCCTAATTTTTTTTTTTTTTTCTCTCTCCTTCCTTCTTCCTTTTCCCAGTCCTCCCTTTTCTTTTCTCTTTCTCTGTATTATTCCTTTTTCTGTACACTATACTTGTTTTGGGTTACTGTTTGTTCAAAAAGAAGAAAATGTTTTGAGGCACAGGTTTCTTAATTTCTATTCCAAGAAGTATTATTGGATGAGGTTGTAGATCTCGGTAAAAGCATTTTGTACTCTCTCTTAGTTATAAGTAGCTGTATATAACACTAATCACGAAATATGTTCGTCTTTCATTGTATTACCTGATCGACTTACTTGTGTAACCTGTCCCTCTTTTCAATCAATAAATAAAAATTAAAAAAAAAAAATGATCTGGGTAGATGTCTAGATGAAGAAAAGTACTTTTAAAAGGTTGACATATGTTTGTTTGTTTATCTCCATTTTCCCCAACCAAGAGCACCACTTTAAATATAGTTTACAAATGTTCCCATCTGTCAGCTGTACTTATGGATTTTGAAAATGCTGTACTCTATATGGTCTTGGTGGAACCATAAGCTGTGCTACTCATACCATTAGATCTGGTTAAATGCAGGATTTAGGTTTGTTGGTATGTATTTCAAAATTAAGTCAGCTGTAGTATAAACTGAACAGTCTTAAGGTAACCTGTCTCATTTCAAACACTTAGCAATCTTAGTCTGAGAGTATAACATTTTATGCAGATGTAAAAATCTTAGATAAAATGCCTCCTTGCATCTGGAAAGTCCTTCCATAAAGGGGCAGTAAAATGTAATGTGTGTATATATATATATATATATATAATGCATATCTGCCAAAAGGGCACATACCATTTGTGTATTGAGGAAGAAACATTTCTGCATGGTTTTAAATATAGAATTTCTACAGCATTGTCAAATAATCATAAATGCACTACTGCCCTGGCCCCACCATACAACTACTACCACACTGAAGTTACAATCCGAAATTGCACAAAGAAATAAAAAAACATTTGCTAAGTAAGTCCTACCTCCTCTGGAAATTAAAGTGATCTGCCGTCTGACTCAGGCAGGCACTGTACAAACAAAGTCTGTCTCACATTGTGCATAGTGGTTTTGTGCACACTCAGAAATCCTCTCAAATGCTAATACTTTACTCCTTGTAATAACATTTCCCATGCTCAATTAGCACTCTGCTGTAGTACCCACCGGTGGCTGCCAAAATTGAAAGAAAAAAAAGTTCTTGCCTCATGGGGCCCCCCAGGCCCATTGGGCCCCTGACAGGAGTCACCCCTGTCACCCCCTGATGACGGCCCTGCCCCAAATGAGGCCAACTGGCCCTGTTTCCGTGCGAGCCTTCTGGCTTGCCAGAAGCAGGAATTAAGAAGCAGTGGTCTTAAGACCACTGCTCCTTAACTGGATCTGCTGCCTCTGAGCAGAATACAGCAATCAACCAGATAGAATAAGATCAGGTTGATTGAAAGCCCCACAAATCTGCAGGGGGTGGCATTGCACAAGCATTTCACTAGAACTGCTTGTGCAATACTGAATGCCAACAGCATATGCTGTCCACATTCAGCAATGTCCACCAGACTTTTATAATTGGGCCCCATAGTCTTCAACCATTTGCTTAACATCAAAGGCCAGGAACACACCATAAGCACAGCTGCAAATTGAAGAAAAAGACAGATGAAACATAAGATTTTTACAAGTGCATATAAAATGTAAGCCACAGTAATAGTCAGAGGAGACACAAGGATATTTGTGATTAGGCATTTAAGGGGACAGAAAAGTCAATATTAAACCCTCCAGATAGAGCATGCAATTTTTAACAACATTCCTATTTATTTCTGTTATCTAATTTGCTTCATTTTCTTGGTATCTTTTTTGAAGCAGCAGGAATGCACTACTAGAGGCTAGATGCTGATTGATTGGTGGATGCATATATATTTATTTATATACAATACACATATATATATATATATATATATATATATATATATATATATATATATATATATATATATATATGTAAGAATCTAAAAGAACAAGTGCACAGATACACTATTCATAGTGCAAATCAATTTAATATTATAAAAGCATATAACATATATTCAACAATTAGGAGTGAATCCTACTCACAAAGGAAACCCCAATCATATGAGGTAAGTTATGGCTGTCGGATCCTTAAAGTGTCCCCACTTATTAATGACAACAGTCAGAATGAAGTATCCCCACTTGGTGTTAGCAAGCAAGTCCCAATAAAAATAGGAGAATCTCCTTATTGGAAAAGTCCTCAGTACTGTTCAAAGGTAGCGGTTGATGTTGTTTAAAATGTCCAGTCTATCTTACCGCTCCTATAGTCTATAGTCCGGACCAAGGCTGATGGATAAGTAAATGCTGCAAACCAGCGTGGGTCAGTAACTCCGCGTAGCAGCATCTAGAACAGAGCTCTCGTATGCTCCTGTTGGCGTGTAATTCGCAAGTGACATAAGGTGGGCGTGGCCTTACGCATTTCACGGTAACATCCGCTTCATCAGAGGATAGACTGGATCTGCTGCCTCTGAGCAGAATACAGCAATCAACCAGATAGAATAAGATCAGGTTGATTGAAAGCCCCACAAATCTGCAGGGGGTGGCATTGCACAAGCAGTTCACTAGAACTGCTTGTGCAATACTGAATGCCAACAGCATATGCTGTCCACATTCAGCAATGTTCACCAGACTTTTATAATTGGGCCCCATAGTCTTCAACAATTTGCTGAACATCAAAGGCCAGGAACACACCATAAGCACAGCTGCAAAATATAGAAAAAGACAGATGAAACATAAGATTTTTACAAGTGCATATAAAATGTAAGCCCCAGTAATAGTCAGAGGAGACACAAGGATATTTGTGATTAGGCATTTAAGGGGACAGAAAAGTCAATATTAAACCCTCCAGATAGAGCATGCAATTTTTAACAACATTCCTATTTATTTCTGTTATCTAATTTGCTTCATTTTCTTGGTATCTTTTTTGAAGCAGCAGCAATGCACTACTAGAGGCTAGATGCTGATTGATTGGTGGATGCATATATATATATATATATATATATATATATATATATATATACCTATATACCTCTTATCATTGGTTCACCTGATGTGTTCAGTTAGCTCCCAGAAGTACATTGATGATATTTCAACAAGGTTTACCAAGAAAATGAAGCTAATTAAATAATATAAGAAAACTGGAAAGTTTTTAAAGTGTATGCTCTAAATCATGAAAGAAAAAAAAGGCGTTTATGTCCCTTAAAAAACAAACAAATAAAAAATAAAAAAAGGTTGTACTTGAATGCACATTTACCAAGAAAGCAATAGAGGAACATGGTTAAATCTAGAAATATTATTAATAAGGTGTCTACTCCAATTGCGAAGATTTGTGACAAAAGCTTTTAGCTGAATTTTTAAATTAGAGGAGATTAGCTCTGAATGCTTTTTGCACATGTAGGGTTGTGCTCGTATTACAAGTTGAAAGTAAAATGTTATTGCTTGTGCGCTAACCTAACGAGCATAAAAATCTGAACTTATAATATCATGCAAGCGATAGCCTATTCCTCCAAATAAGTCAAGGGAGCAAAAAAAGATGAAAAAAACACCCTACTTGATTACATAAGCCTCTAGTTATCAAGCCGTCAACCTCAAATACGCTGGAATTCTGCAGCGTATTTGTGGCGAGGCTGATTCGCCTAAGTTATCAAGCCCTGCTGCCCGGCAAAAGTAGAATATAGTAACATAAGCTTCGATCTGCCGGACTCAGTCCGACACAGATCGATTCTTATGTCACTCCAGATGTTCAGAACGCAAGTTCGGCACAATCTGACTACTTTTGGGAGTTATCAAATGACTACCAGGTACGCTTGGCACTTTTCCGGCCCAGCGTACCAGGAGGCGGCGGATCCCATAGGAATCAATGGGAGTCTGACCATAGCGAAAGTTGATGTTTGCTGCTGCCCGACATCCCATTGATTCCTATGGGAGATGTCAGCACCTAACACCCTAACATGTACCCCGAGTCTAAACACCCCTAATCTGCCCCCCCCCTACACCACGGCAACTAAATAAAGTTATTACCCCTAAACCGCCGATCCCGGACCCCGCCGCAACTATAATAAACTGATTAATCCCTAAACCGCCGCTCCCGGACCCCACCGCCACCTACATAATACCTTTTAACCCCTATCCTGCCCCCCTATACCGCCGCCACCTATAATAAATGTATTAACCCCTATCCTGCCGATCCCGTACCCCGCCGCAACTAAATAAATTGTTTAACCCCTAAACCGCTGCTCCCGGACCCTGCCGCCACCTATATTAAACTTATTAACCCCTAATCTGCCCCCCCTACACCGTTGCCACCTATAATAAATGTATTAACCCCTATCCTGCCCCCCTATACCGCCGCCATCTATATTAAACTAATTAACCCCTAAACATAAGTCTAACACTAACCCTAACACCCCCCTAACTTAAATATTATTTTAATAAATCTAAATAAAAATTACTCTTATTAACTAAATTAATCCTATTTAAAACTAAATACTTACCTATAAAATAAACCCTAATATAGCTACAATATTACTAATAATTATATTGTAGCTATTTTAGGATTTATTTTTATTTTACAGGCAAATTTAAATTTATTTTAAATAGGCACAATAGCTATTAAATAGTTAATAACTATTTAATAGCTAAATAGTTAAAATAAAGACAAATTTACCTGTAAAATAAAAACTAACCTGTTACAATTACACCTAACACTACACTATCATTAACTAAATTATTCCTATTTAAAAATAAATACTTGACATGGAACAAGTACAAATCCAGCGAGCCGTCTTTAAAATTTCAGCATTTTATTCCAGGTACAAAATTATTTCCAAACAGCATAAAACTGTAAAAAATAGCTCATGCCTCCAGATTAAGCCGTAGCCGGTCTTACGCGTTTCGGCTTGCAAACTGCCTTAATCATAGACCATATTGCTACATCCGGTGTTAACCCTTATAAAGCCAGAAAAAAGCAATTATAAGGGATAACAGCTGTGTCTGGATATGTGAGCTATTAATGTATAATGACAAAAACAAACAGACTCAATACATACAGAGAACTAGTACAGACAATAATGTAATAGGTGGACTTAGATATGCTAACAACTAGATAACCTCTCCTTCAAAATAGATAGTACATTTAGTATAAGATTCTAACCTGAAAAAGTCTGTGTTTAATTGAAATTAGTCCAACTACCAGAATATATACACTCTAATGTATAATATATAATATATTGTAATCCTTCATATTTCATTACAATATATGGTAATTTAAACTTCAATACAGAAAGGCAATACATTTTACAAATCTAATAGGTCAGAATCGTTATCTAATTCACAATCTCCCACGATCTACCTTTACTTATATATATATGAAACTTAAATATTCCTGTATTTTATACCCTGGTGACCTTTCAATATTTCATTTATTAAATAACCACAGACTATAGTATTTCTATCTAATTGATATAAGAATCAATACTAGGTGAAGTAAAGATGTCCCAGTCCAATAGTCCTAACCCTATAACCAAGTTGTGTTTAGAAAAATAGTGTATTCTTTAGTGACTCATTTAGAATTGCCAATGGTTAATGATATCACCTGTTGCATTAAATCCCTGCGGACGTCTGGTCCGCAAGGTGAAGATCCAAAATGCCTCCCTATGTAATAGTTTCGCCGTTCTGTCACCCCCTCGCGGAGTATTTCTTACTAGTTCAATCACTTGCCATTTAAATGTTTTAACCACTTTATTGTGGATCATGATAAAGTGATGGACCAGATCTGAGACATCTATATCCTTCTCAATGTTGTTTAGATGTTCCCTGATCCTAAATCTCACTTCACGGGTCGTGCACCCCACATACTGTTTGTTGCATTCTGTACACTCAGCTACATATACAACATATGTGGTACGGCAATTAGTGCAGTTAGATAGAAGAAACACTCTTTGTGTGACCCTAGACTGAAACTGATTCGTCACACTTGTATTGCTGCAGGCTATGCAGGCCGTAAAGTGACACTTAAAATGTCCTTTAACTGAACGCCAGCTGCTCCCTCCTGTACTTAACTTTTTTAACATACTCGGGGCTAGGATATTACCTATAGTTTGTCCCCTTTTGGGGACAAAATTACAGCCTTCATCAACAAAACACTTGAGACTTTCATCACCCGTTAGAACTGAAAGATGTTTTGTTATAATGCCACAGATTTCCCTAAACTGGGGACTGTAAGTAGTGGTATATGTTGGTTTATTCAGGTCAAAATTTTCACTTTTATTTTTACTCCTTTGTTGGAGCATACTTGAACGCTCCATTCTATTGACCTCTAAATAGGCCCTCTCTACAGTCTTTGGGTGACAGCCTCTTTCCAGTAATTGTGTCTTAAAGATGTTTGCTTCCTTCTGAAAATCAGAATCCAGGGAGCAATTCCTCTTTAATCTAATCATCTGGCCTTTTGCCACCCCAAACCCAGTGTGCCTTGGATGGCTGGATTTGGCGTGTAAAATAGTATTAGATGTAATAGGTTTTCTATATAGAGTTGTTATCACTTTTTGAGTTTTAGGGTCTCCAATAAGAGAAACATCCAAGTATGGTATAGACAATTTCTCCCAAACAGATGTGAATTGTAAGTTCACACTGTTTGTGTTTAAATACTTACCTGTAAAATAAACCCTAAGATAGCTACAATGTAATTAATAATTACATTGTAGCTATTTCAGGATTTATATTTATTTTTCAGGTAACTTTGTATTTATTTTAACTAGGTAGAATAGTTATTAAATAGTTATTAACTATTTAATAACTACCTAGCTAAAAGAAATACAAAATGACCTGTAAAATAAATCCTAACCTAAGTTAAAATTAAACTAAACACTACACTATCAATAAATAAATTAAATTAATTAACTACAAATGCCTACAATTAAATACAATTAAATAAACTAAGTTACAAAAAATAAAAAAAATAAAAAATAAAAAAAACTGTTACAAAAAATAAAAAAATATTACAAGATTTTTAATCTAATTACACCTAATCTAAGCCCCCTAATAAAATAACAAAGCCTCCCAAAATAAAAAAAATGCCCTACCCTATTCTAAATTATAAAAGTTAACAGCTCTATTACCTTACCAGCCCTTAAAAGGGCCTTTTGTGGGGCATGCCCCAAAGAAATCAGCTCTTTTGCATGTTAAAAAAATACTACCCCCCCAACATTAAAACCCACCACCCACATACCCCTACTCTAACCCATCCAAACCCCCTTAAAAAAAAATAACACTAAGCCCCTGAAGATCTCCCTACCTTTAGCTGTCTTCAGCCAGCCGACCACCGATGGAACAGAAGAGGACATCCGCAGCGGCCGAAGTCATTATCCAAGGGGCGCTGAAGAGGTCTTCCATCCGATAGAAGTCTTCATCCATGCGGCGTCTTCAATCTTCATCCATCCGGAGTGGAGCGGAGCCTTCTTCAAACGAGCCGACGCAGAGCCATCCTCTTCCAACGACGCCTACCCGACAAATGGATATTCCTTTAAGTGATGTCATTCAAGATGCGTCCCTCGAATTCCGATTGGCTGATAGGATTCTATCAGCCAATCTGAATTAAGGTAGGAAAAATCTGATTGGCTGATCCAATCAGCCAATCAGATTCAAGTTCAATCCGATTGGCTGATCCAATCAGCCAATCAGATTGAGCTCGCATTCTATTGGCTGTTCTGATCAGCCAATAGAATGCAAGCTCAATCTGATTGGCTGATTGGATCAGCCAATCCGATTGAACTTGAATCTCATTAGCTGATTCAATCAGCCAATCAGATTTTTCCTACCTTAATTCCAATTGGCTGATAGAATCTTATCAGCCAATCGGAATTCGAGGGACGCCATCTTGGATGACGTCACTTAAAGGAACCTTCATTCGTTGTCTAGTCGTCGGTCAAGAAGGATGGTCTGCGCCGGAGGTCTTAAAGATGGAGCCGCTCCTCGTCGTATGGATGAAGATAGAAGATGCTGCTTGGATGAAGATGTCTGCCGGTCCGTATGTCCTCTTCTGCCCCGATAGGATGAAGACTTCTGCCGCTCTGGATGCCCTCTTTTGGTCCATTGGTGCCCGGTTGGGTGAAGACGACTCAAGGCAGGAAGATCTTCAGGGGGGTGGTGTTAGATTTATTTAAGGGGGGTTTGGGTTAGAGTAGGGGTATGTGGGTGGTGGGTTGTAATGTTGGGGGGTGGTATTGTGGGGGTTTTTACAGGCAAAAGAGCGGTTTTCTTTGGGGCATGCCCCGCAAAAGGCCCTTTTAAGGGCTGGTAAGGAAATAGAGCTGTTAACTTTTGTAATTTAGAATAGGGTAGGGCATTTTTTTATTTTGGGGGGCTTTGTTATTTTATTAGGGGGCTTAGATTAGGTGTAATTAGATTAAAAATCTTGTAATTTTTTTTATTTTTTGTAACTTAAATCCGAAAATAGCTACAATGTAATTATTAATTACATTGTAGCTATCTTAGGGTTTGTTTTACAGGTAAGTATTTATTTTTAAATAGGAATAATTTATTTAATGATAGTGTAGTGTTAGGTGTAATTGTAACTTAGGTTAGTTTTTATTTTACAGGTAAATTGGTAATTATTTTAACTAGGTAGCTATTAAATAGTTAATAACTATTTAATAGCTATTGTGCCTAGTTAAAATGAATTTAAATTTGCCTGTAAAATAAAAATAAATCCTAAAATAGCTACAATATAATTATTAGTAATATTGTAGCTATATTATGGTTTATTTTATAGGTAAGTATTTAGTTTTAAATAAGATTAATTTAGTTAATAAGAGTAATTTTTATTTAGATTTTTTAAAATAATATTTAAGTGGGGGTGTTAGGGTTAGACTTAAAGGGACACTGAACCCAATTTTTTTCTTTTGTAATTCAGAAAGAGCATGCAATTTTAAGCAACTTTCTAATTTACTCCTATTATCAATTTTTCTTTGTTCTCTTGCTATCATTATTTGAAAAAGAAGACATCTAAGCTTTGTTTTGGTTTCAGTACTCTGGACAGCACTTTTTTATTGGTGGATGAATTTATCCACCAATCCACCAATCAGCATGGCCAACCCAGGTTGTTCACCAAAAATGGGCCGGCATCTAAAATTATATTCTTGCATTTCAAATAAAGATACCAAGAGAATTAAGAAAATTTGATAATAGGAGTAAATTAGAAAGTTGCTTAAAATTTCATGCTCAATCTTAATCACAAAAGAAAATTTTTGGGTACAGTGTCCCTTTAAGTTTAGGGGTTAATTTGTTTAATATAGATGGCGGCGGTATAGGGGGGGCAGGATAGGGGTTAATAAATTTATTATAGGTGGCGACGGTGTAGGGGGGGCAGATTAGGGGTTAATAAGTTTAATATAGGTGGCGGCGGGGTCCGGGAGCGGCGGTTTAGGGGTTAAACAATTTATTTAGTTGCGGCGGGGTACGGGATCGGCAGGATAGGGGTTAATAAATGTATTATATGTGGCGACGGTATAGGAGGCAGGATAGGAGTTAATAGGTATTATGTAGGGGGCAGCGGGGTCCGGGGGCGGCGGTTTAGGGGTTAATGAGTTTATTATAGTGGCGGTGGGCTCCGGGAGCGGTTGTTTAGGGGTTAATACATTTATCATAATTGCAGCGGGGTCTAGGAGCGGCGGTTTAGGGGTTAATAAATTTATTTAGTTGCGGGGGGCTCCGGGGGCGCCAGTAAGAGCAGCGAGATCGGATGAGTGATATCTATCACAGTCCGCTGCTCATCGCCCTGTACTTGGTGCGTGGCTTTTTGACAGCTTTTTTGATAACTTTGGCGAGCATATTCAGGTCCGCGGCGGCGATGTGAGGCGAGCTTAGGCGGGCGTATTAGGGCCGGCGAAGGCAGGTAAGTAGACGGCTTGATAACTAGAGGACATATTCTCAAGTGCACTAACCCAACATGAAAATATGAATAGTTCACATTCCAATGTTCTTCACATAGAAGAATATGTTCAACTTATTCATTTATTCATGAATACATATTTATATATATGTATATATATATATATATATATATATATATATAATGGCATTTATCACACACACTATATATATATATATATATATATATATATATATATATATATATATAACACGGAAGGGAACTGCACTCCAAGACCGGACCAGGTACACATCCAGTGACTCAGCAACATCCCAGCTAAATAGCACTCCAAAAAAGCTGTGATGTCACCAGAGCCAAAGGCAGTTAACCCCAGTCCAGAATGGGTGCAAGAAACTAGGGGGATTACAAACAAAAAGTAATACAATACATAGAGACACCCAGCACTCACCAGCTAGCTCACAGCTAATATAAAATCACAACTGGAAAGGTTAGTTACTGCATCTGGCCAAATGGGAAAAGCTCAGGCACCACGTTAAGGTCCTGTCCACTGCCTGAGTCCCTAACACAGCCACACCATGCGAGCTTACAAAGCCAAACAAACTGAGAACAAAGAAGAGGTGCACAGGTGGATGTAATCACCCAGAGAAATACAAAACACGGAAGGGAACTGCACTCCAAGACCGGACCAGGTACACATCCAGTGACTCAGCAATATCCCAGCCCTGGGTGCTAAATAGCACTCCAAAAAAGCTGTGATGTCACCAGAGCCACAGGCAGTTAACCCCAGTCCGTAATGGGTGCAAGAAACAAGGGGGATTACAAACAAAAAGTAATACAACACATAGAGACACCAGCACTCACCAGCTAGCTCACAGCTAAGATAAAATCACAACTGGAAAGGTTAGTTACCACATCTGGCCAAATGGGAAAAGCTCAGGCACCACATCAAGGTCCTTTCTACTGCCTGTGTCCCAAACACAGCCACACCATGTGAGCTTACAAAGCCAAACAAACTGAGAACAAAGAAGAGGTGCACAGGTGGATGTAATCACCCAGAGAAATACAAAACACGGAAGGAAACTAACACTCCAAGACCAGACCAGGTACACATCCAGTGACTCAGCAACATCCAGCCCAGGGTGCTAAATAGCACTCCAAAAAAGCTGTGATGTCACCAGAGCCACAGGCAGTTAACCCCAGTCTGGAATTAGTGCAAGAAACAAGGGGGATTACAAACAAAAAGTAATACAACACATAGAGACACCCAGCACTCAACAGCTAGCTCACAGGTAAGATAAAATCACAACTGGAAAGGTTAGTTACCACATCTGGCCAAATGGGAAAAGCTCAGGCACCACATCAAGGTCCTTTCCACTGCCTGAGTTCCTAACACAACCGTACCATGCAAGCTTACAAATCCAAACAAACTGAGAACAAAGAAGAGGTGCAAAGGTAGATGTAATCACCCAGAGAAATACAAAACACGGAAGGGAACTGCACTCCAAGACCGGACCAGGTACACATCCAGTGACTCAGCAACATCCCAGCCCTGGGTGCTAAATAGCACTCCAAAAAAGCTGTGATGTCACCAGAGCCACAGGCAGTTAACCCCAGTACGGAATGGGTGCAAGAAACAGGGGGGATTACAAACAAAAAGTAATACAACACATAGAGACACCCAGCACTCACCAGCTAGCTCACAGCTAAGATAAAATCACAACTGGAAAGGTTAGTTACCACATCTGGCCAAATGGGAAAAGCTCAGGCACCACTTCAAGGTCCTTTCCACTGCCTGAGTCCCTAACACAGCCACACCATGCAAGCTTACAAAGCCAAACAAACTGAGAGCAAAGAAGAGGTGCACAGGTGGATGTAATCACCCAGAGAAATACAAAACACGGAAGGAAACTAACACTCCAAGACCGGACCAGGTACACATCCAGTGACTCAGCAACATCCCAGCCCTGGGTGCTAAATAGCACTCCAAAAAAGCTGTGATGTCACCAGAGCCACAGGCAGTTAACCCCAGTCCGGAATGGGTGCAAGAAACAAGGGGGATTACAAACAAAAAGTAATACAACACATAGAGACACCCAGCACTCACCAGCTAGCTCACAGCTAAGATAAAATCACAACTGGAAAGGTTAGTTACCGCATCTGGCCAAATGGGAAAAGCTCAGGCACCACGTCAAGGTCCTTTCCACTGCCTGAGTCCCTAACACAGCCACACCATGCGAGCTTACAAAGCCAAACAAACTGAGAACAAAGAAGAGGTGCACAGGTGGATGTAATCACCCAGAGAAATACAAAACACGAAAGGGAATTGCACTCCAAGACCAGACCAGGTACACATCCAGTGACTTAGCAACATTCCAGCCCTGGGTGCTAAATAGCACTCCAAAAAAGCTGTGATGTCACCAGAGCCACAGGCAGTTAACCCCAGTCCAGAATGGGTGGAAGAAACAAGGGGGATTACAAACAAAAAGTAATACAACACATAGAGAAACCCAGCACTCACCAGCTAGCGCACAGCTAAGATAAAATCACAACTGGAAAGGTTAGTTACCACATCTGGCCAAATGGGAAAAGCTCAGGCACCACATCAAGGTCCTTTCCACTGCCTGAGTTCCTAACAAAGCCATACCATGCAAGCTTACAAAGCCAAACAAACTGAGAACAAAGAAGAGGTGCAAAGGTGGATGTAATCACCCAGAGAAATACAAAACACGGAAGGGAACTGCACTCCAAGACCAGACCAGGTACACATCCAGTGACTCAGCAACATCCCAGCCCTGGGTGCTAAATAGCACTCCAAAAAAGCTGTGATGTCACCAGAGCCACAAGCAGTTAACCCCAGTCCGGAATGGGTGCAAGAAACAGGGGGGATTACAAACAAAAAGTAATACAACACATAGAGACACCCAGCACTCACCAGCTAGCTCACAGCTAAGATAAAATCACAACTGGAAAGGTTAGTTACCACATCTGGCCAAATGGGAAAAGCTCAGGCACCACTTCAAGGTCCTTTCCACTGCCTGAGTCCCTAACACAGCCACACCATGCAAGCTTACAAAGCCAAACAAACTGAGAGCAAAGAAGAGGTGCACAGGTGGATGTAATCACCCAGAGAAATACAAAACACGGAAGGAAACTAACACTCCAAGACCGGACCAGGTACACATCCAGTGACTCAGCAACATCCCAGCCCTGGGTGCTAAATAGCACTCCAAAAAAGCTGTGATGTCACCAGAGCCACAGGCAGTTAACCCCAGTCCGAAATGGGTGCAAGAAACAAGGGGGATTACAAACAAAAAGTAATACAACACATAGAGACACCCAGCACTCACCAGCTAGCTCACAGCTAAGATAAAATCACAACTGGAAAGGTTAGTTACCGCATCTGGCCAAATGGGAAAAGCTCAGGCACCACGTCAAGGTCCTTTCCACTGCCTGAGTCCCTAACACAGCCACACCATGCGAGCTTACAAAGCCAAACAAACTGAGAACAAAGAAGAGGTGCACAGGTGGATGTAATCACCCAGAGAAATACAAAACACGAAAGGGAATTGCACTCCAAGACCAGACCAGGTACACATCCAGTGACTCAGCAACATCCCAGCCCTGGGTGCTAAATAGCACTCCAAAAAAGCTGTGATGTCACCAGAGCCACAGGCCGTTAACCCCAGTCCAGAATGGGTGGAAGAAACAAGGGGGATTACAAACAAAAAGTAATACAACACATAGAGAAACCCAGCACTCACCAGCTAGCGCACAGCTAAGATAAAATCACAACTGGAAAGGTTAGTTACCACATCTGGCCAAATGGGAAAAGCTCAGGCACCACATCAAGGTCCTTTCCACTGCCTGAGTTCCTAACACAGCCATACCATGCAAGCTTACAAAGCCAAACAAACTGAGAACAAAGAAGAGGTGCAAAGGTGGATGTAATCACCCAGAGAAATACAAAACACGGAAGGGAACTGCACTCCAAGACCAGACCAGGTACACATCCAGTGACTCAGCAACATCCCAGCCCTGGGTGCTAAATAGCACTCCAAAAAAGCTGTGATGTCACCAGAGCCACAGGCAGTTAACCCCAGTCCGGAATGGGTGCAAGAAACAGGGGGGATTACAAACAAAAAGTAATACAACACATAGAGACACCCAGCACTCACCAGCTAGCTCACAGCTAAGATAAAATCACAACTGGAAAGGTTAGTTACCACATCTGGCCAAATGGGAAAAGCTCAGGCACCACTTCAAGGTCCTTTCCACTGCCTGAGTCCCTAACACAGCCACACCATGCAAGCTTACAAAGCCAAACAAACTGAGAGCAAAGAAGAGGTGCACAGGTGGATGTAATCACCCAGAGAAATACAAAACACGGAAGGAAACTAACACTCCAAGACCGGACCAGGTACACATCCAGTGACTCAGCAACATCCCAGCCCTGGGTGCTAAATAGCACTCCAAAAAAGCTGTGATGTCACCAGAGCCACAGGCAGTTAACCCCAGTCCGGAATGGGTGCAAGAAACAAGGGGGATTACAAACAAAAAGTAATACAACACATAGAGACACCCAGCACTCACCAGCTAGCTCACAGCTAAGATAAAATCACAACTGGAAAGGTTAGTTACCGCATCTGGCCAAATGGGAAAAGCTCAGGCACCACGTCAAGGTCCTTTCCACTGCCTGAGTCCCTAACACAGCCACACCATGCGAGCTTACAAAGCCAAACAAACTGAGAACAAAGAAGAGGTGCACAGGTGGATGTAATCACCCAGAGAAATACAAAACACGAAAGGGAATTGCACTCCAAGACCAGACCAGGTACACATCCAGTGACTCAGCAACATCCCAGCCCTGGGTGCTAAATAGCACTCCAAAAAAGCTGTGATGTCACCAGAGCCACAGGCAGTTAACCCCAGTCCAGAATGGGTGGAAGAAACAAGGGGGATTACAAACAAAAAGTAATACAACACATAGAGAAACCCAGCACTCACCAGCTAGCGCACAGCTAAGATAAAATCACAACTGGAAAGGTTAGTTACCACATCTGGCCAAATGGGAAAAGCTCAGGCACCACATCAAGGTCCTTTCCACTGCCTGAGTTCCTAACACAGCCATACCATGCAAGCTTACAAAGCCAAACAAACTGAGAACAAAGAAGAGGTGCAAAGGTGGATGTAATCACCCAGAGAAATACAAAACACGGAAGGGAACTGCACTCCAAGACCAGACCAGGTACACATCCAGTGACTCAGCAACATCCCAGCCCTGGGTGCTAAATAGCACTCCAAAAAAGCTGTGATGTCACCAGAGCCACAGGCAGTTAACCCCAGTCCGGAATGGGTGCAAGAAACAGGGGGGATTACAAACAAAAAGTAATACAACACATAGAGACACCCAGCACTCACCAGCTAGCTCACAGCTAAGATAAAATCACAACTGGAAAGGTTAGTTACCACATCTGGCCAAATGGGAAAAGCTCAGGCACCACTTCAAGGTCCTTTCCACTGCCTGAGTCCCTAACACAGCCACACCATGCAAGCTTACAAAGCCAAACAAACTGAGAGCAAAGAAGAGGTGCACAGGTGGATGTAATCACCCAGAGAAATACAAAACACGGAAGGAAACTAACACTCCAAGACCGGACCAGGTACACATCCAGTGACTCAGCAACATCCCAGCCCTGGGTGCTAAATAGCACTCCAAAAAAGCTGTGATGTCACCAGAGCCACAGGCAGTTAACCCCAGTCCGGAATGGGTGCAAGAAACAAGGGGGATTACAAACAAAAAGTAATACAACGCATAGAGACACCCAGCACTCACCAGCTAGCTCACAGCTAAGATAAAATCACAACTGGAAAGGTTAGTTACCGCATCTGGCCAAATGGGAAAAGCTCAGGCACCACGTCAAGGTCCTTTCCACTGCCTGAGTCCCTAACACAGCCACACCATGCGAGCTTACAAAGCCAAACAAACTGAGAACAAAGAAGAGGTGCACAGGTGGATGTAATCACCCAGAGAAATACAAAACACGAAAGGGAATTGCACTCCAAGACCAGACCAGGTACACATCCAGTGACTCAGCAACATCCCAGCCCTGGGTGCTAAATAGCACTCCAAAAAAGCTGTGATGTCACCAGAGCCACAGGCAGTTAACCCCAGTCCAGAATGGGTGGAAGAAACAAGGGGGATTACAAACAAAAAGTAATACAACACATAGAGAAACCCAGCACTCACCAGCTAGCGCACAGCTAAGATAAAATCACAACTGGAAAGGTTAGTTACCACATCTGGCCAAATGGGAAAAGCTCAGGCACCACATCAAGGTC